>NC_134407.1:22481779-22816779 GCF_038048845.1 Mixophyes fleayi
AGACAATATGGTGAGAAGATAACTCTGAAATGCATTCTATTTCTTATAAATATATCAAGAAATTGTGTGAGTTATAGGTATCTCTGGGTACAAGTTTATCATAGATACACATATGACAATGCAAATTGCCATTTTAAGCACCAAAATTTGTGCATATAGTCAGGCTAGGAGAATTATGTGACATAACACATTAACATAAATGGCTGCCGACCCAGCTACCAACCCAACTACAAAATGGCTGCTTATAGCCTAGATCAGTGTTGGCTAACCTGTGACACTCCAGGTGTTGTGAAACCACAAGCCCCAGCATGCTTTGCCAATATATAGCAGCTTATTGCTGCAAGGGTATGCTGGGACTTGTAGTTTTCACAACACCTGGAGTGTCACAGGTTAGCCAACACTGGCCTAGACCACACCAATAATGTGGAACTTAGTGTAGTGTATTTATTATACTAATAACTTGCAGGATATAAGTTTACTACATTTTCCCTATCACCACATGACAGATACACATTTGATTTATATTTTATTTAGATATATTTTTATTTAATTCATACTTCAAATCACTCTTATTTTGACCCATTAACTCCTGAACATATTAGCAGAAGATCAAGTCTTGAACGACTTATAAGGACTTCCGCACCAATGTTATTTAAGTCCACTTATCCCGTTTTCCGTGTGTGGGCAGAGACCAGACAGCCACGGAAGGCGATCCCTGATCTGTATGGAGAAACACCGCTACAGTGCACAACATCATATCATCAGAGCAGATGATGGAACAGGAATGTTCGAAGGTACAGCGTGTTCTTCTATTCCTCATCCATCTACTGTTCCCAGGGCTGCCAAGAGGAATTTTTGGCCCTGGCACCCTCTTGGGGCCCCTTCAATAAATACAAAAGGGCTAGGACCACACCAGGTTTGAGGCCCCTCCCACTAAACAGACAGGCCCGGACCCCCAGGCAGCCCCAGTCACTGGTACTTAGTACCTGCTCCTCATCCTTCCTCTCGAAGCCCCATTGTCCACCTTGATAAAACGTGTAAACTGCACCAGTGTCTCTCCATAGAGATCCATGATCTCTATGTGTACTTCTGTCTCTCATCTGGTATCCGATCAATAAATTGAACATAGGAGATAATTATTTAAATCAGGCTTATGTGCACATGCCTTAAAAAAGGGACTGAAGCATAGGGGGTTCTGGGATGCGCCAGCTGTGGAGCCTAGAAGAGAGGGGAACCAGGAAATGCTGTGTTGCCCACACCTCTGAGTCCCCCACTTCCTCCTCAGGCTCCCACACTGGGCACAAGAACCAGACTGAGCATGCTCAGACGAGGCCCCTGCTCTCTTGTATTGAGAGCACAGAGGGGACCCCAATGGTGAGAATGGTGTCACCACACTCAACCCAGACTTTGCTATGGGACCCCGCAATGCAATGTTCTGCCCCTACTTAAATCAGTGTCTTTCCATTCCTTCCTCCTATGTGCAGTAGAATACTACAATGGGACTTCAGAACATTTTATCATATATCTAATTTGCATTTTAAATACTTTAACTAAAATTAAATGTGTACAGTGCACGAAGACTATATAAATGCCACTTTGCAGTGATCGGAAAAGACCAACAACCATATCAATCAATTAATCCCTACCAACGGGTAGATACATATAATGTATAAACAATTTACTGAGGCAAAAACATAGCAATGTTCGGCTGATATTTAATGGTAGCGTAATATAGCATTATAATAATATAGCCAAGCCAACCCAAGCAATTCTAGAGCGTTGTGTAAGACTAGTCGCTGTTACTGTAGAAATATGAGCATAATCCAGTATTACAATACCTTATGCTTCAGTGTATTGGTTCACATAGGATCAATTTATCATTTCCATCCAAGAAAATCAGCAATAATCTGTCAACCAAAGTTTATTTTCTCGAAGACATTGCAGCCCTCGATTTGTTAAACGAGCTCGTTCTGTTCCCCTCACTAATAAACGTCAGCTTTGAAGTATCTGCAATTTGTTTAAAGATGTATGCTACCATCAGCCGCTTATTTCAAGACGTTCACCTCAGGAGTTACCTCACAGCCTCAATTAGTACTACAAGCCTTCTTCTTTTAAAATCAATTTAAAGATTAATTTGTTTAATATAACTTTAAATTGCTGCCAAGGTAATTTATGCTGGGGATTTCATTGTACAGTGCCATGTTAATGTTGTGCTCCACAGTCTCTGCAGTGTTTAAGTCGAACATTTAGATTGGGTTTTCTTTTTTTTTTTTATTATTTGCATGAAAGGCAATAAAATTAAATTGTATTGATTTTGCCGGCTGGATAATACTGACAGAATTCTGTCAGGCTATACATTTCCTAAATAATATATGTCTTATATATAAAAGGGAAACCTACTTTAGCTTGCACACTCTCAGTTTCCCACCTCAAATATATTATATATGTGTTTAACGCCTTATTGACAAGTCCAATTTCCACATTTTTGTTATGAGTCAGTATTGTTGGGTATAAGTACTTTTATTTGTTACAGCTTCTAACACTGGACCTTGTCAGACCTTGTCTGTCGTCACCCCCTTTACATCACAACCTACCTCCGGGAGAACTCCGCTGTTGGCACTGGGAACAAGCGCTGACTCTCTGAGGGAATCTCTGGGAGGTGGGCTTATAAGTGAGTGCTCTCAGCACACTGCCTAGAGCCCATGTCATCATTTAATCTAGTGTTAGGGTCGGTCTATCACTGAAATGTCAGGAACTAATACATCCAGCCTCAGGCAGGGCTGGCGGTGCTGTCTGGCACCCCAGATGATCACAGCCACAAGTGGGATAACTTAGATCGATTTTTATATTAGGGCAAAATGCAATTATTATTTGCAAGAGCTGTGGATCACCACATGCCAAGATGTATGTACACAGCAGGCAGAGGGGAAGACCTGTTTTCACCTGCACATGTCTGGTAGCAAGTAAAAAGTGGTCAAATAATGTGGCGCTATTTATCAAGTAATGTGGCGCCATTTATCAGGTAATGTGGCGCTATTTATTAAGTAATGTGGCGCTATTTATCAAGTAATATGGCGCTATTTATCAAGTAATGTGGCGCTATTTATCAAGTAATGCCTCACTATTTATCAAGTAATGTGGCGCTATTTATTAAGTAATGTGGCGCTATTTATCAAGTAATGTGGCGCTATTTATCAAGTAATGTGCTGCTATTTATTAAGTAATGTGGCGCCATTTATCAAGTAATGTGGCGCTATTTATTAAGTAATGTGGCGCTATTTATCAAGTAATGCGTCACTATTTATCAAGTAATGTGGAGCTATTTATCAAGTAACGTGCTGCTATTTATTAAGTAATGTGGCGCTATTTATCAAGTAATGCGTCACTATTTAGCAAGTAATGTGGCGCCATTTATTAAGTAATGTGGCGCTATTTATCAAGTAAAATGGTGCTATTTATCAAGTAATGTGGCGCTATTTATCAAGTAATGTGCTGCTATTTATTAAGTAATGTGGCGCTATTTATCAAGTAATATGGCGCTATTTATCAAGTAATGTGGCGCTATTTATCAAGTAATGCCTCACTATTTATCAAGTAATGTGGCGCTATTTATTAAGTAATGTGGCGCTATTTATCAAGTAATGTGGCGCTATTTATCAAGTAATGTGCTGCTATTTATTAAGTAATGTGGCGCCATTTATCAAGTAATGTGGCGCTATTTATTAAGTAATGTGGCGCTATTTATCAAGTAATGCGTCACTATTTATCAAGTAATGTGGAGCTATTTATCAAGTAACGTGCTGCTATTTATTAAGTAATGTGGCGCTATTTATCAAGTAATGCGTCACTATTTAGCAAGTAATGTGGCGCCATTTATTAAGTAATGTGGCGCTATTTATCAAGTAAAATGGTGCTATTTATCAAGTAATGTGGCGCTATTTATCAAGTAATGTGCTGCTATTTATTAAGTAATGTGGCGCTATTTATCAAGTAAAGTGGCACTATTTATCAAATAATGTGGTGCTCTTTATCAAGTAATGTGGCGCTATTTATCAAGTAATGTGCTGCTATTTATCAAGTAATGTGGCGCCATTTATTAAGTAATGTGACGCTATTTATCAAGTAAAGTGGCGCTATTTATAAAGTAATGCGTCGCTATTAGTCAAGTAATGTGGCACTATTTATTAAGTAATGTGGCGCTATTTATCAAGTAATGTGTCACTATTCATCAAGTAAAGTGGCGCTATTTATTAAGAAATGCTCCGCTTTTTATCAAGTAATGTGACATTAACAGAGTAACATTAAAAACTACTTATTAATAATCATTTTAGAATTATTTTGTTTTCCATTTCTAGCGCAGATCCTTTTAAAATGAATAAGGTTATTGCCACACTCCTCTGGAGTTTTATATAAATATTAATTTTTGGTAATGGGGGGGTCGGTATAATTTTACTAACTAATATAATATATTATATCTATTGTTATATTATTTTATTTAAAAACAGCTTTTTTCCTTGCAGCACCGGAACTGAAAGCTTTGCAAACCGTTAAACTGGTTAACACATACTGTCCCGGTGAAGTGTTTACCAACTAATGCCACTCCGGGCCAATACCACTGACATAATGCGGTAATAAAACATTATTAAATTGGGGTGACAATAAATGTTTTCGCTCCAGGAAGATTAGTGGGGATAACAATATATATGCAAGCAGATTTTTGGTGAATATGCAAAGTAGGAAGGTCCCACCACATCTCTACAGAGAACTAATGCTGGTTCTAAAATACCAACAAAAAATGTATTCTGTAAGTGTAAAACAAAGATTGTGAAATGTTTTCTAGGCTTCAAGGTAAAATAAAGTAAGATTTTCATGTTTTCTTGGCGTGAGTTGTGCCGAGAACTTATTTAGGCTTAGGTCAAACTCATGGATAGATCCATGGGGTCATTCATGGCCAGGATGACCCAAATACATTAGACATTCTAATAAATACCATACAATACCACCTACCATTAACATATGATTTCCCTATATATTGTATTTTTTCCAACACCCACGGCAGAGGAGAAGGACGAATTAAAATTATTGGTGAACTCGTCTGAGATTTTAACATTGGCACCAACTCCAACCGTGGCCTTGGAGCCCACCAGGAAAGTGATGCAATTATCATGTGTCTCCTCTACCCTGCCCAAAGCCAACCTTAGAGTACCCATAAATAAACAGTTAAATTAAATTGATTTAGAAGAGTAAATACATCATTTTTTTCTTCATTCACTCTATACAATAAAAATGCCATCAAAATAAAATACACTGCAAAAACAACAACATAACTAACAACAAGTAACATTTCCCCGATTTATTCTTAATTCACATCCTTATTGATTTATTTTATTTGAATAAATCCTGTACAAGTAGAAGAAATGATTATAGCTTGGTAACGATGGCAGGAAATACACACAAATGTCTCCAGCAGGCTCTATTGCTAGTTTACATAACACACCCAGGTTGCCTCTTGCAAAGTGAGCCTATATAATACATGATAGTAATATGAAGGAAATGAGGGTCATGTGACGGAAGCCGGGGATTAAGACAGTAAGACCTGTCACCTGTTTTAATAAAGCCTAATGCAAAAAAATTGCCATAACTTTAAGAATGCAGCTTAGCCGACTTTAAAGCTTAGAGTTTTATTTTTCTTCTTTATGGCATGCTTCAAAACTACTTGGACAAATACAAAACAAGAATTACAGTGCGCCATAAGTTATTTTAATATCCTGTAGTGGTGTATACTTCCAATGAAATCCCAAGGCTATTATTAAGGTTCTATGTTTGTGTGAAAATGTCAAGTTGTTTGGAGTGACTGCATACTCTAAATTATATATAACTGTTACTTTATAGCTAATAGGCACTAAAATTACTTTAAAACAGAAATGTATAGTTGTATTTTCATCCCTTTTGACAGACAATAAAGCTTATTTATTAGCTAATTTTTCATCTATTACAACACGCGTTAAAACATTATTAAAATAATGCGTTTGATATTTAGACAATAGCAGATTGAAAAGTTCTACTTAATAATTTGAGAAGGACAGTGATGGGTACAGTGGTGTCGAAGCCAATTATCTGCGTGTTGTTTCATTTGTAAATGTTATGTGTTTCTCAATGAAATCATATTTATACTTTAAAATGAGATTTTGATGGCCTAACGATTTTTTTTTTTCCTGGCCAGCTAGGAAATGCATGTACGAGGATTGCTTTTCCTATGAGAAGAGTAGGAACTAGTTACATATTGTAGCTGGATTTTATTTTTAAGCAAGCTAGAAAGTTTGAAATAAATTGCTTGTTATGTTTGTGCTAGAGATTTTCCATTAGTATGAGAATATCTCATCTAAAAGATATTTTTGTGGCTGTGTGATACAAGACTAAAATAAAAATACAAAAATAATAAGAACCTATTACTATATTTTCTTAAATTATCTGTCAGTTTACGTGCACCAAGTTAGTCTACTTTTACAATTGTATAAAGAACACAGAACGCCAGGATTAAATCCCTTTAAATAATGATTACCTTACCATCTCATTAATATTTTTTATTTTCACTACCCTTATATATATTGGCCAATTCTCTAGATAAAGAGTGGCAATGGGCATCTGTTTTGTTGATGGCGGGCGACAAAGGAGGTTCTTGGTCTACCAGTGTGTTACTTTAATTTTTAGAAAATACGGATCTTAAATCTTTATATTATGCAAATATAGAGCAAATTATTTTAGCTTAAGTCATTTTGCAATTTAGGCTTAAAGAACAGCTAATTTAGGACAGTTTTACAGAAATATGACATTAAAATTAGGGACTAAGCATTGACCCTATATTTTAGTATTTGGCCAAATACTGCATTGTGTTATAAAAGATTCAGAACACTAATTTAAATATTACAATTATTATAGCATTTGCCTGGAATCCTAGCACCTTAAAGCAAAACCACTGTTTTCACTGTAATCAAAAACAGATAAGGATTTAGTGGACTGAATGTTGCTAAATACTTTTAGGCCAAAGCCCAAAATCCTCCTGCTTTTAGTATACCCCTAATTAAAAGGTATCTGTCCTTTACAGTCTCTTAATGTATACTGTACATGTCGAATTGGCTGTAATAGCTATGAAACAAAGAACAATAGAATGTCCAGTTAAGACATTTATGTCAAATTTTCTACATATCTGTGTTCTCCAAAGGAATTCTATAGAAACATTTAATCAATATTTCATTATTTTCTGACATTAAACCTATTTTTTAGGGAATTAAATAGTGTCAGGAATTTATTTATATAGAAGATACTTGCTGTAAAGGAACCCAAGTGCGGTTCAATAATTAGTTCACTTGAAGCTTTTACCACTTATATATATATATATATATATATACATATATATATATATATATATATATATATATATATGTATATACACAGAGAGAGAGAAAGAGAAAGAGAGAAAGAGAGAGCGATATCAATCCCTTATCATTGGAGAGCAACTGCCCAACCTCGTTATCTGATATAGACAGGCCAGTTGAAATATACAGAAATTCAAATGCTGTCCATTCTGATTTTGGGCTGCTTAGACTAAGGATGGCTTCATAGGCGACAATATTGCCATTGGCACAATATTGCATTGTGCATGACCTCAAGACAATACTGATATCCGATAATGAAGTCAAAATCAATAAGATCATTTTTGGACTTGTTGGTCAATGCAGTTGGGAAATAAATGCTATTGGCTTGTGGGTGAGCAGTTATATTCTTGAACCTACTGACTGATCCCAATACAACCATAAGAAACCTGGCTGCTTGACCTAGACTCAGATAAAGACCCCATTCGGCTCTAGGTAACATACTGGTTTGGGCCCCCTTCACCCCTCCATTTGTTAAAAAAAGAAGAAGTTGAGTTAGGATAATCTGGGCTCCTCAGCACAAATGGCTGGAGCTTAAGTTGCGTAATGGCCATGGTTCAACAAATATTGCCCAATTTGGCTCATGTGTGGTCAGTGTAAGTAATGATTCACTAGTGCGTACCTGTCCCTTACAGAAAGTGAAGGCAGCCAATTTGCGTAGAGAACCAATAATCTGTCTATAAATTCTCTAGGAACTTGTGACATTAATGAGTTGAGTCACCAGTTCCTACTGAACTACTAGGCTGAATATTGTACTACCCTACAAAATGGCTTCTTCCACTGTGAGGGGGTAACAGGTATATTTTAATTAGGGTGATTTTGAACAGCTTGGTGCCCTGATCACCAAACAAGGAACAGAGATGGCAACAGCAATGACAGTTGAATTCTCTGGGGGGAAGGGGGGATTTAATTAGCCACCAAGTGCCTCCAGAACAGTCACGAATGCACAATGCAATGATGTAACATCGCAGATTTCTTCTCGCACCCAGAAATCCATGATGTTGAGGTACCATAGTACCTGAAATTAATTGAATTCCCCACTCTGAGTCCATCAGCTGGACTGAGATGGTATTTAGAAGATCTTCTAAACCTTTGTTGTATTAGCACTCCTTGGAACCAGCTGTTAACTTCCCACAGCTTGTGACAAGATGATTATGTGGGAGGAGAGCACAGATCTGATCTAAAGTACAGCCTTCTGCTACTGTCATCCTCATATCACAATCATAAAAGCTTAAAGCTAAATATTTTAATCTATGTAGTCTATTCCCATTTGTTACAATTTATTATCACTTTCTAGCCTTGCTAATTGCAGTGCATCTATTTGCAGTTTAGGTTCATGTTCAACATATCTATTGTTAGGAAACATCATTTTTGGGATATAAAATGAGAAGATGGTTTACAAGATATGATTGTAGTTTGATCATAATAAAATAAACATATCACATAATGTTTTAATAGAAAAATGTGTTCTCCAAATGACCATCTAATGACTGCAATAATTTGAGAAATACAAAAACAACTTGAATATTAAACAGCCCTCTACTGTAGAGATTTGTTATATGCAGGTCCTTTGCAAATGCGGATCCCTGGGTTATATCCTTGCACCCCCCCCCCCCATCTTGTAGGTGAGTGTCTTCTCTGTCCCCCTCTCCCTTTCTCTCTATTATCCTCCCTCCAGCAGTTCTCTTACACCAGCAGCCGCAACTTCCACTTTAAGCATCACGGAGGTCTTGACACTATGCAAACGCTTGGGGCCTGTGAAGTGGCACCCACACTGGTCACATGACTTTAATATTGTATTTAGATATACTGGAAACCTGTTGAATAATAATGGCAATGACAAGAATCTTGGAAATGAGTACTTATAATGCTGTAATTAGTATAATTAATCATTAGACTTGTGACCCATCCATTTAAATAGCTGTGGACTCCATCTTAGTGGCCAACGGATTCACCAGATGGACTTAAAACTGGTCATACCCACTGCAACATTGCAGTTGACATCAGTCCCTAGTCTACTGCCATGCCTGATAATGATGCTGTGGAAATTAGAAAATCATTTTAATAAAGGACTAATGGAGATCTCTCTCTTTTTGTCCCTCATCTCCTTTATTGTAGCAATGCTGCTATTTGCAGCAATGATCAGCAGAGACATCCTTAAAATACTACAGAGTTTTCCACTTGCCAGCAGCGTAAGACTGAAGGGAATGGAACTTAGAATATTTGATTTCTAACCTTCAGTCTTCATTCTATGTAAATCAGGTAACCATGAACTATTTGCTACTTCTGGATCCAAAAATCTCTTTTATTATAAGGAAATGTGTTTTGCTGTTCTGGTAGAACTGTGGCTGCTTGTTTCCTCTTAATGGCGCATAAATTCTGTTATCATTTTCCCTTTGTCTCTAACTTAAATATTATGATAACATGTCTACAAATTTTGTAGCCGAAATGTATGTGGCTTTTAGATTAATAGAATGTACTTCTCTCTACCCCTTTGTCCCCTTATCCATTCTTGTGGGGGGGGGGGGCGCGATGCCATTTGCGTCATTATGCCCCTCCCTCCCCCAACTGCGCAACCACACAGGATCTGGGCATTTGGCGAATCTGGAGGGATCGGGGCGAGTTGCTTAGTCAATTTGTGAGTCTCCTGGACACTCCATGCGAGTAGGCAAATATGATATTATCATAGGTGACCCTCCCGTCAACCTTATTTCATGTTTTGTTACCCATTGAAAATAAGTTAGTGTGGTACCTGTAGTATGTTTGACCCAAGAAAAATACGAAAATGTGATTCTTCCCTTCTCATGTCTTGGTATCCATTAAGGTTATAATGGACTAAAAGATACCCTTAAAATTGTGGTCAGCGAATGCAAATCTATCCCTATTGTCAAGATCAACTACCGTATATCAACTTAACTGGCATAATAACAGCCTATATACAGTGAGAGATGCAAAGCCAAGAAGCTATAGACCGTTATTTCTATCTTATAAGTTCTCGTTAACGTACGATAAGGGCCAATAGATTCTGCTGTGTAGGACTTGAGAAGGACCAAAAAAAACCATCAAATAAAGTTATGGTGGTTTATATCACTTAAGCATGTCGGTTTATCTTGTAGATGATAGGTAATATGTATACATTATATCAGCTATATTATTTTCCACTATATTGTGAGAATACTAGAAGCAGTTAGTTCTACACTGTATATTTTGACAACAAGCTATAACCTCTACTACATATAAAATAAGGCTTTTCAAATTGTCATGAAAAATACCACCAAGCTAAGAATACATTTCATAGTTGAAAATTTGAAGCATTTTAGAAATAAATGAGAGGTATTTTGTGTGTTTTGTTTTTTTCTGGGAGATGCGTTTACACTTTTCATTAGCAGATGTCAATTACCATAAAATATACGATAGGCACAAAAAGAAATAGTTTCACATGTTTAATGAAGAAAACATACATAATATACATTCTTTTAAAATTATATCCGTATTCATTGAACATAAGTAAGTGGAAGGAATTTTCAGTTTAGAGAATGACCGTGTTCCAAATCATAAAACAATTGAACCTTTGCAAAAAAAATATTTCTCTTAGCTCTTCAAAAAAAATCTTACTTTCTATATTAATTTATTCCACTTAAAGACTGAATTCAAACTTTAAATGACAGCAACAGAAAGCCGAATGTTTCACTTCCACCAATGTTTTTTTTTTTCTTGACAACAACAAATGTTTAACTATTTACAGATCTGGATTCCACCGGGATAAAAGGTTTTAAATAATAGAGTTTCCTGGCTAATCAGAATGAGATGCTCCTACACATGAAATGTACAATATTAGCACCTACATGAAGCACCCAGCCTAAAACGGCCTCAGGCACAGAACCCAATAAATGTTCTGAAAGACTACTGTGTCTACATGACAGCTCAGTTTGTTATCAGTTTGTCACCAAGTCATATACACAATGTATAGCGCAGGCTATAAAAAGACTAATTTCTGGTCATGCAATATGTGCTTCCATCCATATACTAAGTCATTAAATATTAATTCCACTGAAAAACATTTTCGCATTTAATGTAAATGTTTTAAGTCAACAAATAAGCAAAGAATGTAGAGATGCCTTATTTGAGCAATGCAATAAAAAAGTAAATAAATAAAATGTAAAACAGAAAAACAAAATTAATAAAAGGGTAGACACCTTCAGTTTCCTTAGAATATTACTAAAAATTTAAAGGTACATATTTAAATTGCCTAATTTGAATCCTGTTTCTCACTTTCCCCTCTCTTGAATTCTCCCTTCCTGTTCCTTCTCCTCTCCTCTTCCTCCCACTCTCTACCTTCTATTATTATTACTATTACTATTACTATTAGCTAGCTCGTTTCCACCTTTCACATATAGGTTTGGTGCTGACTTTCTAGTGCAGGAGGCAGAAAGAGGATTCTGCCCACAATATTCTAGCTCTGCAGAACATGTAAGTGTAATGGTGGTTTGATGTGGTTGGGTTATTAATGTAATGTGTAGGGGGGGGGTAGTCATGTAATGTGTATGACAGGCTATTATTGTAATCTGTGTGTGGGGTATTAATGTAATTTGTTGAAGTTAATGTAATGTAGAACAGGGTATTAAGGTTATGTAGTGATGCCATAAATGTAATGTGGGTGTTAATAGTGGCTATTAATGTATTATATCTGTTTCTAAAGGTTATTTATGTAATGTGGGGGATACGATTGCAAAAAGAGGGCCATTCATGTAATGTTGCATTCATGTCATGTTGGGGCTATTCATTTAATATAGGGTCTTTTTTTATTAAATGTGGGGACAATTCATGTAATGTTGTGTTAATGGGGCTATTAATATATTGTATGAGCTACTAATGTAATGTGGGGTTTTGAAAGGAAAAGGCCTATTGAATATGGTTGCTATCAATTTAATGTCATATGCTTATTGATTTAACATCAAATGCCTTTCCCACTCCCCCCCTTGCCAATTATGCTCCTCTACCATTCTCCCCTCCACATTTCCCTTGCAAACAGGGCCACTAAGTTCGTAAAACACATCTGATACCACCGCTTATGAGAAATATTTTAGTTACTTAACATATATTGTATACGGGTGAATGGGAGCTGGTGAATTACACAACCTAATAACAATGGGAGCAATCCAAGTCTAGGAATGTGGATGGGAGCTGGTGAATTGCACAGCCTAATAACAATGGAGCATTCCAAGTCTAGGAACGTGGATGGGAGCTGGTGAATTACACAGCCTAAAAACAATGGGAGCAATCAAAGTCTAGGAACGTGGATGGGAGCTTGTGAATTGCACAGCCTAATAACAATGGTGGCATTCCGAGTCTAGGAATGTGGATGGGAGCTGGTGAATTACACAGCCTAATAACAATGGGAGCAATCCAAGTCTAGGAATGTGGATGGGAGCTGGTGAATTGCACAGCCTAATAACAATGGGAGCAATCCAAGTCTAGGAACGTGGATGGGAGCTGGTGAATTACACAGCCTAATAACAATGGGGGCATTCCAAGTCTAGGAATGTGGATGGGAGCTGGTGAATTACACAACCTAATAACAATGGGAGCAATCCAAGTCTAGGAATGTGGATGGGAGCTGGTGAATTGCACAGCCTAATAACAATGGAGCATTCCAAGTCTAGGAACGTGGATGGGAGCTGGATGGGACCTATTGAAGTACACAGCCTAATAATAAGGGGAACAGTCTAAGTCTAAGAACGTGGATGGGAGCTGGTGAATACATCATGTAATCCTAAAATATTATGTTTCATTAAATTATCTTTATCCTTGAATTCCCCACTATTTTCAATCTATTCAGTTCACATATATATATATACATGGAGAGTAGGAGCCACTGGTGAAAGCATCAAACTATGCTGTCTATCCTACCCTAATCACAAATCATAAAATAGCAAAATAGTCTCAGTTGCGTAATTGTCTTATCGAGGGTTTTTTATTAACATAGGTGAAAATGCTGATGCGTTTAGGATTTTCAGGTGTCTGAAAGTCTACCAGAAATATTGTCCAAAATGCTGCTAGCAGGCCGCAGATGTGTACGAGTGCAGAAACCATTAACAACTGACCAGAAACGTACTTTTGTTAGTCTAACTTGCAAATGACTGATCACAGTGAACTGCAATTGTCTGAGCAGTTTTGCATTCACTGTATGGTAGTACCAGCACCAGTGGCATAGCTCTATAAAATGCAGGGAGTGTGGAGACTTTGGGGGCCTGGAGAGATGAGGAAGCCTGGCAATGCCAGGTCATCCCACCATCGAGCCCCCTCTGCTCCAAGACATCCTCAATGTTTGCTACATTCTGCATTCAATAGAGCAGAGCAGAGAATACTTTGGATAACACTCCAGTTTGGCAAATGCACACTGGGCGCATGCGCTGACCCACGTATGCTCAGAAGAGCCCCTCACTCTGCCCCCTTTGAGAATTTTGCTATGGGTCGCTGGGATGCACTGTCCAATCCCCCTTCTCTCATTCTTTTAGAGGAACTTCTGCGTTCAAAAACTTGGTTTTAAAATTGTGAAGAACCACCACTGATGAACTAAGCTTGCACAAAAGAGGACCTTGTATGCAGATTTTACCAAACCCAAGCCTTGTTACCAACAGACCATCCTTTAGACCCCAAGATAACTATATTTGAAAGAATTAGCATGGTAATTATTTCTACTGGGACTTCCCTATATATTTGCTTCGGTGTACTGAAGCAGTGGCGTTAAGTAAAGGGAGGTGGACTCTATAATACACTCCGTTACTAACGTAGCCTCTGTTGTGATCGCCAAATTATATCATTCATAGAAGGTTGTCCCAGCAAAAGGTCCCCTACCATTAAGGTAAGGAGGGTATCAAATTATTTGTTAAACCTACTATTTATAATATAGAATAAGAAAAGGAAAATTATACTAAAAATGTTCTAATGAATAAAACCATGATAATTCCCTGTCAAAGATACAGTACACTATTCAAAATATTTTTTTTGACAAGGGAACCAAGTATAAATGGTTTTCAAGTAATCAAAACTGTTCTGGCATCCAAATAACTAAGACTAAGTTCACCGGCCTCCAAATACCGAATTATTAAGCACACACAGTATGTAAAGGAAGTGATTGTCTATGCTAGACAGGCGAATGTGTTTATTTTATGGTGAGTCCAGAAGCCGAAGTAGAGTATGCAACAATTAGGTAGTATTCGAAAACTTTGGTTATTAATAAATCAGGCAACCTGCTGAGTGGTAGATCAACTGGAGTGGACATAAAGCTGAGCCTGGCAAACTGCCCGGGACTGCTTTCAATAATCAATGTGAGATACACCGAAAGCTTGAATTAGTAATTTTGTGAACTCTATAGCTAAATAATTACAGATGTGCCAGATGCTACAGCTGCATCCTACATAATTAAACAGTAGGTACGGAGCAAGGTGCTTTGATAGGGGCTATCAAACATTACACAATTATTTTGCTTGAGGAAATTATAAGAGGAGTTTTATCCTATTGAAAAGTACAAGGAGAAATAGAATTAGTAGTTGTAGCAATTTGTTTTATCTTGACAGATCTTTGAAAAGTTGGAATTGATCCATACAACGAACTCAAAGAGAAAGCTTGGAACTGGCTATACTGAATGAAGACACACGTGAATCCATACTACGGTAAAACCTAAGAATCTAAAGGAGAACAGACATTTAACCATCTGGGAACAATAGGTGGTATACGCAAATTACAAGGACATTGTGCCCCAAAATATCTATGATAAAGATACTCCTAACTAGAGATGCTCACTGACCCCCGTGAAGTGGTTTTGGCTTTAGTTTGGATCTGGATTAGCTTCGTGTTTTGGTTTTGGCAAAACCACCCTCGTGTGTTTTGGCTTTGGATTTGGTTTTGGATCTGTATTTATTTAGACAAATTGCTAAAATATGCCAAAATCACATAATATTGCTCTTTTTTTGATTATTATTAACCTCACTAACACTCATTTAAAGTCATTTGCACTCAATTTTGACCACTTCACAGGTCACAATATTATTTTCATACACTTTCAAACAAAGATTGCAGTACTTCTTGACAGTGATAAGAAAAAGGCCATTGTCATGCCTGGGCCTTAGACCAAAAATCCACTTCTTATGTGTGCAATTATTTTTACACAAATCCTGACAACAGTTGTCTAGCCATTTATAGCGTTTGTAAAGCCACACTTAGTAGAGGTAGGGAACTTAACCATCTGGGATCCTCATCTATGTTACGCCATTTGAAGTGAGTTCATGGAAAGCTGTTGGGAAAATCAGAAACTTATGTTAAAGAAATAACAACAGGCAGTCCAGTATCATCTGCCTCCCTTCTCTCATCTAGATCCCAGCACCTGCAATCTACACCCCCAACAACTTTATCATCATCAATATCCTCACAAGTGATGGGAGTTAGTCCTGCATCCAAGTTGGTAAGGCGAGATGACTCCTCCACTAGCCATGATTACTCTGAAGAATTATTGAGCGTTAGTCCTGCTGCTGCTGCTGGGGGTCGATCTTCAACCCAGAAGAATACTACTCTTACTTTACTACATTCGACTGTTAAACAATTCTTTGCTAGAGGAAGAAAGTAAGAAAGCTGTCACCCAGTCGCAAAGCGGATCACAGACGCCATGGGGACTATGCTAGTATTAGATCTGCATCCAATGTCCACTATTAATGCAGCTGGTTTTAGACAGCTTCTTGAGGTCTTATGTCCCCATTACCAAATTCCATCAAGACACCATTTTACTAGAAAAGCTATTCCTCACCTCTACCAGAAAGTTCATAAAAATTTAATTATTGGGCTACAAAATAGCATTCTACCCACTGTACACTTAACCACAGATATGGGGACAAGCGGAACTGGGCAAACTAAAGATTATATGACTGTGACAGCCCACTGGGTTAGTGATTCGCCTTTACCAGCAGGAACAGCAGCAGCATGTACCCAAGTACGTCACATTTTTCAGAAGTAGGCTACTCTGTGTATTTGCGGCTTCACTAAGAGGCATACAGATCCCAATTGTAAAGAGCTACGGAATTTACTGGCGCTATATAAATAAATGTTGATGTTGATGATACAGCTGACAATCTGTTACAAAAAGTAAGGGATGTCATTGCAACATGGCTATCCTGCTTGGACCCTCCTGAGGATATGTCAATTCTGATAACGCCACCAATATTGTTAGAGCATTACAGCGGGGGGAATTCCATCCCATTTCCTGTTTTGCTCACACAATCAACTTGGTGTTACAGAACTTTTTAAAAAAATGACAATGACATGCAAGAGATGTTGTCTGTGTCCCGAAAAATTTAGGGTCATTTTCGGTATTCTGCAACAGCATGTAGGAGAATGCAGCAGCTGCAAGAAGACTAGAATTTGAGGGGAATGTACTTTAGTCCAACGATGTAGTCACCTGTGAAGAGAGTGCAGACACGGTTAGCTAGAGTCAAGCGATTGCCTAATTATGCTTTTTGAGAAGCAGCTAGAGATATTGAAGGATGAAATAAAACTAAGCAAATCAGCTAACTATAGTGTAATTGTAGATCTAGGACTTAATTCGCTTTGCCAGGATCCAAGAGCTATCAACATCTTGTAATGACGTCTCCTCCTTCAGTTTCTCTGGCAACTGCTTCTCGGAAAAAACTAAGCTTTCCCAAGACACCCAGTGGAGATACAGATGAGTCAGCACAACATTTTGATATTTGCTCTGCTTTAAAAGAATTGCCCAAAAATTGTGACAGCTCTGCCATAAAATGAACTACAAATTCCATTAGGAAGGCCATTATCGGCAAGTACATCAAAATACACAAACTTCTGTGATGGTGGATTCAGCGGTGATGAATTCGTATTGTTTGAGGAAGATGTACACAATGATGAGGGTGAATATGATGACAGTGTAGATTGCAGGTGCTGAAATCTAGCTAAGAGAAGGGAGCTACTTGATGCTGGTATGCCTGGTAATATTTTGGGTAAAATGGTATCTTGGCAATTTTATGTTTTTCTACAGTAAACTTTCATCTTTTTTAGAGAGGTTTTTTTTTCTTTGAAAAGCTACAAGCTTTTTATTTATATTTTTGTTTCCCTGACTTAAAACCACTATGCACTTAAACATAGGCTTTAGCACATGAGGTAGAGGAATTAGTATCATCATGACTGAGACTGGAGAGTGACAACAACAATGTCACCCCTCCTGTTTCTGTATGAGCTATGGCACAATATAACGTCACTGGAGACTTTTAAGAACACTGACAGCCTTATTATTACAATTTCTGTTTCAGCACTGAACCCTGCCACCTCTCCTGTTTCTGGGTGAGCTATGGTACAGTAAAATGTAACTGTAGATTTAGACCAAGCCAGCCATCCCTATAATTTCTATTTCAGCAATGACTCTTAGCAATGGAGCAATGGAGCTCTTCTCTTTGTGTGTTAGAAAAAAAGCCTGCAAGGACTTGTATATTTGTATTTCAGCAATGACAAAATTAGTAACGCAGCTCTTGTCTTTGGGTGTATATAATACCCTACATTTGATATCTCTGTGGCTGCATTGCGATACAAATCTGGGTATTTTGCGCTATTTTTTTCAATTTTTCTGTAGATAAGGTTTAATGATATTTGTTTAGTGCGTGTTATAAATCGAAGGAGGTTGCATTATCAAGAATACCAAGTAATGCAAATATACCATATGAATATAATATTTTTAACAATGCAGGAAAGAACGCAACACAACAAAATAATTAAAAACTCCCTTACATTTCTATTCAATGTTTAGATCTCTCTAATTAATGGAGCACATTAGCATATGTGAAATTTGCCGAATGTTAAAATACTTAAATATATTATAATATATATTAATCTACTTTCCCTGAAATTTTGCTTTACATATCTTACCCACTAAACCTGGTGCTGGAGCTAAAATAAATATATACATTTAATTTTTTTTTTAATTAGAATACAAAAAACATCCACTTAGAGACAGCCCCCAGCAAAATCCCAGCTGACCACGTCCCTGAAGCAGTTCAAGCTATTAGGTCATCAATTAGTGGTAATAGTTCTTAATCATGTTAGTTATACCTACAGAACTGTACTGAGGAATTAGTCATATAAGTTAGGTATCGTTTGAACATATCATAAAAGTCATTTTATAAATTACATGACATGTAATACTATTTCAGCTTATAAAATCATATGCAATGTTATTATAGGAAACAATAGATATGCTCATATTTGTGCGTTGGATACAATTGTATCTACACTGCAGCTCTGCGGTCGTAGCTATGGGTAATGGAAAGAAAAAAACTCTGAAAGATAAAGATATCTGGAGGGGATTTCCCCTTTAAATTTAGAACCATTATATTTATTTTGTCTTATTCATTCATTGTCATCCAGTTTTGCTGATCATTTCTTCGCTATTCAAATTTAAATAAATAAAAACCACTATATATATATATATATATATATATATATATAGCACGCAAAATATATGCAGAATTTGTTTTCCAATGAAATTCTAATAGGGCTTCCTCTTAACTTTCGATATGTAAAAAAAAATTGCCCTTTTCACAGCTGATAAAATATTACTACAAATTAATCCTCGGAGAATATAATATGTCCCTATTTATTACTTTCAAGTGTGAATCTAGTGCTGCAATTAATACATCCAGCGCTGCCGCGCCGTCGATGGGCCCCTGCAATCCTGTCCTTGAACAAGAAATATATTCAAGTTTATAATTTCAAGGCAAATTTTATTTTTATTTATTAATATATTCTCCAATGAAAGTGAGGCAATGCAGTGAGAAGGTCAAAATTCCCTGAGCCTTTCTTTGGTAATCTCATTACTAATAGAATGTATTTGAGTTTTAAAAAGCTATACATTAAAGAGCCTAGAGAGGCCAAGATAATATTATTTGTAGGGAATTGGACGGTATATTTATTGTGAGAGTTTCACGCTCTTATGAGATTTGAAAAGTCTATTCCTTTTTATTACTTTTAATTTGTTTATTGAGATTGTTTCAATTTAGCTTCCAAATAGCACTTTTAAACCCATTAGGTGTTATAACATAGAGCCTGTGAGAGACCAAGAAAGTTGATTGTAGTTTGCAATTTAAAAAAATCTATTTTTTTGCTAAAGCATGAAGAGTATTTCAAAACTAGCTGGGCGCATTATGTCTAAGGGCAGCTATCGCTGACCTTGGCGTTTGTTCCAAGTTCTTACGAGCCGCGGCGGTACGCCGCATCCTGGCGTGAGGTAGCAGACGAGCATGTGCATTAGTTACAATGAACTGTTATCTTTGTGGCATAGAGTAGAAGGGTGTAGGGACATCCTCCAACTCCAGGGGGAGCTCTCGCATGATTCTATCTGCTATTTATATTTTCATACATGTTCCTGGTTTGTGATATGACCTATGCTAGTTCTAGGCTAGTAATTAATTAGCAGCCTCCTGAGGCTGATTGTCAGCCTTGTCCTCCTCCTATCTGATTTGTCCATCAAAGTATTTAAGGCAGTGAGGACTGGGCCTCACTGCCGGTTATAGTTCCTTCTCTGTGCATACTTACCTGCTCCCTGCTCTGTTCCTCTTCTCTGCCTTTGGATTGATCTTGCCGTGTATGACCTTGGACCGTGTACTGGACTCTGCTATATTGCCTGTGACCTTGATCTCTGCCTGTTACCTGGATTCGTTGTTTGCCGCCAGCCCTGATCTTTTGCCTGGACTACACCACCGCTGCCCGCTGTGCCCCTTGACCTCGTCCCGTTTGGACTTTGCTATTCTTCTACCTGGCCCTCGCCTGCGCTGCGGTAGGGTTATAAACTTGTACTACTTTGAGTTTAAGACCTGGGGGCATCCGAGTACCTGTGAGCACGTTCAGCTCTACGGGAAAGGCGGCTGCTATAAGCGAAGACATCTGTGACCTGTTCTACAAGTTTATGACACTTGCCGTCAGCCCTAACACAAGTATCAAAGAAAAAGATTAGTTTCCCCAATTGTGACCAATCGTAGGTTTGTGATCACAATTGGATAGATCTGCCATTAAGACCTCAGCAAATAGTAGTTATCTGCAGGTTGGAGGATGATATTCCCTATTAGCCGTGGGCCAAATGGGTGGATATGTGATGTTATTGACTTAAGCAAAGTAGAATAATGTCTTACTCAAAGTTATCACCATCATCATCAGCTATTGATATAGCACCACTAATTTCACAGCGCTGTACAGAGAACTCACATCAGTTCCCTGTCTCATTGGAGCTTACAGTCTAAATTCCCTAACATACACACACGGTCTGGGAGAGACTAAGGTAAATTTAATAGCAGCCAATTAACCTACTAGTTTTTGGAGTGTGGGAGGAAACCGGATCACTTGGAGGAAAACCACGCAAACACGGGGAGAACATACAAATTACAGACAGATAAGGCCATGGTCGGGAATCAAACTCATGACCCTAGTGCTGTGAGCCACCGTGCTGTCCCAAATCATCAAGAAAATAGCAGAGCCCCTGGTTTGATGACACAGACTAGCGCTAACGCTAAGGCAGCAAACAGCCAGACACAAGTATAGATAAATAAGCATTTTCATGAACAGTTGAAACATAAGCAGAAGAATAATCATAAATGAACAACAGAAAATAGAGAAGCACAAATTATGAGAGGCAAGACCGAGCAGGATCCATTAAACACATGGTAACGACCATAAGGGGACAGATGCACAGTTGGCTGCCATCGCACCCAAAATCGTAGATGAAAATTGAGTTCACTATAAGTGCTGCAATTGCCGGCATATGAAAAGCTGCAGCTGTGGCACGATTACGTGCAGCTCTACCCCAGTAGCAAAGGTACCTGACGGTTTAAGCCAGACATAACTCACATACACTTATACCAATGTTAAGAACCTTTTGTTTTGTTTGCAAAAGACGTATTTGCTATTAGGGATCAATAACATTTTTAAAAAATGCTCTAATACAGGAGAAACAACCTCTCACCTTGTGTACGTGAAAATATAATTGGCTTGAACATGCACAAACAAGCATAATACATGCAATGATGAAAGCACCTATCAGTGCCAGCTCAGTATTCAAGAACAACCAATCACAAGTGGTTTACTATTTTTGGTGACCATCATCATCATCTGCTATTTCCACCTGCCCTTGACCTCCTGTAAATAATGCGGCTTGGACTGGAAGAGTGTCTGTTTCCTGATCTTCATCTGTTTGCAAGTGTGTGAACTTGCACCTTACGTGGACTACATTAGAACGTCCCTGCCCACCCTCGTCCTGACTCTCCAACTGCGAGAGGTCATGAGTGCCAGAATCACGTAAATCTTCCCCACTACAACTTACCAATTCCAATGACGGCTAATCTGCTCCTGAGGCCCCCACTCTGCTATTCTGTGCATAACTGACGCATGTGAAGTGAAGCGTCGTCTATTGCACCCCGGCAAGAAAGAAAATCTCTTCTACTAGACCAATACAGTATTCTGCACATATACTAAAACGGGGCAATCAGGAACACAAGTAAAACCATGTTGTGCCATAAAAAGAAAATACACTGTACTAATTGCCATTGCAATCTAAATGGACTAAGCTAAATATATCAGTATGTGTAAACAAATTAGTGGCCTGTTAATAAAATGTAGGCAAATTAAAAAAACATGGTCACGTCTCACATAAATGCAGGTTCTTTCATAACTATAGAACATAGTATCACATTTAATCAAATAAAACATGTCTACAGGAATAACAGAGTAGAAACACCCACAGTAATACAATTTAGCAACCATGTAAAATTTGCATAGTAATATATATTTATTAATAATTATAATTTAAAGCGTATGAAGAGGATTTTTTTAGTTGTTAGTTATTTACTAAGGATCCATTGGAGTCTACAGGGCACATACCTAGAACCTAAAATTTGCTTTGTTTGATGAGAATTTTGGCAGGAGAAGGAAAATGCACATTTAGGGGACAGTCCCTGTTTTTGCAGGAGTGCACAGCATTTACCTCTATTCAAAAGGAATTTGAATTTACAGGTACCCAGGAAGTCTCGGTATTCAGGAGTCATCCTATAGTTTCAGTAGTATCTTTTTCCACCTGCTAGGGGCGCTATTAGGGGAAAGAGCATTCCTAGTTGCATTTCAGCCAATGTAATAAATATGTTTAAACACACAAGTGGGATGTTAGAAAGACAGACCCAATGTCCCCTCATTCACATACCACGCTAAACCAAGAAGTATTTTAGTAGGAAAATTGAAATGTTTAATGTAATGAAGGGTATGATATTATTGTGGTAGTGGGACTTTAAGGTGACATTTTCATTCTTCCAACTGTTCGCAATTATAGTTGGACACCATTGGGTATATTTACTAAACTGCGGGTTTGAAGAAGTGGAGATGTAGCCTATAGCAACCAATCAGATTCTAGCTGTCATTTTGTAGAATGCACTAAATAAATGAAAGCTAGGATCTGATTGGTTGCTATAGACAACATCTCCACTTTTCCAAACCCGCAGTTTAGTAAATCTAGCCCGAAATCTTGCAAAATGAGATACATGTTGATTTTCCAGCGACAGTTCCAACATTGGATGCGGATCTATTAATGCGATAGGCATATATTTAGACGTATTTACGCATAAAGAAAATCTCTACACATTGTTTTGACCTCTGCACATAACATTTCATATGTTTTACTGAATATTTAAAGAGAAATACTGTGCAGTTGTTGGTTATTTTTTTTTTTAATAATCCCTACTGAATAAGGAATAATTCTTTTTACACCTATTTAGTTTTCCAATGGTTAGCAATTTGTAGCCACAGGGGGTAAATGTATCATAGTCCGGGTTGTACAAGTCGCCGGAAATCGGCGAGATGACAGCTTAAATTTAAAGCGGCGCTTCCCTTTACAAGGCAGTGCCGCTTTAAATTTAAGCTGTCATCTCGCCGATTTCCGGCGACTTGTACAACCCGGACTCTAATACATTTGCACCCAGGTGTTTTTATACAATAGTTCAGCACGGTTGTATGGTATCTTTATGCTTAAGCTGAATAGCTCAAACTTTACTATATACTCTTTCCATGTGGACACTTCATAGGCAATAAAAGACAAGTTCTTTGTTATTTTTTTATTTATTTTCGTTACATTATGGAAAATGGATCTAAACGTATTCATGTTGTTTTAAGGCTAGGGTTTCTGTTTGATATACAATCTTTATTTATTCATCAGCATAACTCTATATAATTTCCTGCAGTGTCCAATGTTTATTTACAAATCTCTTGCAGTAGTATTTACTTAGGCTGAAAGACAATCTCAGCTGGAGTTTAAGATAGGAGCACTTCTGTACTCCAGGTTCTACGACCGTCTTCAGTTCCATTTCAGACCACGAAGCTTCTTTTGAGAGACAGCACAAGAGAGGGGAAAAAAAAAAAATCTGCATTAAAGAGTAACTGACAGTTGGGGTCAGACTCTCTTTGTTTAATGACAGTGCCAGTTACACATTCTGAATTGTTTAAATATGAGTCTACAGCTTTTACAATCATCATAGCACCAGTTCTACTTTTCATACCCAACAGCCAGGAAAGTGACACGTAATTACACACTTACTGATGGTATCGCCAGTGCCGATAATTAAAACTGCCACGGGAGGATTGCGATTGCTAGTCTACAGCTGGGATGTTGTCAAGAGGTAAGAAAAAAAAAAAATTCCAGCAGTTTTTTTAAAGCTATCTACTTAAATGTGGACCACGGGAACCTGTGTTTTAGCATAAGAAAGGGCTCAACACATCATTCACAATGTCTCTCGCAAATGGAGAGAATCTATTAACAATGCAATAAATGAAATAAAACATATTGGCCCAAGGGTTAAATTGGCTGGGAAGACTCAGAATTCAGATGTATTAAGTAGGCTACCCGTCATTTCTTGCATTGGAAAAAAAAAAAATATATATATATTGGATTAATATGACAACTGTCAAATGATTTTTACAAGTAATTAATATGTAACTCTAGGTGTCTGTATAACTGGCTGTTATCCTCCAAACTCTCCCATAGAGGGATAGGAAGACAGAGCTTAGCATTAGCATAAAATTCAAGCACCATAGTTGTTTGTTCAGTTCCTGCAGATAGCCAATGTATAATAAGAAGTTAAAGAGCCCCTAGACCAGGGTTTCCCAAACCCAGTCCTCAGGACTCCCCAACAGTGCAGGTTTTCCGGATCACATGTGCCATAATTAGGACCACCTGTGAATCTGTTACAATGTGTCAGTCAGTAATGAATACACCTGTGCTCTAGCAAGGAGATATGGAAAACATGTACTGTTCGGGGGTCCTGAGCAGGACCGGATTAAGGGAATAGAGGCCCCTGGGCTAAGGGGGCCTCCATTCCCCGTGAGGGCCCCCCCCCGTGATCCGAGCTGCCCACGCCCCGCGCCCCCCCTCCCCCGGCACTTACCTCCTTCTCCGCCGTGCTGTACGCTCTTTACTGAGGAGATCTTGTGAGAGTGAGACTCACGAGATCTCCTCAGTAAGGAGACTACAGCGCGGCGGAGAAGGCCCGCAGTGAAATTGCTTAGCAGCACTGATTGCGACCGATCAATACTGCTGCTGAGCACGTTCAAGGGCCCCCTGGATGCCCGAGGCCCCTGGGCTGTAGCCCAGTTAGCCCTATGGTTAATCCGGCCCTGCCCCCCCCCCCCTCCTCCAATGCAATATGGTTTTGCCAACGTGCAAATGTACTCCTTTCTTTTCTTTTATCTTTGCTTTCTTTACTGAATCAAGTCCCCTATGTCTGTATGTCCCAGAGAGAGCATAACTGTTACAGTAACACTGCTTTTAAGATCTTCTGTACTCTGGTACTTTATGTTGGTTCATTTTATGTCATAAAATGATGAAATAAATCACTAAAACAGCTACAAAGTACCTAGATTGCACATATTGCTGGTCCACTGGCCTAAATAATCAATAATCAATACTTATATGTAGAACATGTAACATAATAATAAGTAAATATGTGCTCGGCCTTAGTGTGACTGTAAGTGTATATAAGTATAGATGTGTTAACAAAGCAGGTAACTAAAGCACCATCACAGCTGTCCCAATTTCCACTCTAAGCCAAACTCGCTCCACTTATTTCAGGTGTACCTTCTCCCAATTAGGATGTAAGCTCTTTTGTCTGCCTTGTATGTCCCTGTTTTATATATGTCCTGTTTAACCTACTGTATGGCGCTGTAGAGCATTGTGATGCCTTACAAATCTTCAATAACAATAATAACAATAATAATAATAACAATAATTATAATAATAATAACTGACACAGTGCTGTTAAGATTACAGGAGGTAAATCATCATCATCACCATTTATTTATATAGCGCCACTGATTCCGCAGCACTGTACAGAGAACTCATTCACATCAGTCCCTGCCCCATTGGAGCTCACAGTCTCAATTCCCAAACATACACACACAGACAGAGAAAGAGAGAGAGACTAGGGTCAATTTAATAGCAGCCAATTAACCTACTAGTGTGTTTTTGGAGTGTGGGAGGAAACCGGAGCACCCGGAGGAAACCCACGCAAACACAGGGAGAATATACAAACTCCACACAGATAAGGCCATGGTCGGGAATTGAACTCATGACCAGCACGGTCATGAGTTCAATTCCCGACCATGGGAATTTTAAACCACTGAGCCAGCACGGCTCAGTGGTTTAAAAAGTGGAGATGTTGCCTATAGCAACCAATCAGATTCTAGCTGTCATTGTGTAGAATGTACTAAATAAATGATGACTAGAATCTGATTGGTTGCTATAGGCAACATCTCCACTTTTCGAACCCACCGGAAACTCGCAGCCTAATACATTTGCCCCCAGTACTCTGATTAACCACTAGTTGTTATAAGCAGGTTCAATCTGGGGAAGCCCTATTTTGAAGAACGATAGCAATAGGAGCTCCGACCCTACAAAGCAGGAATTCTTTCATATTTGCACATTTTACTATGTTTTCCTTTATTAATAGTTCTAAATAAAAAATGGAATTAAAATTGATTGGTGAAAAGTCTTCTGTGTTATGTGTCACTATATTGTGACAGCTAATATACATATTAAACATGGGTTAGCAATATGGTTTCTACTCCATATCTGAATATTTATTTATTAAATGAAAGGATACAGGTAATACATAGATGCAAGTGATAAAGACTGAGCACACCTCACTTACCTTGCGCTTGGATAATTGTCATTTAGTGATTATGTGTAGTTGTCACATTTATGACAAGGTATCTATGAATGCCTGTTATTCCTGGGTAGCGGAAAAAGCGGATGACATATTTTTGGTGTAAATTACGGTTTTGGCCTGGGGGAATATGTACTTAGCAGTCAGATATGCCAAAGCTGATCTGGTCAATAGTCACACTGGGTAAATGGTATTTGCAAGGCATTGCACCTTTAATATTGAATGTGCCTTTGTACAGACCCTTCTGTGCATAAACAAAACAAAGACGCAATGTTTAAGATGTATTGAACTTTAACATTTTATTGCAATATTTTATACAGATCAGTTCAACTATTACTGTTCCGAGCAGTGAGGAATTTCTTTATAAATGTCCCGTAGGAAACACATGAAAGGTTCCGTCTTGTTGCGTCCGAGAAGCGCGTGCTTTCCTGTACAGATTGCCTCTAAGAACTTATAAAAAAAAGAGACTTTTCACAAATAAATACTGTCATAATGTATCTGAGAGCAAACTCTAATACCCAGAGGAACACCAATGGAAACAAAGTAACAATGTTTGTGCCAGAACCAAATACAAAGCAATATTTTCTGTAAATACAGTTTGTAGTGCAAGTATTGTTCTTACAGAGATAGGTAATAGAGATATGAGATAAGAAACACTGGAGAGAGTTTACTTTATTACCTTTTTAGCATCCCGTGTCCTGTTAGTTATTTTGTCTTCACCTATCTAAATGTGCTTGATTGACATATCGTTTCTGGATTTTCATTACCTCCCCCCTTAAAGCAACCGCCCATCCCCTGAAGTCATTTCCCCCACCTCCCCCTTCCTGCCGCCCTTCCCTCCCCCCTGTAACCATTTTTATCACCTCCCCCCTGCAGCCATTTTCCTTACCTCCTCCCTGCAGCCCTTCCCTCTCCCCTGTAACCATTTGCCTCACCTCCCCCCCTGTAGCCTTTCCCACCCCCCCTGCATCAATTTTCCTTTCCTCCCCCTGCACCATTTTCCTCCCCTCTCCCTCTGCAGCTATTTCCTCACCTCCCCCTCTGCAGCCATTGTCATTGCCTCCTCCCCCTGCAGCCATTTTCTTTACATCCCCCTATAGCCATCCCCCCCTCACCGCCCCCATCCAGCCATTTTCCTTACCTCCCCCTGCAGCCATTTTCTTCACCTCCCCCCCAGCAGCCATTTTCTTCACCTCCCCCCTTGCAGCCTTTCCCTCCCTCTGCAGCCATTTTCCTTTCATCCCCCTTGCACCCATTTTCCTCATCTTCCCCTCTACAGCTATTTTCCTCACCTCCCCCTCTGCAGTCATTTTCATTACCTCCTACCCTGCAGCCATTTTCCTCATCCCCCTCTGTGTCCATTTTTCTTATTTCTCCCTGCAGCCATTTTCCTCCCCTCTCCCTCTGCAGCTATTTCCTCACCTCCCCCTCTGCAGCCATTGTCATTGCCTCCTCCCCCTGCAGCCATTTTCTTTACATCCCCCTATAGCCATCCCCCCCTCACCGCCCCCATCCAGCCATTTTCCTTACCTCCCCCTGCAGCCATTTTCTTCACCTCCCCCCCAGCAGCCATTTTCTTCACCTCCCCCCTTGCAGCCTTTCCCTCCCTCTGCAGCCATTTTCCTTTCATCCCCCTTGCACCCATTTTCCTCATCTTCCCCTCTACAGCTATTTTCCTCACCTCCCCCTCTGCAGTCATTTTCATTACCTCCTCCCCTGCAGCCATTTTCCTCATCCCCCTCTGTGTCCATTTTTCTTATTTCTCCCTGCAGCCATTTTCCTCACCCTCCTCTGCTGCCATTTCCCTCACCTCCCCCTCTGCAGCCATTTTCATTACCTCCTCCTCTGCAGCCATTTTCTTTACATCCCCCTATAGCCATTTTTCTTACCTCCCCCCGTTCAGCCATTTTTCTTACCTCTCCCCATGCAGCCATTTTCCTCATCTCTCCCTCCAGCCATTTTCATCACCTCCCCCCTGCAGCCATTTTCCTCACCTCCCCCCTCCAGCCATTCCCCCCTCACCACCCCCATCCAGCCATTTTCTCACCTCCCCCCGCAGACATTTTCCTTATCTCCCCCCTGCAGCCATTCACCCCCCTGCAGCCACTTAGTCCAGTCTTGTGAAATGTGGTAATCTCGCAAGACCAGACTAAGAGAACCGTGTCTGCACTGACAATTGGATTTGCTGTCAACTGCCGCCTGCATAGTGACTGTTGGGCCCCTTGTTTAGATGCCAGACTGCCCCAGAGGGCCTAATTTTTTTTAAAAAAGGTAAAAAAAATATTAACTGCCAGCAGAACAGTTGGGAATAATAGAATCAGTGGCTCCCCCCCCCCTTCCCCTGGGGACCCAGCACCCCAGGATGCAGCCTGATCAGCCTATAGGTTTGTCAGGTCCTGGGGATAATTGATACATATGTTGACACCTTTCCTTGTGCAAAAATAAAAATAATAATTTATTCCAATGCATTAAATAGTATGTCTATGGTTTGTGATACCAAGTATACATTATGCTGCCCCCATCGCCAACATACATATAGCAGAACTAGCTATTGTCTGAGCCTTTGTTATGAGAATGCAGCCTACGTCTGGGTTCTCATAATGGCTTGCCTTCACTGTCTAGGGCAGAGTTTCCCAAACCCGGTCCTCAGGGCCAGGGCCAAATTAACCATAGGGCTAACTGGGCTACAGCCCAGGGGCCTATGGCATCCAGGGGGCCCTTGAACGTGCTCAGCAGCAGTATTGATCGGTTGGGGGCGGGGGCGCCCCGGCGCGATCAGTGCTGCTGAGCACTTTCACTGCGGTCCTTCCCCGGCGCGCTGTAGTCTCCTTACTGAGGAGATCTCGTGAGTCTCACTCTCACGAGATCTCCTCAGTAAAGAGCGTACAGCACGGCGGAGAAGGAGGTAAGTGCCGGGGGAGGGGGGGCGCGGGGTGTGGGCAGCTCGGATCACAGGGGGGGCCCTCACGGGGAATGGAGGCCCCCTTAGCCCAGGGGCCTCCATTCCCTTAATCCGGCCCTGGGGGGGGGTACATTTATAATGTGGGGACAGATTCATAGTTGGGGTAGAGCATGTCCTATATCAACCTTAAATTTCAATATAAAAATAAGTATTTTTGGGCCACATGAAAGAGCAGCCAGTATTTTCCTTCTGTGCAAAATAACAAACTAATTTGCACCCCTTGCATTGTAACATGGTTTGTCCAGGAGCAAACTTTTCTTTGCGTTGGGTGCCTTAACGAATCAGGCCTAGGAAGTTCTGAATGTGCTTGGAACTCAGTGAGGGAATCGGCATGTTGTATATTCTATTATTTAATTTGTGTGTGCGCAAGAAATGTGCTCTTTTTTATATCAGTACCTTTATGTTATAGTTTCTATACTGTACCCAAGGTTACATTGGACCTCCAATAGCTTATTTGACACTGTACCCAACTGATATTTCAAAGCCAATGACTAAATATATTTATATTATAGAATATCTATTTATAGCATCATCATCATCATCATCATCATCATCATTTATTTATATAGCGCCACTGATTCTGCAGCGCTGTACAGAGAACTCATTCACATCTGTCCCTGCCCCACTGGAGCTCACAGTCTAAATTCCCTAATATAGACACACACTCAGACAGAGAGGGAGACAGACAGGTAGAGACTAGGGTCAATTTTGATAGTAGCCAATTAGCCTACTAGTATGTTTTTGGAGTGTGGGAGGAAACTGGAGCACCTGAAGGAAACCCATGCAAACACAGGGAGAACATACAAACTCCACACAGATAAGGCCATGGTTGGGAATTGAACTCATGACCCCAGTGCTGTGAGTCAGACGTGCTACCACTACGCCACCGTGCTGCCCTTTGTCTTTTATATAGGCCCCATATAGAGTCCAAAATAATACATATGCTGTATATATATATATGAAGATAATGACCCTGTATATCCCCACTGCTTAACACCATCAAAACTAAATATATAAATATATTTAAATAAATATTTAATATTTCTATTATTTGTCTCTATTTTTTCTATTTAAATCTCTTCATTAAATCTACATTTATACAAAATGTCATTGTGACTGAAATCAGTCTACACTCAAGGATATACATACATTAAATGTCACCTGATTTGTATTTGATCTCGACAGCGACTAGTTAAATTGTAATTTATCTCGATTATGAGTCCACGTGGAACGATGGCAAATAGTCTACTAGAAAAGACAGCACTTACAACATATGTTCTGGAGACAATGAATAGCCTGCGGAGGAAACAGAGTCTGATTCAATGAATTAATGAAGGAGAAGGTCAGAAGATTATGGCGGGGGAAATTTTTTATTTTTAATACTTGGAACTCTTATTACTTTGGTGTTGTCACATATTATCCACATGTAGGGTGTATATGAGTTTGTTTAAATTGTGTCCTGTACTATACACAATCATGTAATGAAGACTACGTTATGTACGCTATATAAAAGGGGGTGCCCAACTCCAGATGACTCATAAGCTTCCTCTGCGATTTTTTTTCTTCATATATTGTTTTAATTCCCCCCTTCTGTGCTTTTCAGCCACTTATTTACATCATCAGGCAGAGTTCTTTATTATTTTTGAACTGAGATGCTGTGTTTTCGGATATTTGCTAAACTGTGGGTTTGTAGTGGAGATGTTGCCTATAGCAACCAATCAGAGTCTAGTTATCATTTATTTAGTACATTCTATGAATGGTAGCTAGAATCTGATTGGTTGCTATAAGCAACATCTACACTTTTTCAAACCAGCAGTTTAGTAAATATACTCCTTAGTGTTGAAAGTATTGCTCAGTACCTGTGCTCCACCACCTTGGAGTACATGCAAAAATAAGTCTCTACTGCTGCCCACTAAACCATGCATGCCACCATAAATGTGCACTGTCCACCCCTTAAGGGTTATTTCAATATCACATGATGACATGAAACCTGAGCTAGCCCACAGGGAGCAGGGAACACATGTATCCACCATTCTTCCATCAGGGTCTTCTTAACAGCCTCATAGGCCCCCGGGCAAAGCAGTACAGTGAAACCTACCTACACAACCACTTACCCATGTTCGTACAATTGTACGTTGTTTTCGTCAAGGTCTAGTGATGTATTCGCAACAGCAGGATCGCATGTACAGATAACAGCTGATACTGAGGCGATTAGACCACCCAAACATTTTAATAAAGAGGGTTTGAAGGTTCCGAAGAAATCTCCTGGAATAATATACCGGAAAATTGTCAAGCCTATGGGGCGCTTATGCTCGTGGGGCCCCAGGGCAACTGTCCAGCATGTCCATGCGTTAAGGCGACTCTGAGTACCATCATGATGCTCTGACCCAGGCACTGACCCAAATAAATAGGCGTATTCATCACACAAGGAGAGACGGCTGCTATGTTGGCGCCGTCCCACATTTGTGCAGATTAATTACCCTTAGAAAGTGGCGTATAGAGCTGAAACCTACCTGGGAATTTGGGTAATTTCAAGGTCTAAATTCAATCTGCGGAATTAAAACTGAAGTTTTCTTACAGTAAAATTCACCCAGTAAAATGCGACAGCCTACTGACAATTGAAAACTACCCATAACATAACACGCTAACTCTGGGAGTTCCATCCATATCTAATATCCGTTACACTCTCTGCTCGTTTTTAAGTGGATCTCCTTCACCCAGTGGAGGCTGACATTTAGTGGACTGAGCCACTCTTCGTGAGAATACAGCCTAGGGCAGGGTTTTCCAAACCCAGTCCTCAGGGCTCCCTAACAGTGCAGGTTTTCATAATTAGTATCACCTGTGGATCTGTTACAATGTGTCAGTCAGTAATGAATACACATGTGCTCCAGCAAGGAGATATGGAAAACCTGCACTGTTGGGGAGCCCTGAGGACTGGATTTGGGAAACCCTGGCCTAGGCGTTTATTGGTGCTTCCAAAATTTTGAAATGAAAAACGGGAATACCCATGTGGCCTGAAGATTGCTCAGACTGTAAAATCCACCTCATGCCTTGTTTTCGGCTCCCCAAATAAGAGAAAACAGTTGTAGGAACCTCATCCCAATTAGCCTCTTTATGTTGGTTCCACTTGGATTCAGAACTATGGGAAAATAAGCAGTTAGAGGCATATTCAATTGACGGCGGGATCGCCAAAAATCCCGCGCTCTTAAAAATATTACCGTTAATACGGTAATATCTCAGGGAGCTGCAAGCTGAAATCAAGCGAGTAAATTACCTTATTAACGTTTTTTACGCGCAGGATTACCATATTAACGGTAACATTTTTGGAGCGCGGGATTTTCGGCGATCCCGCCGTCAATTGAATATGCCCCTTAAAGTTTGAATGGGAAAAAATGGGACAACATGACATTCCCCTTTCATCCATTGTTCAGGCACTGAGAAGACATGCTCTTCGTTGTTTTATTATTAGCCTGTATTTACGTTACATAGCATCAATTATATTACACAACGCTGTACAGTAAATATTTCACCAGTCACATCAGTCTCTGGTCATTGGAGCTAACAATCTAAACCCCCTACCACACTCACGCTAGGTCAATTTTTCTCAGAAGCCAATTAACCTATTGTGGTGGTCGAGACGGATGGGATTTCCTTCCCTTACCTTGTCCTCCAGACACGAGTCAGGTTCTTTTCTGTTCGGATATCCGGTGGTCAGGAGATAAATACTTCAATGAAAGGGACAAGGATTGGTTAAACAACTTGGGTTTATTAAGAATATGGTAAGGATAATTTTGGTAAGCCACCGCGACACTGACCCCTTCAGTTCAATGGTAATGACAAAATAACATTAACATTCATCTAAAACATTTGGTGCACCAATATTATCCCTGGTAACGTTACCATATTTTACATGCAGTCCTGGGTTGAACTGTGCACAGGAATTTTGTAGTGTTTAAATATCCTGCAGAGGTTTCCAGAAGGTTTAATAATCCAGATTAAGTCTCTGTACTTTCTCTCTAAAAGGTAGATGTTAAACTGTAGGCAGTGTTAAAGATTATAACAAAACACAGGACTGTTGCTTAATTCAGTCACAAGATGGCGCTATTCTCTCATCACTCTTCCCTCTGAGGCTGGGGTGTGTGCGGTACACTGCAGGCTAGGATTTTACCTTGAAAATGTTCTGCAGTTCATGGAAACTGTGTTGGATGCCCCACTGTGTGTCTCCAGCCGTTCTCCAGCCGTGTGTGCTGGCAATATCACCAATTCCAGCAGCAGATCAGTCTCTCATGTCAGCTTCCTCTTTCTTGTTGCTATATCACACACTCCTCCTTCCTGCACATCCTCCTGGGTACGTCTTTTCAGTTCAACTGTCAACTGTCATTCCCACTGTGTCTTCCTCAGCCTCTAGTAACCCCTTGTAGCCCTGCATTTTAAAAGCATTTATGCACTTCCTCTGTGCTGTTTAATAGGGCTTTGGGGCACCACACTATCATGTATGTTATTGGACTATGGGAGGAACAGGAGCACTCAGAGGAAACCCACGCAAACTCAGGGAGAACATCCAAATTTCACACAGATAGGGCTCTGGTAGGAATCAAAGCCATGACCCCAACGCTGTGAGACAGCAATGCTTAACCACTGTGCCACCCTTGTGCCATCTTTTGTTATGAAAGTGGGACAACTGAGCAACGGTACACTTTAAAACTGCAGGTGCTTGGACTACAGCACAGATAACTGGCGAATGTCTCACCTAATCCAGTGAAATCAGTATTTGGAAAGAAGGAAGGGATGCCATTAGGGACCGAAGCCAACATTAGGGGATAATGATTATAGTTTGAAGATGTTGCATTTGTTCATGTTCCGACTATACCTTCTTCTCTCCCTTCTGTCAAGGGATACACCCTTTACTCTGAGTCTATAAATTATGTGGTAGTTAGACATTTTTCACAGCTTACGAGCAGCACGAGGAGGTCTAGGTAGAATGTAAAATGCTATGCAAATTGGCTGATAATATGTAAAATGATATTCAGGCGGTATTCTCTGGGCAGACACACTTTACAAATCTTGCTTGTTCAGCCCCAAAATTTTTTCATCTGTTCTAAGCGGTGGGTGTCGGTTTCTTAATTGCAGATATAAAAGTAAAAATAATATAATCGTGAAAACTGTTTAGCATGTACTGTAAATCCCATTCTAATTGCCACAAGGCTTCCCTTTAATATCTTTCACCATGTGCTCGAAGAAGCCCTCTCGTATATCAGATAGGGTCTCATGACAATAACACTTCTACATTATGGTGTTAGATGTTTGACCCCTCCCCATTCTGCCATAGCATTGCCCTCGAATGAGTATATTACAGTGAGGTTGAAGGTACTTTAATAATACTGTATAAGTGATTTAGTTGATGTGTAGAAATATTGATCATAGGAGCTACGGGTCATGTGCTCGCTGCCTGCAAAGAATTTTAATCAGAAATTTCTTAGTCTTTACATATTGACTTTGATGAGGTCAATTCTTTCTTTCTGCACTTACTCTAAACAAAGGCTATTTATTAAATAGTATGTATAAAAAAAATATATATTGCTTGCTCGTTCTGGGTACTGAAATATTAAATTAATATGGCATTAAAAAATAATTAATAGGTTTCTCTACATAAGTATTTTTCTAGAAGAAGGGAGATTTAATGAGAAGTCTTTGAAACAGGGCTTCAACTTTCTATGACATTTTGAATTGAAAGGTGGATTTGGGGCCATTCATAAATATATAAGGGAATGAATGGGAAATATTTCATTCACACAAAAAGAAAAAAATCCTTATTTACTGGTGCAGAGTGTTTGACAATGTGTGTAAGGAAATTACAAGCGTAAACATAGTTACAGGTGTATAAAATTACATACACTTTTAAATCTTCAAAATATATAAAATATAACATGCAGAAAAATTTGCAAGAATAATTTTTTGTTTGTTAACTGATTTATTATCAACCCTTAAATTCTATTAGATTTAATATTCGAAATAGCTCCAAATTTCTTTACAAAGCATCATACATCGTAAATACTTCTAGTAAATGGATGTTGCATGGTAAAAAATGTATTAACTATATCCAGAGATTTTCTGAAATAAGTTAGCAACTATTTGAAATTAGTATAGTCAAAGGATGGTGTGGCTGGATCACTTATAAATAACTTATTGTAGATGTTTATTTTATTTAGGGGTGCGGTACCCTGCTGTATATCGTTGTAAATGAACTGATATTTTTTTTATATTGTATCTATTTTGGTATAGGAAATATATTGATTTCTAATGTATTATGCCATGTTAGAGGATGCCTGTTTTGCTGAAGGGAGGAAATGCTAAGCAAGTCTTTTCCTCTTAGAAGCGACAGACATCTGCTTTAGCCTGAATGCCCGCCAGGGGGTAGTTACCTGTTTCCTGCCTTGTTAAAAAGATAGGCAAACTACATAAATAATGCTTACTGCGAGTTTCAGGAAATCACAGTTTTATGTGCATTTTCTAAGTTAAATTGCGTTAAATCCACGTCTAGAGAAATGTTAAATCATCTGATGTGATGTCAGACGCTTCGGGGCCTGGTAGGATAAGGGGGGTGGGCTACCCACTGACGATATGTGTGTCAGAATCTGTATAAAAGGAGCTCTGTTTGACCATGTAATCATTCCACCTGTAACTTCAGGATGATCACCTGTACCTCAAACTGATGTGGAAAAGTCCTTTTCTGGACTCTTGAGCAATAAACCATCACTGCTGGAAGATTCTGCCTGCAACTGTTACCTGCTGTATCCTGTGACCAACAGATAAGAGCTTACACTCTAACCATTCCCCGGATGTCCTACTTTGAACCCAGCATCTCTGTGTCAACTCTCTGCCTGCTACCCATCAGTCCTGATCCATAGTAAGCGGTCAGGAGGTACCAGTAGCCCACAGCAAAGAGGCATTACAGCAGCTATACCAGCTACCCCAGAAGTACACGGTTCTGGATGCCGCAAAGGAGTCCAGTGATGGCAGCCGAATTCTCCTACAAATGTTGCGCAGTTGGCATTCGCAGTTGGGGAGTGTCTGGTGACAAGGTGACACCAGTAGTAGCGGTCAGTAACAGTCAGTTACTGATGGTGAGAAGGAAACCAAAACAAACTGGGCAGGAGGAAAATCCTTCTGTTCCTCCTTCCCCCCTACAGACCGGGTGGCGAAATAAGCCCATCCGGTCACAGATCGATATTACTAAGCTGAATAATGTATATATGAAGTAACTGAAATGATTATAGTTAGCTAAATATACCCATCGTACTCTGTTTCACTTCTATGCAGCAGCTTGCCATGTAAGGAGGGATGTGTTTTCTAACTGAGCAGGCAGAGTGTGAGTTACAACTTGCCAGTTGTGCTAGTACTGTGTGGATTTGTGGCTTTATCTACAGGGACAGAGCAAATGTTATCAAATCAACTGAAATTACTGCAGAATCAGCTTTTTACCTGTATGAGTTCACACTGAGATGCTATACTCAAGATGTGGGTGAGGCTTAATCAGTCTGTAATGAAGTGCTTTTAACAAAGCGCATAGTGGAAAGTAAGCTAAATACTTAACAATGTATCTTACCTTTATGGTTCCTATATGAACATTTCAATCTCAGGGTTTTATTGTTCATTTCATTACTCTCTGGCTTATAAATGTCTTGATTAGTCAGAAAAATACATCAGTTGTTGTGGTTCAAGTTTTTTCAATATTTTTTCCATTCTAATCTCATTAGTGAAATTTCACTCAAATAAATGTAGCATTAGGTGGGTTTGCAGATGATTGGAGTATACCTCATTGTTATTGGGCCAGAAAGTGTGTTGTCTTATATTCTCCTGTTTTTCACCCAACAAACTTACTCAGTAGGTGTTGTAACAGATTACTTGACTATATGTTATTCTTATTGTGTGCAGAAAAATTGCATTTCTTAGAAATCAATCATTTTCACCCAAAATCACAAAATCTATGACTCACATTTTTTAATGTGCTTTATTCTAATTGTAACAATAAGTTGTCTGTCTTTTAAACTCTTCTTTTTTCAATCAAATAAATATCACAGTAGGTGTGGATGAAAGATATTTAGCCTAGTCAATAATCTCGGTATAATTAAATTTGATTTCTAACATAGACATATATCTAACAAAGGTAATATCATGTGAAGCGTAAAAGCAAACGGGTCCTGAGTCATTAAGGAAAATAAGGCAAAACAAGGAGTAAATGTTCTCTGGGACAAACCATGTTACAATGCAAGGGGTGCAAATTAGATTATTATTTTGCAGATACGTTAAAAAAATGGCTGTTTTTTCATCAAGCACACAAATACTTGATATCTTTATTTGTACACTGAAATTTAAAGGTGATCTAGGACATGCCATACCCCAACTATAAATCTGTCCCCACATTTTAAATGCATACCCCCCTCCAATGCAACATGGTTTTGTCCAGATGCAAAGTTACTCCTTTTTTATGCTTTACTCTCCTTAATGACTCAGGCCCAAAAGAAGTGTAATGTTGCCATGCTGGCAAACACCCTGCCTAGCTCCCAATTCAGATCAAACAATCAATTCACGTAATTACAAATATCACAGACTGAATACGCAACTTGGTCACAGACTAAATTTTGAAGGATTCACTAAACTAGTCTCTCAGTATAGGTCATATTCAGTGTTACACTCCCTTTAACTGTGGTACAATGAAAGCAATAAAACTATGTCCTTTAAGACTTTTCATTCTTATCTAGTGGCCACGTAACTCGATGTTCTTCCAATAGTTAATGCTTGATTGCTTTTTTGAAATACTACACTACAAATAACTGTTTTTTTATTAAAAATAACTGAGAGCTATGGGTCCAGGCCACTCACATTAACGTTCGGTCACACAGTCTGTCACACACAGAGAGAGCACAGTGGCACAACAGTCACAATCTGAATGTCACATGTAACATTCAAGTCACTCTGATGTAGAGGAGCGTTCCTAATTGTCAAATCTCGCAACGTACTGTGATGTAATGTCACAGCAGAACATGTCCAGGTGACTTTACAATTTGAGTCCTTTTAAAGGAGAAGTAAGCATCTGATTTTCATGAACATTTTTCCTGTGCGCCAGCTTAGTGACACCAGGTGTTATGTAACACACATCTCAAACAGAGGGACTGCCCTGCACCCGTGGAATTGAGAAGCTTGTGGCTTCAGTTTAATCAGTGTCTCACGGCTGATGTCATTCTACAGAATAGCCTCGCCCAATACCCAAAATTTAAACCTCCACCAAGATGCTTTTGTGTAAAGATAGTTGAAATTTCACGCAAATAAATTTTACTGTGGAACAAGACATTTTGCAGAGGTGCCAAGTTCCAGCAATATGATCTTCAACTTCCAATTTAGGTTTGTTCTTTATTCTTGTTGCTCATACTTGTGTGCTGCCCTTCAACAAACATCATAGAGCAGGCGTGGCCAACATGTGGCTCTCCAGTTGTTGTGAAACTACATGTCCCAGCAAGCCATGCCAGCTATCTGCTGGCTATCTACTGGCAAAGCAGGCTGGGAATTTTAGTTTCACAACACCTGGAGAGCCACAGGTTGGCCAGGCCTGTCATAGAGCTCTATACCCAGATCTTCACCCTGTCCATGTACAAACATTCACCAAGTAGTCCATGTCCAGACCTTCACTACGTCCATGTGCAGACCTTCACCACATTCATGTCCAAACTTTTACCACATCCATAACAAAACATTCACCATGTCCAGACCTTCACCACGTCCATGTCCAGACCTTCACCACGTCCATGTTCAGACCTTCACCACATTCATGTCCAAACCTTCACCATGTCCATGTTCAGACCTTCGCCAGATCCATGACAAAGCATTCACCAGGTCCATGTCCAGACCTTCACCACATCTATGTCCAGACCTTCACCACATCTATGTCCAGACCTTCACCACATCTATGTCCAGACCTGCACCACATTCATGTCCAGACCTTCACCACATCCATGTCCAGACCTTCACCACATCCATGTTCAGATTTTCACCACATTCATGTCCAGACCTTCACCACGTTCATCTGCAGACCTTCACCATATCCATGAAAAAACATTCACCACGTCCATGTCCAGACCTTCACCACATCCATGTCCAGACCTTCACCACATTAATGTCCAAACCTTCACCACATTCATGTTCAAACCTTCACCACGTCCATGTCAGACCTTCACCACATCCATATCCAGACCATGTTCAGTTAGTAAATTACAAAGCCTGGCTCTCATTTTCAAGTAAAGGGGTTGGAGTGGTGGGGTACTTGTAGAGAGTAGGACACAAAGATAGGTTTGGTTATCTAGCAGAGGACAACCCCTTAAATAGAGAACTTTGTACAGTGCTTATTTAAATGTGGCTTCATGTCTGTAAAATGTACTGTATAATAGTTAAAAAAGTATCCTAGACTTTATACATATTCCACATTTTAACATTTTACAATAGAATATGTTGACTTCTTTGTTTTTTTTTTGTTTAAAGTGGCAAAAATATGCCTATGTTTATTCAGTAGGATGATGGTTAATATATTTTAGGCCATCCGGAGTTTATGCTCTAACGGCATAAATATGTGTTTATCAAATTCATGATTTCCCTATAGGTTATAGCTCAAGAGTCAATTAAAGCGATGTCATAGCACAACACTTTTGACAAAAGAAGCCATTGTTGTTTATTGAACTAGGATAAACAACATATTTTCATTTTAAATTTGCTCACTGTGTATGTGCTTGGAATGAAAAGGGAAATAGAATTGTGTTCATTCCAAGAATATTCCAAACTATCCTGGCAGCAGGAAGAGATAGACCAACGTGTTAACAAATTCAATTTTTACTGATAACAATGGCAGTGCCAATTTATTAGCAGGCAACACCTAAAGGAATTCTAAACCTAAACAATCAAGTGGCTATTGTGAAAGAATTAGTATGCGGGATCCCTATCGTAAACTAGGACCGTTGTCTATGCTATTGGCAACTGTGATGTTTCTGTATAGTGTTTTTATTATCAGCCTTTATTCTTAAAGTGCCAACATATTACACAGTGCTGTTCATTAAAAGAACCATAGACCAAACAAATAACGTACAATGGCATAAGACAGACGCTACAGATGACCGTGCCCAAATGAGCTTACAATCTAAGAGGTGTGGGGATCAATTGATACATAATAATATTTATAGGTGCTTGTAGGAAAAGGCAATCATTACCTTCCTTCACCATTTACATTACCTGAACCTCCTTCCTCTTCTGATCCTGGAGAAGAACTAAAATTGTACTTGTTAGGATTCTTTGATAGATTCCCTCTGTAATACATCTGTCTTACCAGAGGTGCTGCTCTTGTGGAATATATCACAGAGTCCTAACATTAAAGTCCACAATAGCAGCACCTCTGGTAAGATAGAGGTACTGCAGAGTCCATACAGTACTCCAGAAAAGCACTAACCCACCACCCTTGCTTAATATATCATAAGAATCCGGTAGTATATCATAAGAACCCTGGTGTAAGTGTAATCCATGGTTCTACTCTGTAATTTCCCAGTGCCTTCACAAATTTTTACATTTTCTATTTTTGAGAAGATGATTATGTGGGAGGTAGGGCACAAAGCTGATCTAAAGTACATCCATCTCTAACATTATTATAATATTATTCTAATGTATATTACAATTTGAAGGCCCAGGGCAATAGGAGACCCACTGTTTGGCCCCATCCCCATCTTTGTTTTTGTTTTTTCCTTTTTGTAAACTTTCTGGGTTTTTTTTTTATAATTAGTATGGGGGAGAGGTTCTATACTCAGGTCTGTCTGTCTCATGCCTGCTGGACCTTGCCTAGGCCAATAGGGTGCTGGCATGGATGTCCATCCTAATGACTGGTTCCTTCCCATGTTAAATGTCCTGCTGCCAACAGTGAGGTTCAGTGCCCTGCCCTGAGTGGTTCAGCTCCCTGTTTGTCAGCCTGGGGCAGGATTCCTAGGCTGACAGACAGGGTGCACATTCAATCAGGGCAAGAGGCTAATCTGTTCCTCTCCCATCCTTCACCACTTTTAACATAGGACCCCCATCCTCCCTTCCATTGTAACATATGATATGTAGCAATTGGTAGGAGGGTGTGGGTCTTAGGTGACAACGGTATGAAGGGTTGGAGCCATAATGTTGAGCAAGTTGTGAAGGGGGCATAATATGACGTAGGGCCATCTGACTCTTCTCTACATGTCACACATATGTCATGTGGTGCGCTATGTACCTGCAGTAAACGGTGTCACATAACGTATGTTCGATATGTAGTTGAGAGTTGTGTATTGGGTGAAGGCCCAAGACATACATCACCAGATCATGCACACTGATGCACACATGCCTCAAGTCCAGGGGGTGAATATATTATACTGCGATTTTTGCAAATTGGCGACTTTGACATTTAAATTTAAAAACAGCAATCCTTAAGGGCAAAAATCGCAGAATAATATATTTACCCCCTGTATGTAGTCCCAGTAGGGCAGGGACCAGAAACTCTTTTAATATTATCAATGTTGTAAACTGGGCCCAAAACTTTTTTTTTCTACTAGGTCCAACTTCAAACTAAAACTGCTTCTGCATAATTGTTTCAAGCATTACACGAATTGTTGCAATGTATCCTAGTTAGTCAAAGTATAGGCTCATTTTTCTCCTACAAACCAAAGTAAATAAAGTGGCAGAACAAAACAACATTATATTTTAAAAAGCATCTTTGGAGCATATTTGGAGTTTAATTATTTTTTTTAACTGACATTATGAAACTTTTAGCTGTGTCTTAGACTGAATGCCTTTAGGAAATGGTATATTCATTTTTAGATGTCCAGATAACACGCGAGACACCTGATTACATAAAAGTGTCGGAAAACCTGGGTATTAGTTTTAGATTATTATTCTTGTGGAAATTAGACGCACAGTGTTTATTTAAGATGGAGACTCCGGATAAGAGAGACGTATTTACAGGAACCTGCCCGAAGTTGGCGTTCACTCTGAAAGTATATCTTATTGTTCTTGTTTGGGACTTCAATCGTGACCTGGAAGGAAGACGTTTGCCAAGAGGAGGCTAATTCCTTTCAAAGGGCAGATCTGCGGGTTGCCTGAAGTAACAATCTCTGTAACATTACAATGGATGTCTCTGTGATCTCAGATCCAGCTCGTTTGAGAGGAAAAGTCCCAACAGTATGAGTGTGGGAACTTATTTAACAAGTGTGAAAGGTTAATGATTTCTGCAAAACACCCAGCGCAGTACAACACATTGTATCCTTAGATGGGAAGTGAGGGTCTTCTCTACGTAACATTTCTAAAAACAGACTTTTACTCCATAAGAAAACTTATGTAATGTGCCTCATATCTTTACTGTCGATGCTGTCTTCAGGCTCTATCCTACGCAGTTCTTGTCTACAGTGGACGGTGTAATACAAACATAAAAGAGCATTTATAAAAGTCATACATTTGTTCTATGACCGTTTATGATTAACAGCTATTTAGTGCCTGCATGTTATACAGCTCAGTGCAGAGAATATTTAATCCTTCACAAGAGTTGCTGCACCAGTGGAGCTTACAATCTATGGGCCTGATTCATTAACGATCTTAACATAAGAAACTTCTTATTTCAGTCTCCTGGACAAAACCATGTTACAATGCAAGGGGTGCAAATCAGTGTTCTGTTTTGCACATAAGTTAAATACTGGCAGTTTTTTCATGTAGCACACAAATATCAACTTTAAATTTCAGTGTACAAATAAGCTATCAAGTATTTGTGTGCTACATGAAAAAACAGTCAGTATTTAACTTATGTGCAAAACAGAAAACTAGCTTGCACCCCTTGCATTGTAACATGGTTTTGTCCAGGAGACTGAAATAAGAAGTTTCTTAAGTTAAGATCCTTAATGAATCAGGCCCCATATTCCTACAATTCAGGCACACACTAGATCTAGCATTTACTACTAACATGGTCAGACCACATCTTAACGATTTCTGTGCCCTATTTCTATACTATCATGGAGCGTAAGTATTTACACTTGTCACACCCACCGTACACCTGGCGCCTGGAACAATCTTGAGTTATATTCTACTCAACATATACAACTTTTCCCTACATACCTTCTGACCAGAGGCGGAACTAGCGTGCTGTGGGCCCCGTCGCAGGGAGACGGGGAGGAGGGGACCGGGGCCACTGACCCTCTGAGTCTGCCATGCAGGGGGGCCCGTTATCTCCATAGGCCCCGATGCAATGGTAGATCTGCCACTGCTTCTCACCGCTTACCCCACCCCTCTTAACGAGGCCCTTGTGTAGATTCAAGCAGCAGTCACACCTCAATTCCTTTTGTGAAATAAAACTAACTACTTTGTGTTTGGATCAGGTGAGATGAAATGAACAACATTTGGGCCCATTGCCACAGGCACCATATTGAAGCCTGGCAATTTGCCCTTTCTAGAACGATGATGACTGTATTAATTTACAATGGAGAGATGTTTTGTTTTGTTTATTAAACCAACACAGAACCACTGTTTAACTTGTGCTAAAAACATTCTTGTTTGTATAGGAAAAAATACAAATTTTAAAGCCCTTAGTGTGGAAGGGGTAGGGGGGGGGGGGGGCGTTCAAAGGCATCATAATATTCTGGATGGAAAACTCCCTTTTGGAAATAAAAATACTATTCAACATTTCAAAGATTTGACAAGCTTGGAGCATCTGTTTTTAGTAAACCTTAGGGTCCCTTGTAAAGCTCAGCCCGTGCTCACTGGTTAATCCCGTTGTGACCTCTACAACATTTCCTACTTCTCAGATTGGTGTGTTTTTAATCATTAGGTATATAGTCTGGTTCTAGGACTGAAACATTTGAAGAAGTCATTTGAATTATTTTATACCTAATAAGCAAGTATTTTATGCAATACTTTCGCAATTTGACTTTATCATTTAATAACTAATTAATGATTATTTGATATAAAAATAATACATTCTATGTTAGTGGTGTGCTTCTGATCTTACATGTACACTATTAATGTCACATCAAGCAGAACAAACTGGGGGAACAATTGATGTTTTGTATTATGCATTAAATAAACGGCTACCTCAAAAATGATGTCTTTGCTTAAAAATGCCTAGTACAGGGGGACGCTCAATATTTTTTCATGTTATACTTCTGTGCAGATTCTAAGCAAATTCAAGGGAGATGTGTCTGGTACCAGACTTCTAGCATTTCTGTCTTCACCAACAACGGTCACGCCTAAAATGATGTCATTCCTCACCCCCAACTATGTCACACATTCTCAATGCCACTGGACTACACCTCAGGCTACTGTATTGTAAATGGGTCACACCTCAATAAGATAGACAGGAGAGCTACAGGTGGAGATAAAGAGATTCTAGGGAAGAGAAGGAAAACAATGAGATCTTTACTGACCACTCAGCTTTGCAAGCAGAATGTCTACACCATGATAGCAACTAGGTAATGTGATTTCACAAGGACATCTTTATACATTCATCCCTTAATATTTAATTAATTCCAAGTAAAACCACAGCACAGTTCTATTTGAAAGATGATTTGTTATTGTTAAGTGATTGCATGATACTGATAAGCATTGGTTCTATCATGATCAAAATAATTTGGTAACTGGTCAATGTTTTTAATACATGGTGGCTCAGTGGTTAGCACATCCGCCTCACAGCACTGGGGACATGAGTTAGATCCTGACCATGGCCTTATCCGTGTGAAGTTTGTATGCTCTCCCTGTGTTTGTCTGGCTTTCCTCTGGGTGCTCCAATTTCCACCCACACTCCAAAAACATACTAGTAGGTTAATTAGCTGCGATTAAATTGACCCTTATCTCTCTCGGTATGTGTGTGTGTTAGGGAATTTAGACTGTAAGCTCTAATGGGGCAGAGACTGGTGTGAGTGAGTTCTCTGTACAGCGCTGCGGAATTAGTGGCGTTATATAAAAGCTGCTACTGATGATGATCATACTCTATGGGGGCGATTCAATTAGTCATGAGACTCAGTTGTAGCCTCATGTGTTATGTTCCTGTGCAAATTATGGCAATAACGATAATGATAAAATCACTCATCTTTCCTTGTACCCCTAGGAGCAGAGCTCCTTACCTATACATCACAGGGGAACATAACTCACAAAGCTACTACGGGACCTTGCAGCTAATTGAAAACCCCCTATATCTCATCCAACAGCTACAAATCATCAGCAGAGAATATTTTTAAATGAATTTTTTTTTTTTTGCATCATCACTAGCAGGGGAGGGCTGGCAATGTACAGCCTGGGGGGCAAGTCTCAACTTAGAAGCCTATTAGGAACATTTTAAAGGGAAAAAAATGCAGATGAATCAGTGACCAAGCCCAAGATAGTCTACTATTGAACTGGCCTGGGGGTGCCCCCCTGCCCCCCAGCCCAGCCTGTCCCTGATCACTAGTCAGTCAAATACTAATAAAGAGAACATAGAACATAACAGAAACCAATCAGATAGGTATCATTAATCGGCCTGTAAGATACTGATATAGCTGATACCTGACTGGTTGCTATGGGTTACAGTACTTCATTATTCTTTGCATCATAATAAAGATAGATCCCACATTACTGGTGTCAACCTTCCGATGTGCCCTTTCTTCCCCAAAAACCTGCCCACTAACTCAAGATCTAAGAAGTAGACCATTGGTCAATGCACTCCTGACATCTGTGATCCAAAATCCTACCCCACAGATCAGTTATAGGCACCCCGATACTCTTCATGGGCCGTGTGTACGGCTCTCTAACCTTCTAGAGGTCCACACATTACCCTTACACTCAGTAATATGTTGGGGCAGCACGGTGGCTAAGTGGTTAGCACTTCTGCCTTACAGTACTGGGGTCATGCGTTCAATTTACAAAAGAGGGTGGAGTTGAGTAGATCAGGGAGGAGCTTATTGGTCACTGATTTTGCATGCCTAAATGTTGGGAGGTATGACTAAAATATGCTGGAGCACTAGGGTCCTGTTGTTCAAACTGTAGTTATCCTCCAGGTTAAAGTGACTAACAAGCAGGAATTAGTTTCTTGGTAGGGCACAAAGACTCGGGCCATTATTTGATTGTCTTACTTATTTTCTTATTAAATTCCCGCAGGTAGTTTATAATTCAGGCTCTCTTTTTATGGTAATACTTGTCACGTGGACAAATGTCCTTAGGAATAAACACTAACCATCATCATCATCATTTATTTATTTATATATATAGCGCCATTGATTCCGCAGCGCTGAACAGAGAACTCACTTACATCAGTCCCTGCCCCATTGGAGCTTACAGTCTACATTCCCTAATGCACACACATAGAGAGACAGAGAGAGAGAGAGACTAGGGTCAATTTTGATAGCAGCCAATTAACCTACTAGTATGTTTTTTTGGAGTGTGGGAGAAAACTGGAGCACCAGGAGGAAACTCACGCAAACGCGGGGAGAACATACAAACTCCGCACAGATAAGGCCATGGTCGGGAATTGAACGCTCTGTGAGGCAGAAGTGCTGACCACTAAGCCACCGTGCAGAAAGAGGTGTACTCAGGGGCAGTCTGGGCTGGGGGGCAGGGGGGCAACTACCTCCCCCCTCGGGCTGGTCCCATAGTGGGCTACCTTGGGCTGAGTCACTGGCCCACCTGCATTTTTTTCCCTTTAAAATAGAATGCTGAGTCTTGTCCTGCCCCCAGGGCTAAAATTTGCCAGCCATCCCCTGGGTGTATTGGACCCTCACCACTGGTACTGATAAGGTGGAATCCAGTAACATTTGGAGAAAAATACTGTGTAATTCTATTTCTTTATTCCACTGCTTCAATCAAACTATTATTAACAGATACTGTAGAAAGTCAACTGATATCTAACAACAATGCTAAAACAGGATATTTTGTTGCCAAACTTTTTTTGCTTTAAATAAACTCTTTTTTTATCCCCCGATCCCCTACAAACATATTAAAAAGAATAAAGTTGACATTTTCTGGCACATTTCTTAAGAGCACATAAGTAAATCTTTCTGATAAAATGTCTGGGGATTTCATTGAAATGTTGCAAAAAAGTTAAAGCAGAAATCTAGAAACACTTTCTGGCTTGTGCCGATGCCAAACAAGAGGCCGCCGTGTCCAAAAGTGAACACAAAAGCAAAACATTTTATATTAAAATACGAGAAGTTGTGATTTCTAAAGACAAGAATGTGTCTGCTGAGCTACCAAATGAGGCGTAGCGCTGCCACCAATTCTCACATTGTCAGGGAGAAATTAAAGTATATACTGAAGAGCGATGGCCATTATTACTAATAGATATATGTCATTGACTGGGATCAGGTTAATCCTTTGCAGATGTGTAAAAACCCCATAACAGTTTCTCTGACTCTATGCAGAGTCCTGTTAATTATTGGTGTACAAAACCACACTCCAAAGCAACATACTGATAAAACTATTTGTAACTGCACAGGAAATGTTTCAGTTGAAAAAAAAATATATATATATATATCTATATATATTGCCACATCGTTTCTAGGAGTGCAGGGCACCCCCCGCATCCTGCCCACTTTGATAGTATATTTGGTGGTGGGCGGGGCTCAGCAGCGCCATTCACAGCGAATCATGTCATCACGGCCCCACCTCCTGTTGTAATAGGCTGAAACTGATGATGCGTCATGGAGGGGCGCGGCATAATGACGTGATTCCAGGGCACAGCAGCGAGATCTCAGAAGTTGCCAAGTTTGTATTACTGGGTCTCACTTGCATTTCACTGGGGTCCCTACAGCCTGGAGATTGTGGAAGGACTTCCAGCTTCTAAGTTGGAGGACTTACAGTTGCAGCTATATTTAAAAGTTGTCCTGTACATTGTTTAGGGGCCCCTTATTTATCGTTACAGGCAGGGCCGCTGAAAGGATTCATCTTTATTAATGACTGTCAAGACACTATTTTCTCTTATGTACACGACACTTCATTACATTATTATTTTATTTTGCACAAGTAGGGCAATGCGACTTTAGAATTTACTACTAACGCTGCCAAGCCGCATCTCCAGGCCACGTGTGTGACCCCTACTTGTATTTCTGGCACAAATGATACTGTTTTTGAACTGGACGTATTTTGAGATGCATCCGACACAGCATAGACACATAACTATGGTTATTCTTGCGTATGTCTTTTCCTACGTACGTTTGGTGCTCAGTACAGAACAATAAACACAAAGTACCAATGCTTCAGAAACTCCCAGCAGACAAATGGAGTAAAGATGGAGCAGAAGAACAGGTAGGGAGACAGGAGGGAAGAGGGGTCCTGCTCATACGAGCTTACATCCTAAGGGAGGGTGGACAAAACAGGCACGAAAGGGAGCCACAATAAAAAGTAAAAAAAAGCGCTAAGCATAACACTCAATAAATATTTAATCACAAAATACGAAAGGGAGCCGGTGCGGAGAACAAGGCTGTGCACCCAAATACAAGACGGAGACTGCTCCCCAGAAATGGGCCTACTTCACTGGTATACCCCCAAAATGCCATCTAATTTTCCTAATCTGTACTTAGCAAGGAACACCCCCAATCTGCCCCTTTCTTCCCATCGGATGGAACAACCCCATCCTCCCGCAGATGCCACCATATAGACCTGCCCAACCTGTAAACGCTGAGTGGATTTGTACAAAGGCATTTGGGTGAAATCCAGAAACAGCATTCACAATGTCCTTTTGCACGTTTGCCTTATTGAGTTACAAATGACTTCCGGATATATAGAGGTAGACCAGGCCTGTCCAACCTGCAGCCCTCCAGGTGTTGTGAAACTACAAGCCCCAGCATGCTTTGCCAGTAGACAACCTGTTGATAGCTGGAAGGGCATGCTGGGACTTGTAGTTTTACAACATCTGGAGGGCCGCAGGTTGGACAGGCCTGAGGTAGACATTGGAAATATTTATAATACATTTTGTTAAAAATTTATGGAAAAAACCCTTTTCCTCAACAACTAAGTGGTATAAGAATAGTTATAACACCTATATTGTGATGAATGAAAACGGCATACAGTGGATTAATGCAATAGTCAAAAAAAATCACTGATAAACTAGTAAATATAAAAAAGTAAAGGAAATCGGAGGCAACTGCTTGTGGAATCATCACGAAAATCGGTAGCAAATCCAGAGAGTCGATATCAAAGAGGTCCTTTGATTCAAATACCAGATGGTAAAAAAACACTTTATGTATCAACCTTTATGAAAAGCTTTATGATAAATTGTTAGTCGGATGTATTAATGCTCATAAAACAATTAAAAGTTGCATGGTCCCCAGCAATACTGTTCTGTTGAATAAAAAGTTCTACAGTATATTAAGCAGTTTGCAAACCGGTTTACTAACTTGGATTGTGTCCATGGATTTTCTCTGTATATATAATATATAAAATAACCATCTATGTAACTTTGTCACCAATTCCAAAGAGAATCGTCCTCCTAGTTTGATAGTCATTGAAACCGAGAGAGATGAAAGATACATTGCATTAGTTTTACTGAATGGACGCATGGTCCTGAAACCATTCAATTTGAAAGTCTCACTTCTACCACAAAAGAGGAGAGTCAGTGATGTGCTGCCTGGACCAGCAGCAGAAAATAATGGGATGTAGTGCACAATAACAGCTTTTTATTTTCCTTTCTAAAGTCTATACAATCTTTTCAGGCCAGAAAAACAAATCTCTCCAGAAATGTATCACAATGTTCACAGAATCTCAACCTAGCAGAAAATGAAAGACCAAGTCAAAAGTTTCTTTGATGGTCAGAATCTACTTCTATACCTTGTATTTTACACTAAACAGATCATATATATATATATATATATATATATATATATATATATATATATATATATATACTAGATAGATAGATAGATAGATTGATAGAATAGTGACTTCCATTTCTTTACTATATATTTATATATGTATATGCTAGTATCCCTAACTAACACTTCTCCTATTGTCTTCATTGTAAAACTATCAAATTCCATTCACTCCTATCTATTGTCATTACATCTTCCATACTGCCACTTTTAAATTTGCACTTCAACTACTATATATATATATATATATATATATATATATATATATATATATATATATATATATATAAGATAGATAGATAGATAGATAGATAGATGGATAGGTATTGATTTATATATATTGTGACAGAGGCACCTTTAACTTATGCACACATGTACAGCTTCTTGCTTGAAATAAATGCTACTTTTATTGTTCAACCACAATAAACAGCATCCAATTTGTGAGGACGATACCAGGGAACCTACCACTGGTTAGTCCCAGTTTCACTATCTGGTCACCGGCCACTAGCTGGAGTCAGTCGCAAAGCCCAATAGCACTATTCAGGTTTATATACTCGAGGCTCCTCCCACATCCCTGGCTTGACGGACAGCTGACACTCTCACCTTGCACTTAGAAGGAAGTGTCCTCATGTGCTCTGTAATTAATCTTCACTGCAGACACACCTTGTCAGTCTTGCTATTAGCTGTGGAAAGACACTTTCAAAGCATGTACGTTAAATCACATTTTATACTTTTACACACACATGCCTTACACATGTATGACTCTGAACCTAGGTGCACTGCTATACCTGTGTAGTCCCTGGTCTGCAGCCTTTACCTGCAGACTGTCAGCTGAATAGCTGATTCCTCTCTCAGGGGCAGGGCCCTCTTAAGAACCTCCTCCGTCGCGCTCCGCAATGGATGTCGGGTGGGTGTGAGGACGTCACACCCGACATGCACTGCCAGCGCGACGGAGGAGGAGACCATGGAGGGAGTCGGATCGCCAGCTGACAGCACGGTAAGTATTTTCTTCTTTTTTTCAGGGTTTTCTTTTTTTTCCTGCCTCCGGAGGGCCCAGAGGCCTGTGGTAAACCATTCCCTTTGTCACAATATGTATATTCTTCAAGTTCTCTTAACTACTAGAAATAGAAAGAATAATTTGATTACCTAGCAAGAGACATAATAAGCATTTGCACTCACTTAGTTCCTGTCATTTTTTTTAACTATATGCTGATAGCCCCAGAAGTTGGGAGGGGGAACACACAAATACTTGATAGCTTATTTGTACACTGAAATTTAAAGTTGATATTTGTGTGCTACATGAAAAAACAGTCAGTGCAAAACAGAAAACTAATTTGCACCCCTTGCATTGTAACATGGTTTTGTCCAGGAGACTTAAATAGGAAACTTCTTAATTTAAAATCCTTAATGAATCAGGCCCTATATTATTAACAGGTAACATTGATTGAATTGCTTTTTATTTCTGTGCGTTCTTTATGAATTGATATTCCACCTATGTTTTGGATGTATACAGAAGTGTCTTGTCTGTTGGAGCAGAACGGCCCTAGACCTGTATTCATCGACAGATGTATCTTCAGATCAGAACGTGAGTATACCTAATGTGCGTGTGTTTTTATTAAAAACTCACATTACGTACATTTTGCATTTCTTCATGAATGAGGCTCTGTATATTTTATAAGAAACTCTATAATAGGCCTATGCACTCATGGCTGACATCAACAATGCCAGTGATAAATTATTCTTTCTAATAAATTGCATATTAATCTATTTTAATATTATATGATGCCTGCTTTCAAAGTGTTAATTACGTTTTAACAAAATGATACAGTTAATGTACAGTACATACAACATAAAAGTAATAAAATGCAGCCTATTGTTAATTCAAAACTGAATTATGTATCGTGGAAGCAGATGACAAAAGTTAAGTAGCCCTAGTGTAATGGCACTTTTCCATAACCACTGGTGACAGGATATAATTGTAAGCTCTGTGGCAGAGTTTTCACTTAGAAGCAAAATAAACTAAAAAAACACCTAAACATTATAACAAAAGAAGATAAAGTAAATGTTTAGTTTTTCGTAAATTCACTCATGCGAGTTCATCTAACAGTCTCTTTTATTAATAAATGGCACAGATTTTCATGCTAGCGCGGAGAAGAAGGCAAATCACATCATCGTCTGAAAAAGACATACCTATTATTTTTCAGTGATATATTGCTCTGCAGCTGTAACCAAAACAATCTAATAAGCACTATTAGATAAAGAATTCTGAATATGAATGTATTGAATTTGTAGTGGGAGAAAATGAACATATTGCAGCATTTGTGTCAGATTGGGTTAAGTCCGTGCATCTCTTTCCTGGTAATAAATGCAGATCAAAGAGACTTCTCATGTACAAAATAATAATACACATTTCAACTGCATGAAATAACACAACCACTTTGTAATGTTAGGAGAGAATCAGTCAGGTGCGTGCCTCTCTGAATATAAATGATTTTAGGAGGGCAAAGTGATCTTGAGTGGGCTTTCCACTCTATATTTATATTCACAAGAGGTTCAAATTGCTTGTAACAACACACGCCGTCTATTTGTCATAAAGAGCTCAGACATTTCCAGTGTCACATCTGACAGACATGTAGTGTACTGTAAAGGAAAGAAACAAACCAGAATCGCTGAGCTTGTTTAATCAATTGATTAAACTTCTTCACAAACAATGGTGGTGTCTTAACTTCTTCCTGAGACATTTACCTGCAGGAGAATGGACTTGTTTGACAGCGGTTCTATGCTCAAGGAAAAAAAAGAAAATATAGACAGTAAAATCGAGGGCTCCGCGTTTGATTCCTGTCAGAAATTCCCCTCAAATGATAAATGATTGTATAATGCAGAGTCTACGGCTAGCTCGGAATTATATTAGCCATCAGTGCTCAAAACTCATTTGAAACTTAATTGGGCTGCTATGGCAGTATCCCCCAGTTAGCAGAACAGCAGGTTTATAAAAATCATCTCCTATGATTGTTAAATGCTTTCCTAATGAAGCTGATGATTTTTTTTTTTGCAATAAAAGCTTTTGTCAAGATGTCACGGAAAAAAAAAAAAAAAAAAAGTATGATAATGTCGTTCTGAGGTAGACTCTGGTGCTTCTGCGATTTCAGCTTATTTTTGTGGCTCGGAAATTCAACAGATCGGCCTGCATATGGGAGATAATCTCTATTTAAGAAAAAAAAAAGATGGAGCAAGTGCTATATATTAAACGGGATTATCAACTAGAACATAATCATGTCACTGTGTAATTATATGGTATGCCATACGTAGATCCGAACAATCATACGAGAAAATAATTGAGGATCATAAAACTTAATTCAGAAAAATCAATAAACTATAAAAGCAATCAGATAGGGCCTCTTAAGAAATCGATCAAGGCTTGTACAAAGTCATAATGTGTTTTCCTAAGAGAAAAGCGGCTAAATGAAGCAGAGAAACCTACATAATATTCCACAAGTAGGTTTCTAGAGGTGCTTGTATATTGAAGAGGAAAGAGCGATAGGAAACACAATTACTTTTTACATTGTTCAAACGACATGCACAGCGAGTAGATAGAAACATGTGTGTTTAACACCAGCGTGGCTGAGGATGCGGTCCAATTATTTCTTTTGATCATTTATCTATATTTGTGTCTCTCCAGATCCCTCTGGGGTATAAAACAAAAAGAGCTATTACGCCGTGTTCATTGCAACCTTATGCACCTTTGTCTATTGCATGGGCAGATTCAGAGGCTCAAGAATTGGAATGTAATACAGAATAAGGGGCCCATCACAGAGACGCTGGAAGAGCATGGAGATCATTTTCAGCCCATCAGGCTCAATATCCATTCGCAGAGTACAGGGGGTAATGTAATATTTTGTTTTCTGCAATTGCAAGGAGGTTGCTGTTTGCAGAGAGGGGGACAGACAGAGAGATAGAAACAAACGACAGTGAAAGCTTTTCAAACACCATCATCTCTACAGATACAAACAATCCATCGAGTGTTCTTCTTTATAGACAGGAAGACAGGGATTCCCGGCTTTTACACATTCCCTCTGTTCCTTCCTATCTGCAGCCCATTCAGAATGATTTCCACATTTTGGGGTCTATTGATAACCAAACTTAAATGGTTCATGATGATTTTAATTTCCTATCGTAATGATAAGAAATGAATTAACGAGGCAATTTATTAAAATTGATTAGCTGGGACCAAGGCTCTGATAGGAGCCTGTCCCAGTGAATAATTTAAAGTAAGGTGATCACAACAGCATAGGTTTCTATGGCATGGCAGAATTTGCAATGGGGAGAGCGAGGAGCCTTCAAGGGAGGGAGCGGAAGATCTCTGTCCTGCAATGCTCTGCCCATAGGTTATAACGGCTAATGCTACCTTTAGATGGCGTTAGCTACCGGAATCAAGCTCCTAATTTCGGAGCTTGATAATTAGGGCAAAAAAGCAGTTCCCATAGACACCTCTGGAGACCGACTTTTCAATTCAAGAGGCTGGGAGCAGATATCAGAGATATCTCTATTAATAAACAGTCTTGTTACTATTTCTATGCTTTAGGTTGATAATAGCCCCTTATATCTTGTTTGTTCCCTTTTTCCCTCTAAATATTCGGGTGTCATGACACCTTCGCCCTCTGGACCCCACATTCTACCTTTTGCCCCCCTTTATCTTTATCACTTTAACCCATACTTGTTTGCTTTAATTTATATGTTCTCCTTGTTTTTGCATGTGTGTGCGGGGTAGGGAATTTAGATTGCATGCTCCGATGGGACAGGGACCGATGTGAATGACTTCATGTCATTGTCATGTCGAGAGGAATCAGTAGCAGAAAGAAAGAAGTTATAATGCCACTGTATAGGTCATTGGTACGACCTCATCTAGAATACTGTGTTCAGTTCTGGAGGCCATATCTCCAGAAGGATATAAATACATTAGAGACTGTACAAAGATGGGCAACTAAAATTGTGCATGGCCTACAGCACAAAACTTACGTGGAAAGACTCAAAGATCTTAATATGTATAGTTTGGAGCAGAGAATGAAAAGGGGGGAAATGATAGAAACTTTCACATATATCAAGGGTTATAACAAGGTACAGGAGGGAAACATTCTACAAAGGAAGAGAAGTATTAGAACACGAGGACATGTACTGACACTGGGGGGAAGGAGGTTCAGAGGAAATCTGAAGAAAAAATACTTCACAGAAAGGGTAGTGGATAAGTGGAACAGCCTCCCATCAGAGGTGGTAGAGGCTAATACAGTAGAGCAATTTAAACATGCTTGGGATAGACATAAGGATATCTTTACAAAGATTAAAGGACCAAATAGGGTTTGAGGTGACCATAGGTTAATAAAACAATGCGCAGACTAGATGGGCCAAGTGGTTCTTATCTGCCGTCAAATTCTATTTTTCTATTTATGTCCTATGTACAGCCTGCGCAATATGATTGATGCCATATAATAAACTATAATAATCATTATCATGGTGATCACACTGCTGGGGTCCTGGATTGGTTCCGACCCGGGCATTTATCTATATGGACTTTGTATACTCTCTCTGTGTTTATGTGGGTTTCCTCCCACAGTAGCTGATAGGTTAATTGGCTCATGAACTTGGCCTCAGTGTGTAAAACGCTGCATAATATTTTGGCGTTATATAAATAATTGTCAATAATAATTCTGATCATGTTTCAAACCAGAGGCCACCCATGGACTACTTTACTGTTTCTGTATTTAAAGACCATTAAAACAGATTAACCTGACATGGATCCATGGATAGACTAGGAAATTAAATATCTGGAGACTCAACTCAACAGATTTATCTGTGTACAAAGATTAAGAAAAATAAATACTAACATAGTGTTATGATCTGCCCTGTTTCTTTGTGTGCATTTTATCTGTGTTATGATTTGCCTTGTTACCCTGTGTGCACATTACCCTGCAGTATCTGTGACTCTCCAGAGGAGCTGCTGTCCGGCCATTCCTCTATCAGGGGTTAACTAGCACTGCTAATTAATTATACTCACCTGTCTGTGGCCTATATATGCCTGCTTATTCCTGAATCCTTTGCTGGTCATTGATGTTCCTAGCCTGCTCATGTTTCTCTCTGTTCCTGGATTACCTGCATGTTTCTGGCTGCTACTACAAACTGGTTTTAGTTAAGTCATCTGCTGCATTTCTTTATTATTTACTGCTTGTTTGCCAAGATCTGGAAATCCATTGTTCCATTCAGCCTGAACTGTTACTGTTTATTTTGCCTTACCTGGATTATACTTTTCTGCAATAAACAGTTTAAAACGTTTATATCACGTGTCTGGCTCCATGGCTGTAATTAAGGAAGTGGTTTTGAACAGAACCCTAACACATAGAAACACTTCTTACCTAAACTTACAGTATGTTTATCTTATTTTAAGAGAACAAGTCTCAGTTGTTTTTTTTAATGTCAGAGAGGTGTATTCTTAGGAGGTAAGATAACGATTAATGTATATGTAGCACCTTTTCCGGCGCGTCTCCCAAAAGTGGTGCTAACGTACATCTACTTATGGGATCCTGTGGCGTTTGCATTATAGAAAATAAAGGTGAAAATCGCAAAGGGATCTACAGACCATGGTTAAGCCCAGGAAAAGAATCCCAAGACTACAGTGAAATTAAAAGAACTCTCACGTTATGGTAAACAATTGTGCTGACAGCATGGTCTCCGCTGAAATAGCATTTAAATCAGCGGTGAAAACATAGTGGAAAATAAGTGAGTTTATTGCATGAAATAGTTTTTCTGTAAGTTTGAGCTGTTTCGATGAAATGACAAAGCTATTCTGACGGACTGAATTACAATAGATGTAAATGGCCCAATGAAGATCTGTATAGGACCTAGATCAATGGTTCCCATCAATACGTTTCTTAATTTAAATTTTTGAATGCACCCATGTTAAAATATTTGTAAGGTGCCATAGAGCACTGTAGTGCCTTAAAAATCAACAACAATAATAATAATAATAATAATAATAAATATATAGACAGACAGATTTTAAAAATAATTCTAATTCTGCCACATGGTTAAAACACTATGCAATGCAGTTATCTACAGCGAGAGACCTACACAGTAAGTTATAAGAGTTATAGGCGGCTCCTTTAAGGTTGTCTTTTGATACAAATAGTGTGTCCAGGAGGTAAATGTATCAAGCAGAGATTTTTCTGGTGAGTTTGAAAAGTGGAGATGTTGCCTATAGCAACATCTCCACAGCAATCAGATTCTAGCTGTCATTTTGTAGAATGTACTAAATAAATGATAATTAGAATCTGATTGGTTTTTCAAACCCGCCGAAAAACTCTCAGCTTGATACACTTACCCCCAGGTCTCTAATAGGGTAGATAACTTTAAATAAATACATAAATATACAAATCTGGGACTAATCTGACCAATACAGATAAGAAAAGATAAGATACATGATGTTTGATAGTTGTCCTTCCTATTTGCACTAGGTAGGGAAACCCTAAATTGAACTACTAGAAAGCCAAGGATGACAGTAGGACCTCATCTAGTCATATTTGCATTTTTCTTACATGTGGTATCTTGCATAGAGATAATCATGACAGTTCCAAATATGTTCTATTGTAAAATGTTGGAGGTTTTAAGGTCATCAAAAGTTTGGTTTTCATTTTACAGACATATATGAAATCAGGTAACAGGTAACTTTAGCCGGCATAACTGAATTTGCCCTGTAAATATGCATAGATTCTTTTTCTTTATTACAATTTACCAGTGAGTCAAGTTAGCACAACGCGCCAAACCTGTCAACAGTCTTGATGGTTTTTTTTGTGCCCGACCGCCACAGGACTTAACATTCAACAGACATTGTTGATTTTCCGAAAAGCAGGGCTGATAAGCTGACACACATGTTTGCAAAAAGGTTCAAAGGAAAACATTTGAGAAAAAGAGAAAGATAAAAAAAAAGAATGAAAAAGCGCAAAAAGGAGAGAAAGAAAAGAGAGAGACAAAAAAAGAAAGGAAGATAACAAACAAAAAGGTGAATACAATTTTTAACACAAATAAGCAACATTTTTAAAAATGTTAAATATAGACTCGTGCGAAAGGGTTTATCTTGAAATGGGTCTTTGGCTTTAAAGCCATGCCATTATATATGTACCTGCGCAGCGTTTGTCTGTATCGCCTGTTCTTGAATCTTAAGTTTCTGCTTCTGATTGAGATTCACATTGACATGAACTGGGGATCCTGTTTATTTGGTCTGTGTTGGCCTTAATGGCTACAGCATGTACTTCATTCATTGCACACACACAAAACTGAAATCATCATGTACTTGAGGAGCGTGAGCTGCCAATATAAGTTCCCCATGATTTTCCATTGTCTGGGATGTCACTAGGCCCCATCCAACAGTCTGGAATCCTCCATAACATGGTTGTTGATGGTCATCCATTGCTCGTGAAGCCACACGGACATATTGAAACATGCTATTTAATCTGGTGGCCACCTCCATCTTCAACTTTTTCAATAGCAATTTCTTCTTTACCGAAAGTTTTTGTAACTTGTTCAGTGCTGTGTAGGATCGATTAAAGTGAGAATAGATTTTGTGTGGCAGCAACATAACGTTTTGCACATCAGAAGAACTGCATGCTGGGGGAGCTTGAGATTATGTCTGTCAGCTCCTGCAAGTAACCTGACCCATTAAACTCATCATCACCTCCACTTTCCAAGGAGAGTATTTTGTGTTAATCAGTGGTACGAATTCCTGAATAAACACATTTTTTCCTATGATGTCACAAATAAAAATGCAGTAAAAAATGCCAAAAGAATAAATACTTTTCATAGCTTTTAAAAAATGAAGTAAAAATATAACCTTATGAATATGTATTAAACAGCCTAATGAATTTACATAAGAGCAGTACAAATGAATTCACACAGCAAATTTGTATCAAATATAGCCAGGCATTTCCATTAAAACCAGAATCCAACCTATCTACGACACCTATGCCTAGTGACCCCATTCATAGCATGCATTGTTAAACAGACGACTTTGCTATTGATTTGGAAGCACTCGTCTTGCTTTGTGAAACATATTCTTGTTTATGCTTTCTTTCTTGAAAGATTTCCTAGGTTGAGAATTCCTTGCAGCTTCAACTTTTTCTCTAATGACCTCATCCCGATTCCTAACCCTAGCAATCAAAATGTCATCATCACTATCACTATTAATTGGCGGAGTCTGACTTATCATCAACACCAGCAATACAAGGACCAATTTAAGGCTAGCTGATTCATCATTGTCATCGCTGGTGACAGTTAAAGCAACAGCAGTAAAAATAATAATCACACCAATCAGCACTGTATTGGGGGGGGATGCAGAAGCAATGCATGCTGGGTGGATGGCTGCGATTGTCAGCCATGGAGATTGAGATGAAAATTGCAAACATCTGTATTTATAGACTCCAATTAAAAGTTCATAGACTTAAATTTATAGTGTACAAATAAAACAAGTATATGAAGGCTTATCTGAAATGCTCCTCTTGTTCTCCCTGGAGTACTTAAGACCTGAATGAAGTGCTTCTTAACATGAGCACTAAAGGCCAACCATGTGCAGGACCTTTAATCACAATAATTTTTTATAAATGAAAAATAAAGAGATTCAAGAGATCAAAGTATGCAATGTCTTATCTGCTTGTCCAGCTTCTGGGCACTCTCAGTTAGGTTACCCTATATCTGATTCTCCAGGAGTATGGCAAGACTTCTTCCGTCTTAACGCAACTGCTGCAGTAAACAGAAACGTGTATTGGAGGTCACCCTACATGTTTAATTTGAGAACTTTATCAGGTGTATTACCTCCCATAGTGAGAACTTATATAGTAGGTATACATAACACTAATTAACAAGTACCACCCTAGAGGAATGATTAACAAGTGGCCATAAACAACAAAAGCTAAGGGCAATAAAGCCACTCTCTTTTAATCTTGTTAGATCCTATTTAATTGGTGGCATCCTTCTTATTTCTAATAAGGCTGGGGACGTAATTAAATCAAGAAATTAAACTATGACCCAAAATATTGCCCTTACGTAAGATGGCCATAGTCGAAACTTGCCAATGTTATAATTCAAACACTAAAAGAGGGTATCAATAACCATAAATACATTCCACTATGAATAAATATCTGCACCTCATATAAAGAAATTGTGTCCACAGTCTCACTAAAATAAAAAATAAAAATAGAACACAACGTCCAATTTTCTATAAACTTTTAATTGGCATCTATAATTACAACTCCATGAGCACTCTCTTGTTGTGTTTGCCTGCGAATTCTCTTAACATTTTTTACATAAACAAGTGTGGTTTATCAACACCAATGACACCGCACTTGGTAAATATTTTTTGGGCAGTTTGAGCACATGTTGCTGTGCTGTTGTTGGTGCTTCTGATTTTGTGTCAACAAGTACACTACAGGAGGACAACCTACCAACCTTCAGATGCTGCCACTAAAGAAGAAGGAGGGGTTGGTCAATCTTTTAATGCTTCCAAGTCATACGTAATGTTCCATAGAACTTGTGTGGATCATTTCTGCATGACTATATTCCTCCACCGATTTGCCTTTTGTGTTCTCACCTCACTCTTTAGCTGGTTTAGAATTTTTTTTTTATACTATTCATAACAGAGGAAACAAAATGAGACATCAGAAGAGGTTGTTGACACAGTGAATAACGACCCTTCAATATCACACAAAGAATAATTACAAAACAGTGATGATTCAAAATTGTTGCAGGACAGCACAATTCTCACAGCGATCAATAACAGTTTGTGTCAGCCACTAGCCAATGGGCAAAAATGAATAAAGAGTTTAGTAATTCCTCTGGTACACCAAATCAAGATCAATTGTATGAATTTTGACTGAACTTCAATTTCTACGGCTGTACTTGCAGTGCACTGGAAATACAGTCTGAGTGATGACTAACTAGGCTCCCCATTAATGTACTTCAAATATTGATTGATGTTTAAAAGGAAGACTGTATTCAATAAGATTGCTCCAAAAAAAAATATGGATTGTATTTCCTCCAACTCCGAATATCTATATCTAAACCCGTAAATGTATTTTTTTTTTTCAATATATTGAATAACGCCAGTCCAAAAAATAAAAATTTGTCCTTGGGTTTAGAGGGCCTGATATTTATCTGGAATCCAATGCTTGTTGAACTTTATTAAAGTCAACTTCTGTACACTGGCAATATAATATTGCTTTCTGCACTAAAAACTCTTCCTGACTGGACACTAGGGGGTAAATTTATCAAGCAGCGGGTTTGCAAAAGTGAAGATGTTGCCCATAGCAACCAATGAGATTCTAGCATTTAGTAGAATGTACTAAATAAATGATAACTAGAATCTGATTGGTTGCTATAGGCAACATCTCCACTTTTTCAAACCCGCAGCTTGATAAATTTACCCCTAGCAGTTACACAGCTCAATACTGGAATAGCCAACTTGGCCAACGAAGGAATCAGTTTATTAACTGATTGGCTAAAGTTGGTAGACTCCTCGAAGAGTAGTAGAAGTTAGCGGATCTCACCTATAATTTGCCATTGCCCAGGATGTTAGTAGGCCCCATCCAGCAGTTAATGATGGCCTTTGGTTGCTTATGAAGCCACAAATGCAGTGGTCCAAGTGGGCAGCATATGGTGGTATGCCATATCGCCACTTTTCCTACTGCTTTGGTTGTAAAACTATCACATACTGTTCATTTAGGACTTCAATAGAGAGCCAGCAACAAAATATTTTGCACATTTTGAAACTTCAATAAAAATCAAGTTACAATAAGATTGAGGAGATAAGCCAAGCAGGGAGCTGACCATGATACATTGCAGCCATGATAGTCCTCTTGTTGTCCTCTGCTACAAAACCAACTTGTAGTGCCTTTGGACTTAGCCATGATTAATCATTTTTAATATTGTCAATACATGCAAAGCCATATGGGATATGATCTCAAAATGTTGCATGCATAATGTTTCCTGACTACTTATTACTGCTAATGATGATGGTGAGGAAGGTGATGACGGTTGGTGGCCCTGCCGGTTGTTGTCACTGCTGCTCTCTTTGCCCCCTCTGGCCACTTTCCCATTTGCTGTTTGTAGCTTTGAGCAGCTACCTAGTGGGCAATTCCACTATGTCCGCTAATCCACATCTCAATGGTTGAGTGAATTGTATGGCAGGAGGATGTAGATAGACGATCGCCAACAGGATTGACGATTTCTCAGTAATGCAATGGAATGGGTGGGCAGCACAGTGGCCTAGTGGTTAGCACTTCTGCCTCACAGCACTGGGGTCATGAGTTCGATTCCCGACCATGGCCTTATATGTGTGGAGTTTGTATGTTCTCCCCGTGTTTGCGTGGGTTTCCTCTGGGTGCTCCGGTTTCCTCCCACACTCCAAAAACATGGTGGTAGGTTAATTGGCTGTTATCAAAATTGACCCTAGTCTCTCCCTCCCTCTCTGTCTGTCTCCTTCTCTGTCTGTGTCTGTGTGCGAGTGTGTGTATATTAGGGAATTTAGACTGTAAGCTCCAATGGGGCAAGGACTGATGTGAATGAGTTCTCTGTACAGCGCTGCGGAATTAGTGGCGCTATATAAATAAATGATGATGATAATGATGATGAATGGGTGTATTAAGTAGAAATAGTGCCTACTGTGGATCTCCTAAGATCTCCTAGGTTCTGTACAATCCATCATTTCACAAAGATGAAGATTCAACAAACGCAAAAGCCATTAGTTATTGGGGTAACATTTCGACCTATTTTGCAAAAAAAACACCTATTTTATGATTCATTAAACTTTCCTCCTCTAAAAATCATCATCACCATCACCACTTAATGGACTTGTAATGGTAATCTCACATACAGTATGTTGGTGTAGCAATATCAAATTGATGCTGGGTACAAATAATTTGACTTTGTTGTTGTGCCTCTTGATGTGCCTCAGAAATTGTTAATTTTGCCTCTTCACAATTGTTGTTTTTGTTTAGCATACTAGGGGCTCTCAATGGCTTTTTGTGCCTAAGTTAGCACCTGTTTCACCCTTTCTAATCCATTGACCACCTATGCAATTCGTACATTTGGAAACATCCTTTTTATCTATTAAGCTCATAGTGAAGATTTTTTTTAATTGTATTGGGAACATTACAGAGGATGAATGATGGTAGTGAAGGGTGTTTTTGGAGCAATTTTTCTGCTAGTGGTGGTAGTGTTTGTGGAGGTTGTGTGTTTCCTTATAATAAGGATATTAATAGAGATTGAGGGGGGGGGGGGGGGGGGCAGTATGTTCCTGTATTTGATGTTGATGCTACAGATTTCACAATCTGAATCTAACCTGTTTCTGGCACCTACATAAGATGACCCCATTAGCATGGGCCATCTGAAAAGCACAGAACTTGATAATGACCAATGTTGAAGTTTAGTAATTGGATGAAAAAGTGCTAATCAATATTTTCTGTACACTAATATTCCAATTAGTATGCAATAGAATAATTATTTTAGCAAATAACAACATACAAGTAAGTTTAATCTATTTATTTTAGTTAATATAAAATATAATGTGTTAAAAAAGCTAATTAATGTTTCCAAAATATTATTTACATTGAGTCTGTTCACAATCGCATGAGAATGTTTCCGGTGCTATTTATGTAGCATTCACATCAAGCGAACGCTAGTTATAAATAATATCACTTTTTCACACACCTAATAGCCAGTTCACAGGGATCATAAAAAACAGTTTATACAGGTCTAGAGGTGGGAACCTGAAGAAGGACACCTGGCGAACCCAAGGAACAATGACCAGAGGAATCCACCACTGTCATGTCGAGTTCTTGTGAGGTTGAGACTCTTCGACCTATGAATGTGGACCTTACTACTCTAACTGTGTATTTTTGTGATGTCACTGCTTTTTATAACTGTACTGTGATAGAAGCTTGTGTTAGTGCTAACAGCGTATGTGTACTAAACTTTGTGTTGTTATACCATTGTGAATAAAACCTTTGTGCTTTGGAACCACAGCGATCGCATCGGAGAACCTTTATTGCAACCCATACATACAGACGTAACACCAAGGACCAATTCGAAGGCTAATCTCATCACAGGTGGCAGACAATGCAACAACAATAATATTATAATCATGAGGAACCTGGGGGAAACATCAACATTGGGGATAATGACTGGAGAGACAATTGCAAAGTAACTATCCATTATCATCATCACCTTCCCCACTTTCATGATCTGTACTTGCATACAACCAAATTTGCATCAGGCCCTACAAGTTCCATAAAATTTTAATTTACAAATACAGTGTGCAAGTACCAATCAAAAGCATAACTCAGACTGTATCACCAGAACCTCGCACCTCTGCAAAACAGCCTGATTCACAGTGAAATTCAGTTTGCATGAAATTAAGCTGCAACTTTGCACATTTCTACCTCACTGCATCTTCTGCAATTTAATATATAGCAGTACGTGCAAAATACAGCGAGCTCTAAGGTTTACCTGGCACAGCTATATTGCTAGAGTCTGACATAATCTACAATTAGCATGCTTCTTCTGCAAAAGGCAGCTACTGTTGTGCACAGATTTCCCCTCTGTTATAAAGTATTTTATAAGCATGAGGCATATTTGCCTTATAGGTCTCACATTGTAATCTTGTAATATGGAGATAAAGTGACCTGCCTAAGACCATAAATAGTGTCAGCATAAGGACTTGAACCCCTGACCTTGTGATTTGTGATGTGAATTGCTGTGCTTTGACTGTCCCGGTATAATCAATACATAATAACTCAATATCATAACATCAGGAACCTTCACTTTTTGTTCCAATTAAAAATACTCTGATGAAAGTCAAAGTAGCAGGTTGATAGTAATGCCTCTATGAAATGTAATAACCGTTATTGCAAAATGAGAAAGCCAGGGAGGAAATTATTTGTCTCCCGATTGAAGACTGCGCGTTTCGATACATACAATTACTTAACAAGAGCCAAAGCAAAGCACAAGGAAATAATTGTCATTTATAAAGCATGTTTTATGGCAGTTACCAGTTTTTTAATTTCTTTTTCAATCAATAGTGTATTGCACAAAGAGCAATAATGCAAGCCTCACAAATCTATCCCACAAAAAAAATATACAGTCTGTTTGTAAGTGTATAGTAGACACAAATAGACCTTGTGATGAGTGCGTCCTGGGTTGATTTTATTGGTTTGAGACAAGCTGTTTGAGCAATTTTATACGCTGCTAATTTCTGTTGAGTCTTCAAACAAGGATAGATGGCGGCTATAATCACTGCTTGGCGCCACCACCAAAATTTAGTGAAGGATTTCACATATTCCACATATTTTCTAATTGAAATTAGCACTCATCATCATCATCAGCAGCAGCAGTAGCTATTTATATATTACACAAATTCCGCAGCGCTGTACAGAGAGCTCACATCAGTCCCTGCCCCATTGGAGCTTACAGTCTGATTTCCCTAACATACACACACACACACAAACACGCACACACACACGTCAATTTGATAGCAGCCAATTAACCTACCAGTATGACTAAGTATATTGGACTGAGTTGCGAGTGACTGAGTCTTTGTCCAATTATTCCTACAATATGCGGGACCACATTGGACAGACATGGATGACCAGGGTTCAGCTCAGGTGACCAGATTGCATGGGGAGGGGAGGTGTAATGAGTGAGGTCTGATGATGATTGTATACAAATATATCAATGGAGGTCATGTGACTCCTGTCTATAGCTCTGATAGGAGGAAGCGGCCACATTAAGCAAGGTGACTGGTCCCGAAGGAGGGGCCAGCCATTCATTCAGGTTATACCTCTTATCAATACAGACAAGCATTCCCACGCTCCGACCAATCAAGCCCTTGTCGCTGACATTTTATTATGCTTCAAAACGGATTGGAAGCTGGAGGACAAAAGAGTTTACTACTGGATATAGGTGAAAAAGGACATAAGTAAAAGAGGGGTGTAGTGTGGGAGTACATTTTTTTTAATAAAATACTGCCTCATGGTGTCTGTGTTTATTTTTTACAGGATAATTTCTGGGTGCAATACAGTTCCCAGCAGTCCCTGGATGCCAGGGCATGCTGGAGTTTGTACTTCTACAAGTACCAGCATGCTCTGGCAGCCATAGATATGTTGTCACTTGTAGTTCTACAAGCTCCAGCATAACCCAACGGGTTACGGCTGGCAAGGCTGGCTGGGATCAGTAGTGCCAGAGGAACAAAAATACAATATTAACTATATATTACCCCAACACCCACTGGCAGGCATGTTGGGAGGTGACCTATTGCTTCAGCATGGGCTGTTTTCTTCGAGGGGAGGGGGCACATTTTAATTTATAGTGTCACAGCCCAACCTGTCACAGACTAGCACTGGTAGCGGTTTTTGGGGGGTATCTCCACACTGTTTATCCCCCGAAATTGCCGCTATCAGCCAAGGCTATGAGTGCTGGAGTTTGGGGCGAGGGGGGGCATGTGATTTTTTTATTTATTTATTTTAGGATTGTTGTTTTTTTTTTTTTACTATATAGACTCCGTTCATCATTATCAAGTTGATGATGATGAATGGTATCTCTTGTATACGATGATGCGCATGATATTGACACACTATAAACGTATTCAAATGCAGACATGTTTTTTTATGTGCTGTGAATTTTACTCCTGTACTTTTGATGCAAATGTGTCCATCTCTGTTATGAGGACAGATTTATAAGTCTGAATTTCTGGGACATTTTCCCATAAAAATTGCATCAATTGTGTTTTTATAGAATTATGATTAATACTACTCAGAGGAACACACCGGCAGGGCCACAGTGGAACAGATTGGCCAATGAACCCACATACATCCACATCTAGAGTTCAAAGTCCTGATCCCAGCTAAGCAAAATGATCTTATTCAGCCTGAACAATTTGGTCACTAAATTTACTGACTTCCTCTTCTAAAACATGTCATCATCATTACCATCAATTTATATAGCGCCACTAATTCCGCAGCGCTGTACCGAGAACTCACATCAGTCAGTACCCCAATGGTCTAAATTCCCTAAAACAAACACAGACAGACTAGGGTTAATTTGATAGCAGACAATTAACCTACCAGTATGTTTTTGGAGTGTGGGAGGAAACTGGAGCACCCGGAGGAAACCCACGCAAACACGGGGAGAACATACAAACTCCCCACAGATAAGGCCATGGTTAGGAATTGAACTCATGACCCCAGTGCTGTGAGGCAGAAGTACTAACCGACCTGTACTACAGACTTCAGAAATCATGCTGCTCATCTAGCCAGTTTTTTAGGAGTATTTTAAATTTAGATAAGTCACAGTAACTGAGGCCGACTTATATCTGACATTAATTATCCTTTTAATTTAACATACCTCCTAGAATCCCTGGCAGCTGGATGGGGAGGGCGTGGCCATATCATGACGGAGGTATGGTCATGTCACAATGCGGTGTGGCATGGCCACGCCCCCAGAGGGCTGCAGCGCTAGGCTACCCATTACATACCTCACTTACCCCCAACAATCCCACCCGTGGGACGCACATCTTCCCCTGGGTGGGACAGCGGGACAGAGCCCTAAATTCGGGACTGTAATGCTGAAATCGGGATGGTTGGGAGGTATAATTTAATAAAGAAATTGCCCCACATCCACATTAAGGACCTTATGTAGAGATAGAAGCAGAGCAAATAAATGGGGCAGATTTGTACATGGACAACCATCTTGTCATTCAAGAGGGGCAAATGCAATTTATTTTTGCACGCAGGGGGAATACTGGCACACAAATGCTGGACAGCTTTATTTTTACACTGCAATATATAGTTGAGCTAGGACACGTCCTCCCAACTCTAAATCTATGTGAACATTTTAACTTTGCCCTCCATGCAGGGAAACATGATTTTGACAAGGTGCAAAATTGCACCCTCTAAATAGATTTACTCCTAATCCTTAATGAGGCCATAAGCGAGGAAACAATATTGGAAATTTTGGGGTGTCTGATTGTATTCCAACAAAAAGAAGGTGCTTGTAGAGGTCCAGCCAAATGGTGACTCTGGATTGGTCAGTCAACCAGGAACACATGAAGCCAGAACCACAGTACTAGCAGAAGACATGTGGTTCCCTCGGGTGGTTGGAGGTCCGGTACATCATGCCGTTAGTATGCACACAACTCACTGGTAGCACTGGTAGCGTGCCATCCTTCTACCCATTGATCCCCGATGCTCTAGAGCTACATACGGGTCAGTGCCCAGGGAGCAAATGTCGGGGGCTCTATGTTTTCTTGCATTAAGTTTCTAAAATCTATTCCTATATTCTGCTACAATAACAACATTTCTAGTTTGTACAAATAAATCTGATTTCAAATGAACATAGTGTAATTAAGCAAACTAAATATCATATTAAAAAAAGTCAGCACATCGTGGTGTTTGTGTGTTCTTCCTGTATTCATGAGAAATGTTCACTGATCCCCGTGTTTTGGCTTTGGCAAAACTGCCCTTGCGTGTTTTGGGGGTTTTTTGGTTTTGGATCCCGATTTTTTTTTTTTGCTCAAATCACATTATTTGGCTCTTTTTTATCCCTAAATTGTTATTAACCTCAATAACATTAAATGCGAATCATTTCCAGTCAATTTTTGTCAAGTGACAAGAACACCGCTACCCTCCTGTTTCTGTGTGAGCAATGGCACTGAGCAATAGCACTGGAGACTGGAGAGTGACAAGAACACTGCTACCCCTGTTTCTGTGTGAGCAATGGCACTGAGTAATGTCACTGGAGACTGGAGAGTGATAAGAACACTTCTACCCTTGTTTCTGTGTGAGCGATGTCACTGGAGACTGGAGAGTTACAAGAACACTGCTACCCCTGTTTCTGTGTGAGCAATGGGGCTGGATCACCTGGGGAGGGAGGTACTTATGGAATCCAAAACCCGCAACATCTGACAATGCAACAATGACGTTTTGCCTCGATTCAGGTCTGAGGACGCACGGGGATACTGAGCCGGCTCGCGAGTCTACTCGGATCCCCTAAGTTCGGGTTTCCCCCAGCAGTATAAAACATACTGGTATGCTAATTGGCTGCTAAAAGAAATGAACTCTATTATGTGTGTCAGTTTGGTAAAGAATTAGGGCCCGATTCATCTAGGAACACAAAGTGCATGCAATTTGCATTTTTTAAAAAGCAGACGGAAATGGCACACGCCTCCGGCCGTACTCAAGTACAAGCGGATCTCAGGAACCGTTTCCATTTGAATATGAATCTAAGAATGCTCTGGCTACACGGTACTTGCTGTATGCAGACAGATAGAATGAGCAACAGAATATGCACAATACATGTGTATAGTATAAAGTCCTATCAGAACGAATGGAAAAAAATATTAAATACATTAAAATCTCTTATTGTATTTCTATGTTTTAACATGAAATACATTTATTTTACTAATGTCTACTGTACATAAAATGCAATTTTACAGTTTTTCTTAATTGCAAACACATGTGCCGGCGTACATATGAGTAGTCACTATCGCTCGGCACTTACACCTGCCCTGTAGCTGGAGAAGTGATACGGCTAAAACCCACGTACCTGAGAGATGCCAAAAGGTTGGATTTGCCGTGTGTGCTTACGCTCTCCCTTGGCATGCCCTTATTGTACATTACCTACTTTATATCTCCCCTTCCCACCCCTGTTCCATCCTTCAAATCATAGGCATTTGGAAGTGTCATTTGTGTATGGCATGCATTTGTGTTCACTGGCTTAAGTCTCATTCTGGCGCAGGCGCAGAGCGATTTTTTTTATAAGGAATGGCGCGTAAATTGACTTATGCTCCTAGATGAATCAAGCCCTTAGACTGTATTTTCCAATGTGGCAGTAACTGATCATCATCATTTATTTATATAGCGCCAGAAAGTTCCGTAGCGACTGATGTGGATTATTAAATATTCTCTGTTCAGCGCTGCGTAATATGGCATCTCAATATGAATACATGATAATAATAATAGTATCCATTAAAACAAATCCTGCCCCCTGGCATTAAATCAACTTTAATAAAATTAACAATTGTTACAGATACTTTTTCATTTTGGATCAATTGGTATTTTCAGTTTATTGGTCGTTGTAGAATCTTTCTTTTCAACTATATTCCGATGCTCAATTTACGGAGCCTTCCAGTCCTTGCACCTGCACGACCAAACGGATGAGTCGCGCGTTGAAGTTTTGCGATTTGTACACCAGAAAATGTCTTTGCAGAAACGACTTCCGAAAAACAGTAAAACTCAACATTCTAAAAGGCTTTAACATATGAAATATTATACTTCTCTATAATTCTAACAGCCGCTGTGAATTTCTCCTTGCGGTGAGCATGTAAAGCTCCATTGTGAAGTATTTGGGGAATAAACTGACATCCCCAGAGGTGGGTGAAACTTCGGCTAGACTCCGGGGGCCGTTGTGGACCCCATAACATAAAACAAGCAGGGAAGAAAGAAGAAAATCAGTTGTGCGTCAGGGAATTGTGTTTCAATCACCTGGAACATAAATTACTGTCACTATTTGCCCTTGTTGGCAGTAAGGAGACTTGTGTTTTTACTATTCATTCATTATGTCAGCTTAGATTTAATAGGCTGTAGAGATGGTATGCTCCGTGTCTATGTCTCTTATAGCCGCACCTATGAAGCAGCACTGGGAGCTTCATATTAAAAACTGTAAACAAATAATTAGTTCTATTTATGCTTATTTTATACATGTCTTGCTGTATAGCTTGTTCATTGGTAATCTGCAGTGCAGTAAAGTAATTTCCTCCTTAATTCTCAATTCCTAGGTGTAGAATTTTTGTTGTATCTGAGTATTGTTGTAATAGAGTAGTGTGTCTTTTTTGTTTCCTGACTAATGCCATAGGCAAAACGAGGGGGGAGGTTCTAGTGCCTGGAAACCCCCCTCCAAACCTAGGGAACTCTATAATTGAGGTGGCTGGACCCTGCCCCTGCTTCACTTGGCTCTGCTTGAAAAAGGAGAGCTACCTGCACCTAACAGTAGACTACTGTCAGTAGTACACGCAGCATTGCCCATGTATATTATGGGGATAGGAAGAGTTGGAGAGCAGCCAAACACTGTCTAAAATTATAGCCACGCCCCCATGCAGGCTTTCCACACCCACTGGCAGTGTGGTGTGGAAACCCCCCTCTACAAATCCTGCGTTTGCCCCTGAATGCCGTTCTGTAAACTAGTTGTAACTAGGGATGTGCACCGGCCACTTTTCGCATTTTGGGTTTTGGGTTCTGGGTTCTGATTACCTTCAGGTTTTGGGTTCTAATGGGTTTCGCCAAAACACCCCCTCAAGGCTCTGATTTATTTTTTTTTAAAAAAAAAGCATAAAAACTGCTAAAATCCAGATTTTTGTTTTTTTTTCACTCCTACGCTATTATTAACCTCAAAAACATTTATTTCCACTCATTTCCAGTCTATTCTGAACACCTCACACCTCACAATATTGTTTTTAGGCCAAAAGGTTGCACTGATGTAGCTGGATGACTAAGCTAAGCGACACAAGTGGGCGGCACAAACAGGACAGAGCATCGGACAGCACCACTGGACTGAGTAGGACAGAGGACACCACCACACACCCTCCCTCTTCCCTCTCCAATGCCCGAGTGAAGATGGCGGCGGGAAGCGGGGAATAATATGAATCCGGATCTCGCGAGATCCGACAGCGGGATGATGACGTTTTGCCTCGTTCTGAGTTTTGCGTCGGGCTGGAATCCCCAAACAGTGCTCGGGTCGGGCTCGGATCGGCACTGTTCGGGGGTGTTCGGATTTCAAAAATCCGAACCCGCTCACCCCTAGTCGAAACCACATGAATATTGTGATTAAAAAAAATTGTCTGCAGTAAATACAACGACGGGGCCGATTCTGCTAGCAGAGAGGTGCCGCAGTAACATCTTATGTTGCTTTCCCGCGGTAATGATGTTTGCTCATTGAGCAAATGAGCAACAATGAACAAAGTTTTCATAACTGCAGTTGCTGGTAATGCTCGCATAAACATAGATACAAGGGGCCTGATTCATTAAGGAAAGTTAAGCAAAAAATAGAGTAAGTTTTCTTACTTAAGTTTTCTGGACAAAACCATGTTACAATGCAAGGGGTGCAAATTAGTTTATTATTTTTCACATAAGGAAATACTGGCTGTTTTTTCATGTAGCACACAAATACTTGGTAGCTTATTTGTACACTGAAATTTAAAGTTGATCTAGGACATGCCCTACCCCTAATATAAATCTGCCATCACATTTTAAATATACCTCCCCCTCCAATGTAACATGGTTTTGCCTTACTTACTTTTGCTTAACTTTCCTTAATGAATGAGACCCAAGGTTACTACAGAACCCTGCGGATAATTGAATCAGCCCTAATATAATAATCTGCACAAGCCTATGTGCAGTTTTTTTCTGTGGATTTTAAATAGGAATAATTTGCTTCACTCCATTGTCCCAAAAATAAAAAAACACAATTTGCAGTTTAGATAAAAAGTTGAAAATGAGACACAAATCCTTATGGTAGCATAGCACAGTCATTCTCTTTGAATCCACAAATCTGTATACACCTTTAATGTTACCTAGAAGACTGTAAGGCAATCACTTAGGTCTTGGAAGGTTTATGCCCAAGTAGACAGCCTCTCTTCCCTGCCCCCATTTGGGAGCTATACAAGTTAGAGGACATTTTTATAGTGTGATCATCTCTCTGTCTTCTTTTTAATTTTTTATGCCATCTTTTTTCATGAAAGTTCCATAACTATGGCAAAAAGATGAAATCACTCACTTAAGTTACTACAATGCAAACATAAGTAGGCTCTGAAAGCCTGTGCCAACATAGAGTGTAGTTGTCTGTTTGTGATCGGCGTGCTGACTCTTCTGTACTCAATTTATTTTTTAAAACGAATCTGTAAGAACAGAGCTCACACTTTCCATACATTGTGTTATCTTGTGCAAATATTTGATGAGATGTGTGTTCATGTCTATGAATAGAAATTGGACACAACTATATATAGATAGACAAATATATACATATATATATATATATATATATATATATATATATATATATATACATTTGACTATACTTATGAATCTTATGTGTTCTTCTTTGGCCTTTTGAAATGTTGTGCGGCATAATGATGATGATGATGACCTGTTTAATGTATGTATATACCAAGCAATACAGCATTAGTTGAATTTGATGTAACAAGAAACCTGTACTCTCATTGCAAACTTGTTTAATAAGTTGTCTGTTGATTAGTAAAGATTGAGGGTCATTGACAAAATACAAAAGATGTGACTCCAGTGGTTCCCTACGTACGTATCTTCATCTAGTTTTCCGCCAAGCGAATTTTAAGGCAAGTGCCCACTTCATGGACTTTGGAAACACCTCTGTAGAAGCATTCTTTACCTAATTTTGCAAAATAAAGTTACTCCAGATTCCACCTATATCTTTAGGAGGAACCCCCTCCCCCCTTAATCAATTAATTAATTTTGTTCTAAAACACTCATTGGTGGCTCTAATGAATCAGTTTGTCTTGATTACACGTGGCAGATTTTTACTAGACGGATCGCATTTTCCACAAATTTGCAAGTGAAAGATGCAAAATGTATTCCATTCTAAGTAAATACACAACTCCAAATCTTCTCTGTGGTGGACAGTTCCGACCTTTCGTAGGCAGGAAAGAGTTGCTGGCCGTTCCGTCAGGTAGAGAGAATCTCGGCAACAGCCCCTTCTCCACCGTTTCCTCTCATTTACTCAATGCCATCCCAAAAAATTAATTCACATGTAACAAAGAATGCCATGATCCGTTTTACTTGCATTGTGCTGAGTTAGCATTTTTCTGAACGTTATATTTTTTGTATGCAAACACAACAGGAAGCCTACAGGGAGCCCTCAAAAGGTTTAAACAAAACATCAAACGTGCTTGCATTTGATATTCATTTGTAATAGCATTAATAGCTGTGCCACTTGAAGTACTAAATAGCAGCCAGCACTGGGACCAGCCGTGTCCACAAGCAACTTACTACCTAGTTTTGAGGTGCATGATGACCTGCGGGGGAGGAAAAGAAAGTATCCTTGATCCCACATAGCTCTTTCCCAGCTGTCAGTCACTACACTGCTCACACAGATTGTAGGAAGAAAAACACGTCACATGTATCACGCACTATCCCACTTGTAGTCATAGCATACGGTGACAACGCATTTCGCCACCTGTGTGTTGATTCCTCAGTGGTTTTCATTGCAAGAATCATATCAAATCCTATAAAATAAAACATATAAAAAAAGTTATAAGCATAAATAACAACAAATAAAGCTATAACAATATAGAGCTTATGATGGAATGTGTTCAAAATTACTTTTTAAAATGCGCTGTCTTGCCCTACTGGTGATAGCACATGATCCAAAACCTGTAAACGTTATGTCTTTGTAAGACACAGCTGTATACTAACCTGTAATTTTTACCATTCAGAGATTCTGCAGCGGTTCAAATGGAATTAAGCCTAGCTTTATTATTTCACCTTTTTTCCCCCATTAAGCTTATACTACTTCCATAAAGGGAGTTTCAGAATTAAACAGAATAAGAAGTAAGCTGACACAGAAGGAAGCAAAAAACCAAAGGGAATAGGCAAGATTACCAGTGGTTTGACCCTATCATATAAAATGGATTGGTTGCAACCTGGGAGTTCAAACTTGACGAAAACAAGGTACAAAAGCCTGGTCACAGGGCGTCTACAGTAATGGAACGCAGCTCCAAAAGAGGATATTATTGAAATCCTCTATAAACTAAAAGAACCCCCGTAACAGTAAAGTTTAAAATTCTAAATTAATTCAGCGCCATAAACAGTATTAAACAATTACCTATATTGTCCTTGGTGCCCATACTGTCCATGGTTGTGGAATTCTAAACTTCACGATTGCCTAAAATTCACTGTAATGGTGCACAATTCACGAGCATGTAAGCCACAGACATATAACACAAAACACCCAGATAGTACACATAGAATTGTTGTATTCAGATAGCAAAAAAAAAAAAATACACAGAGTCAAATTTAGTTCAGCGTCTGACCTCGGTCTCTAGGATACAGCAGAGGCCTAGATTTGTATCTACAGCCACATTAGACACCACATGACATAAAGGCCTATATATTTCTCGTGGATACAAGTGTAATGCCTTTCCTGTCAACACGAATCAGAATGCAAACAACCCCGGTGAATTACTGCAGCCGGCCCTCTGAAATATAGAGGCGTTAATCAAAGGAATACCCGCCATTAAATAAACTGAGATATGATATGATATAAATGTCCCCTTCTATGGAGGTGTACCATAGGTATCCGGCTAAGGTTGATATACATATATGTATTAGCCTACAGAGCCGGGAAGATGATACTGGAATAGTCTAAGCCTGCTATTAGGAAGCAGTTCTTTTCTGCCAAGAAGCCATAATCTGACACATACTGAGCATAGTACAGTAGTCAATTAATGGCTCGCTGCTCATACAATAATGACCTACTAACCTGATGGTGTGTTTCTCTCACATTTTGGTATCCCGAGGGAAGCTACTGTCATTGCATTATCTATTGCCTGCTTCCCTATCAAAGAAAATAAGCAGAGCTGAAATGTATGTACACATCAAGCTCTGTACTTCATCGCACAGGACCGTGGCAAGTAGAGGAACAATAGATTTATAAGTTTATCCTGCATTAAACCAACCATGCCTGACTGCACTGTAAATTACTAAATAATAAAGCAGGAGGTGTGAGATCCTGACTTGGACAGAAGATAAAAATCTATCAACCTGTACAACACAATAACCATAAATATCTTATGTATGGGGTGGTTCAGGTAGGATAATACGAGACAGCGACACGATGCTGCCTCAAATGTCTTTTTTTTTTTTCTTTTTTTCTTTTTCGTGTATCAACAACAATATTATTATTATGCTATAATTTTATCTCTAGCCTACGTGTTCTAATGCAGTATTCAGATGAAAAACAAAACCGCTAATGGAATATAATGGGGCACAAATCTCACGGTAACATATGTAATAAGCTTTGCCTTGCCTAAAGCTACTGCCTTTTGGTTTGATTTCAAATAATCCTTCTCTTTTCATCCGGCAGTCAAATTACACAAATGTTTATGTATTACAACAGCCACAAGTGTTATTCCCCTTCATGCTAAATTAAATATGTGATAGGAAAAAAGAACAGGCTTCCCTTGTTCTAAGTGGTGGTCTACGGGATTTTGCTGACTTATATATACAAAACGTTATATTTAGTGCGGGTAAAATAATACCCTTTGTGCTGTTTATGTTTAAGTGGAAATGTCACCGTGAATTATTCTTTCCCGTTTCAATGCAACATGAAAACTACCTATGTACTTGTTGTAGACATAAATAATGTCGGTGGTTTAGTCTTTTAGTCTCACTAGTCAGCCCTCACTAATTCCAGTGACACTTTATGCAAATTAGAAGATGACAAATTCAGCATTCTATCAGTTTAAAGGGCCAATAGAATTCCAAGTTGGTGTATACAGAAGAAAATCAGGCAGGATAAATAAAATGTAGACGGTGTTTAATATACAGTTTAATAAAGTGCTCAAATAAGAATTCAGTTATTCGCACTGGCCTATTAGAAGTGGGAGGCGTGGTTATATCTCTAAAAAAAACATGAGATCCAAAAGTGGGCTAGAGTGGCCTTGTAAAACACGTTAAAGATACACGCCGCAGTGATATTATCCCGTGGGAAGAGGCTGTTACAAGCACTCTTCACGGAAGTGAATAAGGCATCTTAATGGAATCCAGTGTGGAGGCTTTGCAGCAAGTGAACAATCAGCATCACACTTAGGGGCTAATTCAATTAACCACGAGCAGTGGTGGAACTACCATTGGTGCCGCAGGTGGGGTGCACCAGGGCACATGGAGATAATGGGGCCCGCTGCACAGGGAGCTAGCAAGCTGTGGGCCCTGGTTCCTTCCTCCCTTCCTAGCTCCGGGGCCCACAGCTCACTAGTTCCGCCTCTGGCCATGAGGTCCCGTTATAGTCTTGAGCGACATGTTTCTGCCCCAAAAACGGTAATTACGGTAATGAAAACTTTGCTCATTTCTGCTTGCCCCGCTATGAAGGGAGAGCAAAGCAAAGAAAACAAACAAAGAACATTAACAAAACATCATGCGGAAAAAAAGCATGATGTATTTTTTTTTATTGTATGGTGTTTGTTAGTTTTTATTATACTGTGGCATAAATATAAAAAGTAGATGTTTTTATTTGCATTGTTTTACCTGTGTGTTCTGTTAGCCAGACGTCTGTAGTAGCATCTAAGTTAGTTGCAAATTTTATATATAATTTGTAGATAAATTGCTATGAACGTATGATAATTGGCACCTAAAATGAATTATTTTTTTATTTTTTATTTTTTTTAACTTTTGCTTATGAAAATTGAGTATACTCTCTATACCTCATTCACATTGTGTTGTATGGAAATGCACAATGTAGTGTAGAAACGGTTATTCAGCAGGTTTCTGAGATTATTCTGATGTTTTGGGACACTTGGGGACTGATTCAAGTCCGAACACAACTTGCAGTTAAAGAAAGAGCGCGGAACTTGAGCGTGATCCCGCCCATATCCAAATCTAAGCGATCTCAATGTTTTGATTTGAAATCTGGGTGTAAGTCTGCTCTGCCTAGCCGTTACGTGCCGTAGGTTAACAAACAGAACAGGGAGCAATACACAGACAATATCAAATCACATTAGAAGAGCACTTACACCTGTCCTGTACTAAGTGTTCATTGGTGTAAGGCATACTTGCCAACTTTTCCTCGTTGGCTTCAGAGAGATCCAGGGGGAGGTGGGTGTGCAGGGGTGGGGTTTGATGAATTGCATCATATTGGCCCCACCCCCTAAATGATTGTCACAATTTTGGCCAAATACAGCAGGGGGCGGGGCTAAGATGACAATATTTGAGTCGTTATGCCATGCCCCTTATCTATTGCGGGCGCGATAACTGGGAGGTTGCCCTGCTCTCTCGGGAGGTCTCCCAGAGATGCGGGAGTCTCCCTTACATTCCGGGAGAGTAGGCAACTATGCATTAAAGAAAGGTAGCTAATGCATCTCTACAGACTGAAGTGTCTTTTACATATCTGTCTCCATTACTGAAGTCATGTTGTCTTACCTGTCAGTCTTTGATTAAATCTTGGTCTCCATGAAAATGGCCACCTCCATAGGCATCAATACATGGACATAGGACACAATTTCTGAACTGTGTCATCGTGCCACAGATGGCGAAGCCAACCACGTCTTGTACTGGCTCAGCATCAGGGAGAATGCCAGACTCTTCAGGGAGTGAGGGAGATCACCCCTATTTCAGGGAGTCTCCCTGACATTCAGGGAGAGTTGGCAAGTATGGTGTAAGGTCTGTAACTGAACATGCGCAGAGCAATTTCATGTGAGTTATGCTATGTAATCGGGCCTACGTCCATACATGAATCAGGCCCTCAATGTCTGTTTATTAAGGTATACCTTGAATTGTTATGGGAGACTATGCACCCGAGTAAGTTCATTTAGAGATTGGCGACTGAGTTATATCAAGCTTGTGCAGAAAGATAACCAAAGTCTAATTATCATTTTTGGCGGAGGCCATGACAGTTATATAAATGGCGACATTGAAGACTAAGCATTCTCATCTGATGCTGGGAAGAGATAACCATCTGCAGTATAGTTCATGAAAGTTATCTGTTGTTACAGAAGGGATACAGCAATACCAGGGCTAACGGAGGATATGTAGAGCACCATCAGAGATGGACATGTGAAGACGTCATTTCCTAAATTGTCCTTCTGCATTGGATGGAGAGCACGTCAGCATGGAGATGGCGCCCAGATGTGATTCAAAGTGTTATAGCTACAAAAAGTTATTACTTACTATTATTTTATTGGTAATTGTGGATAGTCCTTATGATCACCATCAAACAGCTGCTAAAGGCAGGGCAGGTGCCTGTAAAAGTGAAATTCAAGATCCCAAAAGATTTGAATGCCCCTATGTACAAAGCTGTACTGTTAGTGAGGACACAGATGCCTACAGTAAGTGCACATAGTGGTTATGACCTCTCCACGTTCTGTTCCATCTTTTCTTTTGTTTAGGTGCAGATTAGATGGAGGGGGGATAGAAGCACACAGGTATCACTGCTTATCATTCACACAACGCTAGTAAAAAGGTAAACTTGTTCTGCTTCCTTCAATCCACGACCCACTTTGCTAAATCCTCTTTAGTGGTGCAGTGCGACCAGTTTAACACTAGATTTCCACACACATCTCCATTGCCTACGCACAAAACTGATTCATTTAAATTATAAGTGAGCCTAAACCGAGAGACACTTTTGCTCAGTGCGCATCTCCTGAAAAACAGAGAGTAGGTACGCTAGCCACACGCTAATATGTATCTTCATCATCATCATCATCATTTATTTATATAGCGCCACTAATTCCAAAGCGCTGTACAGAGAACTCACTCACATCAGTCCCTGCCCCATTGGGCTTACAGTCTAAATTCCCTAACACAGACAGAGACAGACACACAGACCAAGGTCAATTTGTTAGCAGCCAATTAACCTACTAGTATGTTTTTGGAGTGTGGGAGGAAACGGGAGCACCCGGAGGAAACCCACGCAAACACGGGGAGAACATACAAACTCCTCACAGATAAGGCCATGGTCAGGAATTAAACTCATGACCCCAGTGCTGTAAGGCAGAAGTGCTAACCGCTTAGCCACCGTGCTGCCCAGTATCTTCAAAGGGTTCGATGGCTTATTCTGATAGCTGTCTCTCTTCTGCCCAAATGCAGAAGAGATGGAATGGAACACAGGCAGGTGAATACTTCCCATGTATAAATATCCTTATGTCAATCACAGGCCACTTGTTCATACTCCACATTTTCCACCCATATAAAATCTTTTTGTCCCTTGTTTGGCAATAGTGATGTCACTGAAATATAAATGTGGGTATTGTCTCTGTACATATGATACTGGAGAAGAATTATAATTCTTATCTTTGAATCATTAAAATTATTACAATTGCACCATTCTATTCCTTTCCCCACTTACTTATGTGATCTCTGACTTTTGTTACTCATTGACTTTGTCATTTGTCCTTTTTTGAAAATGAAAACACTTTTAAATTGATATTTAAGAAACAAAACCAGAAAAGAGGTGTTATTTTCAAGTATACTAATATGTCAGTTTTCCATCCAGCGTGTGAGTGTGTGTGTGAGACGGCTAAGGTCATGAGAGCCGTCCGTAATGGGTGCAGGGAAAATGTAATGTTCTAGGTGGTTCAAAGATTACTATATACAGGGTGAAGAAAATTCCCCTATTCAAAGGAAACAGCAATGACCATTAATCAAAAAATAAAGCTATACAATTAGCATCACGTGTCCTTATATATTATGTATAGGACACAGTTTCCTTGCATTTAAATGATTTGTAACACTGCCATCAAATCTTTCTTCCAACAATGTCCATGCAGGGTTTACAGGTCAAAGGAAAAATTGGCCGAAATGTCATTTTTCCTAGTTCATATAAGACGTCATTAAAAATGTATTGCCTTTCCCAAGCTGCCCCTTTCCCACAGATAAATCCATCAACTAAATATTGTACGTGCAAAAATGGACAACAAAACAAGACAAACGGACCAGCTTAACATGACAACAACACGCCGATGTAGAGAGTGTAGAGAACCTGCAGACTGTCACTCACAGCGCAGGAACTAGCTGCTTTCACACAAGCTGTTCCTTCAGCAAAGTGTAAAGTCTTGGTAGACAAAGCTTTCCAGATCGCTCAGGCGTGTCTTGCAGTTCTTACATGTATGCTCATGCAGAAGGACCACAAAAGGTTGATAATAGAACACGGATGAATGTTAGGTCTCCGTAAGGCTAATTGTTCATAGGCACTTCGTAAAACTATACATTTGAGCCTAAGGAACACTGTGATCCCTGGACATGTCAGCTGCTGTCACATGAGCATCGATATACTCATCTGTTTATACAGCATCATGCTGCTCTTGCACGCCATGTCTCATCATCATCATCATCATCTATTTATATAGCGCCAGCAAATTCCGTAGCGCTTTACAATTGGGAACAAACATTAATAAGACAATACTGGGTAATACATACAGACAGAGAGGTAAGAGAACCCTGCTCGCAAGCTTACAATCTATAGGACAATGGGAGTTAGAAACACAAGGGCACGTGCTACATCATATTGCACAATGGACCAGCCAGACTGCAAAGGTAAAAGTATTGAGTGGGCTGTGTGTGTGGCAATGTTGGTCAGAGGGTTGTTGTCTTGCGTTAGCTGTGTAGAGGGTGGTAATAGGGTCTCAATGGTGCACTGGAAAAAAATTCAATAAAATTAAAAAACTTCTTAAGCAATCCTAATTGTGTTGACATTTATAAGCAAGCCACATCAAATAACAGAGCAGTCAATATAAAGGGAACAAATATATGATGCATAATTAATATTTATATGTACATTTTCATATAGAAGCCAGGATGGGGTCATGGATGAGCAGATTGGGTGTAATCTGAGTTTATCGGGTCTATTTTGTGTTTGGAATATTGTAACAATGACTACGACCTGGAACAATGGACGATTCTATCTAATAATGAGGGGCGATATCAAGCATCTTGTACGCCCCGTAGCTGATTCTACAGAGAGAAGTCACACAGGCTTTACTGATATAGAAGAAATAAGTAAAGGAAATTATAAGCAAAAAAAAAAAGCCCTTTAGATCTTACAGCGTAATTAATTATCTTTCGGGAGATTTTCAATAAATGTCCAGCAGTCACCAGAACTAACATTATGTGATTTACAAACACCGTTTACATCCAGAGATGGGCATATAATTGGTGCTCGGCTGACATGACTGCGGGGAAAAAGCCGGGGATGCAAACAGTTTAATTAGAAGTGGTTTGAAGTTCAGAAGAGGACCACGATATCAGACAGTACCTAAGATTAAATTAAACAATTACGCAGTAATCGGATTGTATAAACCTACTGCACCCTGCAAGTAGTCACTTAGTGAGAGAAAAGCTAGATGCTTAAATAATGATTTTTATAAGCAAGCGAAACGATTGTGTCCTTCTGTAAGCATCAGCTCACTGTGCTTGGTTTTTATTCCTTCTATATAATAGTTTTACATTTGTCAATTAATTTACTATGAAACGACAAAGTAACCTGAACTGCTGGCTCATAACCACATATTTTTATGTTTATGACTCTCCTTTCTGCACTAGGTGGACTGTGTCAGTGCTCAATCTAAGCCACAAAAACCATGGACCGTGGTCAGTGGGACGTGTAGCATAGGTAGCGCCTGCACGGAATTTGGCGTACGCACGCCTGAATTTAACAAGGAGCGGATCTGAAGATACGCCCACTGATGAATTCGGGTGTAGGTCTGCTGTGCTCTACTACACAAAACACTGCACGACACGTCTAATACCTATGTGGATTATAAATTCACAAAAAATCAAACAAATCACCTACTATTAATATATGTATAAAATATTAGTGATAAAAATTAAAAAAAAAAGTGTTGTTTTTTTTATATTTTTTTCCCTATTAAATACATTTATTAGGAAGTTCTTGATGCCTACTGGACATGAAGTACATTTTTACAGTTGTTCCTGATTGCAAACACATGTTATAGCATGCATGTAAGACTGTCATCACTAGTAATCAGGACTTAGACTAGCCCTGTAGCTGGAGCAAGAGATATGAAAGGAAAACAAGTAACTTTGAGATACCCAAAGCTTATATCGGACGTGGCTGCGTGAACTGAAGTTTGGCACGCCCTTACTGTACATTGACTATGGGCGAACGTCCCTCCCTGCCACCTCCTAGATATTGTAAGCTATAGTAAGTGTCCTTTGCCCGCCAAGATGAATTGAGAATTGCTATGTTTAGTCGGGTATGATCTGGCGCAGGTCAAGTTTGAGGATTATACGCACAAAATCTGCATTTTCGTTTATTGATGAATCAGGCCCATAGAGTGTATAATTGGGCAGCATGGTGACTAAGTGGTTAGCACTTCTGCCTCACAGCGCTGGGGTCATGAGTTCAATTCCCGACCATGGCCTTATCTGTGTGGAGCTTGTATGTTCTCCCTGTGTTTGCGTGGGTTTCCTCCGGGTGCTCTGGTTTCCTCCCACACTCCAAAAACATACTGGTAGGTTAATTGGCTGCTATCAAAATTGACCCTAGTCTCTGACTGTCTGTCTGTGTATGTGTATTAGGGAATTTAGACTGTTGCCCCCAATGGGGCAGGGACTGATGTGAGTTCTCTGTACAGCGCTGCGGAATCAGTGGCGCCAATACCAAAAATTCACCTTTACTGAGTCAATGTATCAATAGCAATACAGAACTTGTATTGGAACAGTGCGTAATCTTGGGATTATATGGCAGCCAGCCTCTTAGGCTGGGTACACACTACAGAAAATTTCTCCTGATACGATATCTTTAACGATTTTACCAATGATTAAAAAAGTAAAAAATCACCATGCCGATTCCTGCGTACACACTATACATGTTTCACATTATTTACCTTCAGATCTGTGCTCTTCATCTGTCATAACCATCGGCTGAAAAGATGGTGACTCTGCACACTCCATAGAGATCTATGGACACTGCCGGTGCTGAGTGCGTACACACTGCAGGATTGGAATTATAACGTTCTATCGTTGAACATCATTTTTAGTCCGATTTAAAAATCAAAAGAAATAATACGATGAGCTTTGGAACCCTAATTGATCATCGTTGCAGCTTACACCCTAATGCGATATTGATAATCAGCTGAAATGTTATCAGTGCATTGAATTGCACTGACAATGTTCTGACAGTTTACCTTCCTGTATGGACCAGGCACACAAAATGTCATGTACAAAGTGTATTGAGTCCACATTGATTACTAGCTGAGCCTATATACGGTTAGACAGTAGGAACAAATGTCTAGACCTTAAGGAGACACAAAGAGGGGAATTCAATTCCCCCCGAAGTACCGCCGCGCTAAAACTATTACCGCTATTACAATAGTTTTAACCCGGCGTTAGAACTACCGAAATAACGGTAATTATGCGCAGGCCACGTTACTTTTAACAGTAACGCGGCCAATTGAATTGCCCCCAAAGGATCTTATATCTAGGGGTAGGGATTAGCAGCACTGTCAAGGGGCCACAGGAAAGGTCACTACTTGTAATAATGGCATTATAGAACAGCAACAAGGAGTAAATTTGCTAAATTCATTTTTTTTCCTTCAGCCTTTGTCACAAATGTCTTAATTTTGCAAAGACCCCATTTTATGGAATCGTGTGCCTCAAAAATCGCAGAATTACGCTTTGGAAGAAATTCAGACGCAGAGATACTGCAAACCTGCCAAGTATAACGGGAAACCAAGTTATGTAGCCGTGTACGAAGGCGCGGATTTGCAAAAGTAATCAAATTCATATTTTAGGATTAATAAGGTAACGTAACATTTTTCATTGAAGTCCATTTAAATCTCTGGGAGATATGAATGTGTGTCTTGTGCATTACAATAGGTGTAAAATCAGGACTCTGTTAGCTAAATCCTTGATTTGCCAAACTCAAATCTCACAAAAACCCTGTGAGGCAGCAGAATCATCACATCCTAAATATATTATATAAAATATTTCAAAGTGCCATGCAGAAGGAGCAAAAAAAATAAAAAACGGTTTGAAAAAGGTCATAAGGTGGTCAAGAAATAAATCATTAAATCATAAGCAATCATGTCTTCATTTCCTAGCCGCTTCAGGTTGATAAAAATCAAACCGCTTTGGTTAACTACTGTCAATAAAACACCTAGCAGATGAATTACAGAAGTGGGCGCCGTAATTGTTTGATATATGTCGCTAATTGGTTTGCAACAGTACAGACCTAATAAAAAATGTAACAGGAATCTTCAGACAAGAAATCTGCCAGGTTCACGATCTTCAAGACGGAGAGGCAGAACCTTTTCACGCCCTCCTTATCACAGCCTTTAAATAGCAGTCGTGAGACATCCAGGCTTCATTTTAATGCATCATCCAGCAGGGAAAGAAAAATTATTTTTTTTTTCCTTCACATATTCACAATTCATTCCTTAAATAATTAACCAGAATTCATGAGCAAATGTTTTCATTCAGTGACAAATCAGTGTTTTAAACTGAAAACAAGTTGTGGTGCTAATTAAAACTGATAAAAAAAACCAAGTTGTGTTTCATGATTTATTTCAGAGATAATTAAGTTAAACCACATAGCGTGAAATTATCCTTTCAGCAGTAAAATGATCAAATGATATCTAGATAAATGGAGAAATATACGATTATCAAAGTCGGAGATCCTAAACCTATATCCTGCTAACAAACATTTTGGTCTTAACGGCATCCGTTGCCTAAAAAAAAAAAAAAAAAACCTCAACAGATACTGATCAAAAGTAATTTTAAGAACACTTAAGTTCTACTTCCTTTTCCATAATCTGAAGGCATAAAACTTTCTGTCAAGGACTCACAACACAAAATTCAATCAGGAACCTTGAATTCCTAAATACTCAAAGCACCCACTTCAAGTGACTAATTCAGTTTGGCTATTGCAAAGAACATTTTTTTTTAAGCTCAATCGATAGGTACAATATATCTCACTATCAAGGACATGCTCTCATTATTTACATAACACTGGCTACATAAGGGAATCCATGCACACAGCTTCATTGACTGTCACATTTTTCTTCCCTGCTAAAATGTGCAGAACTTGAAGATCCAATCATGATATTGATGTTGCCGTTTCATATTTGGAGTGTTTATCACAGTCTACAGATGCATTACAGATAAAAAAAAAAAAATGTAAAAAAAAAGTAGCACAAAACTTTATGAAGTTGACACTTCTTGTTAGATTATTTTTTTTTTCATCACTTAAACTTTTTTTCTTCATATAAAGTGGTACCATCCCCTATGGACAATGAAGGCAGCCATGCCATAAGACCGCAGCAGTTATGTAGTCATCATGTACATGCTATTGGCATGGTTCAGAAAAAAAATGGCTGCCTCTACTGGAATTCAGCACAAGTACCCTGGGACCTCCCTAGGGGGCGCCCTCCCGACCTGTCAGAAGCGGCGCCCCCTCTCTCGCGATGTGCTCCCCCTCTTGCCTCAGTAGGGAGGCAGCATCCTCTACTCCTGGGACTGGGAGTGTGGCGCTTGGCTGTGACATCATTACCATGCGCCACACCCTCAGCATAACACCGACATGGAGGAACAACATCAAGCAACGTCACATGTAAGACGCTGCTGGCTGCTTCTCGTTCATGTCAGTGGCCAGTGCTCCTTGCGAGGCCACCATGGGGACATTATAAACAATGGATGACTGACATAATGACACTTATTCAGAGTTATAGGTGCCCCCTAACCATTGGCACCCTAGGCAACTGCCTAGGTGGCATAACGGTTTTACCGTCCCTGAGCACAAGTAGTGACGGCCTTCACTTTCTGTAGGTGATGGTTCCACTTTAAAGAGTGACTGTAATTGACCGTCCAGTCATCATTCAACCCACATGAGGCAAAGCAAATGATTGAAAACCAGATATTAGCGCCTGAGCATCCATACATTTTTGTGGCCAAATTGTCACTGACCTAGCGGTTCAGAAGTCATGCTAAACAGCCATATAGAACCAGTGTGGGCACAGTAAGGTTTACGCTCCCTACGTGATTCCAGGTTTGGCAAGACTAAAGCTAAATGGCCAGGCTGGGCACTGCTGGTACATGGTGTAAATGTATTTCTCTATATTTCCTTAAGCAAAGCAGATTAGAGGTTTTCAGCTAAAGCCTCATACAAACACTACTTACAATTAAACTTCTTTTTCCCTTACCACTATTACTTTGTATTTACTTGTGTATATAAGCTTTGGTTCCACAGTTTCTAGATTTGGAATTCGATATGCTATAGTACTATTGGGAGCCAAAAATTCAATTTAACTCAGCATACTAATTAAAAATACTGTTTCAGCTGTTTTAATATAGAGAATACCAAGGAATAAGGTCTAATATTAGCCGGTGTCGAATTTGAAATAACCACAAAAGCTTCGATAAATGCATTCATTTTCTTGTTAACTTATGCAATGAGGTCACCATAGAATTGCACTGAAATTGGTCTGATTTTGTAATCTCTGCTCATAATGACATTGTAATGGGCAATGCATACACTTGTATTAAAACCTTCTCCCACCATAATCTCACATTGTAATTGGAAGATCACAGAACCTCTGGAGACTGTTGAATAAATCATCAGAAGTTAACGTAATATAGTATTTACTTTTCAGTGCATTTTAAATATGACTAGAAGCAAAGAGTAAAGAAATGCAACTAAATTCTTGTGTGTTTTTAAGATGGTTTCAATAAAGAATGATATATTACATACTGTTCAATTTGGGATATTTAATACCCTCTGACCTTGCAATATCTAGTAGATATTTTGTATGCTTACTGTTTAGGCCGCAGTTTGAAATAAATATAACTTTTTAGAAGAGGCAAAGGTGAAGATTGTGAGTAAGAAACTAGATGTCAACATTATTCACATGTTCTTACAAAATAAAATTAAAGAGAACTTTAACTTTTAATTTGCATAATAAGCTATGACCTGATGCCCTGAATCAATTCACTCACTTTACCTAGACAATAGACGGTAACACCGGTTAGGTATATGGTGATATTAGTTCATCCTTGCCATCTCCCAGAATGTTTGGGAGACTCCCAAATTCCGTGTAGGTCTCCCGGACTCCCAAAAGAGCTGGCAATTCTCCCGCATCTGCCCACTTCCTAGTGAAGTGGGTAGATTTCAAGCCTCCATGATATCCAGGGATATATATTTCTGCACACAGTAGAATCGCTTCGATTATCAACCATAACTCTATAACTGTTACACTCTGAACTAGTGACCCACATGTTAGGGCTACAGAGACATTTTTCAGTAATGCATTTATTAAGTACCTTTCTATCGATCCCTGCTTAAATTAGATAACCACTGAGTCACTGCTTATCTTGACCATACTTCATATATCTGCTTTTATTTAGAACCGAATTCCACCAAAAGCCACAAATTTAGTTGTTTGATAGAATTAGGTAAGATGAAATAACATATATAATTTTCCTTGATTGCATCTAACAGTTCCTGTTTGGAAAGGCCTTGTTCAGTTGTGTCAAAGCCAATCTATGGTTGAACTTCTTGGTTTTATGAAAGAACATTCTCAATACTATTCTTGGCATGACCAGGACTATCCATGCAGAAGAGAGGATCTCCTGCTCCAGGCCATTAGACTGGAGGTGGGGCATCCAAGTTGTCAAGTTAGGTTACATTTGCCATAATATTTGATCTCACTTAATTCCACCCAAAAATACATTTTTAGTTTTGGGTTGGTGCAGCCGTTAAAGTGGATCCACCACATAGACACCAAAACCCCAATCTATTAATTGACTAGGAACTAGAGACAATGCTGAGTCCTAAGGCATGAAGTCACCATACAATCTAAACTTGCAGAGATTAAGTATTAATGTTGTATTTCCTACACCCGCAGCCATTGCCTAGTGTTGGCCTGACAGGGCCAGGCCAACACTAGGCAGTGGCTGCGGGTGTGAGGAATACATAGCAATGTCACAAATCCTTCTGTACTATTAAATTCAAGCATTGCTGCATCAGTACTAAGCTAAAAAATGTGTGATCACCAGTATCACAGTGAGGGGTTAAAAATGAAATGGTGCAACATTTAAAGCTAAAATTTACAATAAATGTGAAATACGCAGGAACCCAGATGAAAACTCCAAATGACAGCCGTGTGCCAAGCTGTAATCATTTCAACTCGAATACAGGATCCCAATACCACGGAACGTTCCTTTAGAACAATGTTTGCTATGACAACTGATATTACTTAATTAGCTGCAACTGAAAGGTGGAAAAGTCATAGAGAAACTACTAGAGAGCAATTGTGTTCTGGTAGCCATTAGCAAAACTTTGGAGGCACCTAATTACTTTTCAAAATGCTGTACATTTAGTGGCAGACGTTTACATTAACTGCACTGTAGGCACAACTATATATATCATGTGAATGAAGATCCTTTTATAACTGTTGTACGGCTGACAGCAGAAACATGCTTTAAGTTACTCTCTATAACAGTGTCTTATTATTAGATTTTCTAGACCTAAGATAACATAACAAGTTCGTTCTTTGAAATAAGTGTGTATTTTATAGGTTTTTATATCACCCTCATCCTAATTATGACTTCCTCATCATAGAAATGAAAATATGTCTACTTACTGCTACTAAAAGAAGTTATAATGGAAGAATTGTATGAATAATAAGAGATGCGATGGCAGGGAGCCCAGTATGTCATGGTAGTGGTGCCAGAATTTGCTAATTTATACTGAAAGAGTAATGTTGGTCAAGGAGTGACTCACAATTCATAGTTTTTATACACTGCCTATCAGGGTTTTTACGCTTATGAAGAAACATAATCCATTTAAGTAAAATGTTCTCAAATGGTTTGTACAATGTTTCAGTTTACGAGCTTGACTGCTAGAGTTCAGATCTTGAAGCTTTTGGGCAAGAACTGCAAATATACGACAAAGATAAGGTGCAGAGCTCGCAGGCAAAATTATGATTTTATATCACATATAATTTTCACATCCATCAAGAAATGAGGAATATAATAGAGAGTAGACAATAATTTTTGATACAAGTATTTTACCTCCCTGCCATTTTTATTTCTAACCTTTATCCTTAAAAATATTATAGATAAAATTGGCGATGCGATTTGTCTGGATTGATAGAAAGAGGGGTACCCAGGATCATATTATGCAAAGACCCTGTATTTTGGGTCTCCTGGACATTTGTAATATTCATAAATATTATCTTGCAGCCCAAATGGCACAATGGGCTGCACAATGGCACTCTCGACCATGTCCAAGAATTTGGGCTGATATTGAATTAGCAGTTCTAGGAACAACCTCCATTACGGCCTTGCTACGGCTATCCTCAGCTCTGAGACCTACTGCATAGTGCCCCCATAAAATTATCTGGCTATCTTTAATTATTTGGTCTAGTTGCTGCAAATCCAGTGGTTTAATTCCATCCGCTTCCCCTCTGATCCCCTTATGAACAAATTTTTTTTTCCCAAGATCTCTACTCTCGGAAAGGTCTTCAATGGTCCAAAGCAGATATATCCTTCCTAAGAGGAAAGGGGGCCTAAAAAAATTGTGATTCGTCCCTTGGATTAACGGTGCTGAATAGCACTAGGGCTCTTCTCCCTGGTGCGATGGGCATAAAGGATAGATCATCATTTTGTCTATGGTGCTCTACAGGTTCCATTATGCCCAGTCCGCCACTAAGAGGTTGGACATGCTGTTTCTTCTAGTACCACAAGTGCCAGCATGTCCTGGGACCTTGCACCAGAGAAAAATGTAAATAAAGCACACACAGTGATCTTAAAAAATAATTTAATTGAAATAAATACTCCCCCAGAAGTTCTTGTTTAACCCTCTTTATTTCCTCTACTCTACGCCAGTTCATTGTCTCCTCCTACAAATCTGCAATCTCTCCACCAAATATTCCATCTTTAAGTTTCTCATTTCCTCCTAATCCTTTAAACCCTGGTGCATCTTCGTTCCTTCAAATCCCTACTCTGCCCTCCCCCCAATCCTCTTCCCCTTTCTCTAGCAACCCTTGACTTCACATCCTTCTTCACCTCCTAAATATAATCCATCAGACTGATTATTTCTTCTAGCAAGGCCCCTCCTTCATCTCCACCCCCTCCTATAGCTGATATATTTGAGCTCCATCTTCCCCACCATAGCAGTTGAAGTCCATAATCTTCTCTCATCTTCTCCCCCCTAAACCTGCCCCCTCAATCTCCTTCACCCTACCCCATAAAGCATTTCCCCACTTCCTCTCCCCTAACATCTGCCTCAGCCTCACCCAACCCATCAACTTTTTCTTCTCTACCAGCATCTTCCCCCTCTTCCTTCAAACATGCCTTCACCTCTCTCATTCTCAAAAAGCTCTCTCTTGATCCTACCTCACTGTCAAATTTCCACCCAATCTCTCTACTCCCCTTCACTTCAGTGAAACTTGAAAAGCTCCTCTACTTCTGCTTTGCCACCCTCCCCTCTAACAACTCACTCCTTGACCCTCTCCAATCAGGCTTCTGCTCCCCTCCACTCCACCCAAACTGCTCTGACCAAAGTTACCAATGATTTTCTTGTCGCAAAATCCAAGGGTCATTTACATGTGCTTATTCTTCTGGACTTCTCTACAGCTTTTGACCCCATGGACAACTCTCATCCCTGCACACCCTTCACTCCCTTGGCCTTTGTGACGCTGTCCTTCTCCATCTCTACCTCCACCACCCCTCCTCTCCGATATCTCATTGGGGTCCCTCAAAACTCCATTCATGGCCCTCTGCTATTCTCACTTTATACCTGCTCCCTGGGTAAGCTAATTTTTCAGTCCACAGTACCACCTCTTGCCGATGATACCTTAATCCATCTGTCTTCCCCAACCTCTGTCCACTTACAGATTTTCAACTGTCCCTCCACATCTCCTTCTAGAAGTCACAATGTTTTCTCAAGCTTAATATGACCAAAACTGAGCTCATTGTCTTCCATCCTTCATAAGTCACCACACCCTCCCTCACTGTTGAAAACACCATGATCTCCTCAGTTAATCGCCCCATTGTCTGGGTGTCACCCTTAACTCCTCATACCCCTCCAGACGTCCTACCGCTCCCCTCCACTCAGCCAATGACCAACTCCTCTCCTTACCTCTGACTACCACATCTCACTCCTGCCTTCAAGATTTTTCCTGCACTTTTCCCCATTTCCAGAATGCACTTTCTCGCCCTGCCAGACTCTTCCTCAGCTTCCAATGCTTCAAAAGCTCCCTCAAAACTCACCTGTTCACCTATGCCGACCAGACAGATGCCTAACCCTTCCCTACTACCCTAGCTCCTTCTTCCTCTCTACGTGTCAACCAGTTAATGTAAGATTTCATGAGCAGGGCCCCCCTCCCTCTTCCCTCTCCCCTCTTCCCCATTTGCTTGTTACTCCTACCTTGTCGCCTCACGCTACCCTTGCCATCCTTGCAATTGTCCAGGAATTGGCTTTTGTAATATGATTTGATTTATGATACCCTTCTTGTATTACCACTTGTATTTATTACTCGCACTTTTCAGTTCTACTTCTGATATGTAATTTTTTTTTAACTTTTGTTTGTTTATGTGACGTATGTCTACATTGTTTGTACTACCGCCATGTACGGCATTGTGAGAACTTTGTGGCACCCCATAAATAAACATTAATCATCATCATCACCATTTATTTATATAGCGCCACTAATTCCGCAGCACTGTACAGAGAATCCACTCGCATCAGTCCCTGCCCCATTGGAGCTTACAGTCTAAATTCCCTAACATACACACAGACACACACACCAACACACAGACACACAGACTAGGGTCAATTTGATAGCAGTCAATTAACCTACTAGTATGTTTTTGTAGTGTGGGAGGAAACCGGAGCACTCGGAGGAAATCCACGCAAACACGGGGAGAACATACAAACTCCCCACAGATAAGGCCCTGGTCGGGAATTGAACTCATGACCACAGTGCTGTGAGGCAGAAAGAAGTGCTAACCACTAAGCCACCATGCTGCCCCATAAAAATGATTATAATACAACCAGAATCAGTAATAAATATATGTATGAAAAACAAATTGAATTACTGCTAATCTGTTACAATTAAAATATATTTCACATACAGTATAATCCCTATTGGATAGCTTCAGCTCATTTTAAGAAACTTCCCTTTCACCCATAAATGAGATCCTTCTTTTACGGCACACTGGTTGGGAACCGTTCCCTTACTTAATAACAGATAATGATTATGAACGTCTGTTATTAGCTGTTACAAATTAAGGCAACCAATAAAAGATGTCCAATATGTACAGGTGAAAATGCAATTTCAGCTCTATTCCAACCTGTTTATTTTCCTCTTATTTATATAAAGCATATTATAAACTATATAATAACTGTGTGTATGCTTCAGCTGTAGCGAGAAGGAAACAGGTACATGCTGCTATCCAAAATACACTGTAGGTATTACCCTAGAAAATATAGATGAGTAAACAGTATAATATTTCAGCTAACCACACACATAGATTACCAAGATAGATATGATGAGGAATATTCATTACCGACTCCGACTACAAATTGTCTGTGGAATGTGCGTTTCACTCGCTCAATCAATGAACTTTGCAAAGATATATTTAAAAAAGGGTATTTAGGGATTAGGCACAGGTTTTAGAAATGAAATGGGAGCTATTCTGACAAATCTATCAGGAATAAGATCAACAACTTAAGTTTAAACCAATCATCCTGAGTATATATTTGAACTTGGATATGTAGATGAAGATGCACAAGTCCCTACGGTTCAGCAATACACTCAAAGGATCAGCAGCCCTATAGACAGCTAAATTACTCAGAAAGCCAGGGAATTTATCAAACATGAATTTCAAAGTACAGTCTAGCCTGCAGGAAAATGGAAGTGCCCATTAATGTACATACAAAATAAATGTTGTCTGCCAGATACTTCCACTGTTTATTTCTCAGACGGAATTGGCTAAAGATTTTTTTTTTGTTGTTGTGTTGTTTTTAATTTGCATAAAGTGGGACAAAATAGTTTCTCGGCTTTGATGGGAATTTTACAAAAGAAGTAAATGCTGAAATGATAGTAAGAAGATGACACCTGGATCCAGAGGGAGTTATTGATAGTCTTCTGCATCTTTTACAAAGGACTGTTTATTCTCATCAGTAATTACACTTGTGAATTACACTGAGAATTCTAAAAAGAAAAACAAGGGAAGTAATCGGCATAATTAACAAACAGTCTGCTGCTATTATTTAGATAGATATATGTATTTCGGTCCCGTTTGGATGCCAGCAGGCATGTATTAGAACAAATAAGTTATTATTTCAATCGCTCTAAACAGATATCATGGTGTGTAGAGATGAGCACTGTCAGTGCAAAATTCACTCCATTGAATATAACAGGGCATTTTGAGGAAGTGCAAAGATGCAGCTACATCATCTTTGAGTTCTACTTTTGCAGTGAAACAATAAATTAGCATTTTGCGGAATGCATAGAGCTGGCGGGAGCAAGCGCAGGATTTCTAGAGGAAGATTTCCATGCCACGCCTCCAGAGTGGGCGTGGTCAACATGAAAGGGGCGTGGCTATCACTTTAGACTGTGTACTAGGCAACTCTCCAACTCTTCTCATCCCCTTCAAATACACAAACAAATGCTGCATGCACTACTGTTAGGTGAACGCATTCCCCCTTCATGAGCAGAGCAATGTGAAGTGGGACATATCTCCCAACTGTCCCTGTAGTTGGAAAAAGTCCTGACTGAGTGGATCAGTCATCCAAAAATCGGGACTGACCCACCAGGATCAGGACAGTTGCAGAATATTCTTGCAGTCCGTCCTTGCAGCTGTCACAACTTGTTGCTGCTGCTGGTGTCTTAAGCTCAATTGCTGCTTGTCTGTACCCTGGAAAGTTGGGGCCCTGTTTGGAAAGGTATATGGTATATGATATATAGAAGCCTAGCAACGAGTGAGAACTCTAGGCCTCCCTCCCCCTTGAATCAAAAGCATCCATATTCAATAATTAGGCTTTTCTCCCAACAACCAGCCCAAACATAAAATTACCAGTATTTAATAGACCTATTACCCTCCAACCACAGCAGATTGATTTATCTGTCGTCACCCCAGCCGGGTGGGGCCCAGGGAAGGGGGGTCCCAGGTTCCTGGCCTGGGAAGCAGAATGCTTCCTGGAGGCTGGTCCGTGGATATTAATGTAATGTGGGTGGGTGTGAGCTATTAATTTTATAGTAGGGAAGAGAGGGGGCGCTTAATAATTCGGTTGTGTGATTTTGGGGGATATTTATTTGATGGTGGGAACTATTAAATTTAATAGTGAGGCTATATGGCGGATCTATTAAATTAGAGTGGGGTGATGAGACTATTAATGTAATGCTGTGGTGGTTTGGTGGCTATTGAATGTGGAGCTGAGCTTGGCGAGAAGGATAGCTATTTCTTAATTGTGAATATATAAATAGGCCCCAAAGTGCCAATGTACACTCAACTTACAGAAGGCGAGCTCAGGGAGGACAGAAACCTCCCATGGAGCAGAAGGTCTACTGCGCTGCCTGGTTTATAAGTTTGAAAAGCATAAATGTGATACCTCTTAAAGACAAACATGTCCATCTAGTCCTCCTACTTACTAATTTCAGGACACATTTATCAGTTAGCTTTAATTACTTTTAAATATTGCTTTATATTTATTACAAGATGTTTTACATTCATTCAAGGTGATATCTGCAGGGAAGTAGGTGCAACGTTGTCTCATTGAAACTCTTCTGTTCACCTCTTTCCACATGTGAATGTTAAATTGTAGAATTTGGCTTAAATATGTCCAGTCTTAAAGCAATGATAGACATATAGCATTTTGGGGAATCCCTTTGGTTTGACAGGTTAACAGCGTTTTCCATTCACTGTGATGATAATGCTGAGTGTGTGTCATCATATTAGAGTGCCACAATTGTCTCACCAGGGAATGAATTCATTTGAAGGCCATCGGACACTGCCCTAAGTAGGACAAAGCTTTAATATTAACCACTTTTAACTCCCCATCCTGAGCCCTTCTTCATTAATTTACAACTCAGCAGGTAGATAGGTAAGGTAAGCACAGGTACACATCTGCACTGCTTGGATATGTCTTAGAACAAGTACGAAAACTAGTTCTGCTTTGTCAGCATACTAATTGTTTTGAGCAGTTCAGTAATGAATGGGTTAACAGAACATCAATGAATGTAAAGTTACTATCTTGATTTTCACAGCTTACTCTAGCAGTGACATTATTTTGTTATCTTGAAAATTATAGCACTAAGCATTCCTTAATAAGCTAATTAATATGATTAAGGAGAATTCTATTCATGAGCTCATTGCCATTTGCAGCCTAACAATTTATTTGCCTTGGAGTATAACAGTTGCCTTATTTTACTACCTCAAGTACACACGCTACGTTTGTTGTCTTCATAATTTATTCCGTGTTGTCAGGGACTGTGAGCTGCCGGAACATTTCACATACAAGTGCTGACCTGCCGATAAAGATGGCACCTACATGAGGCACAGAATTTGGAGCGAAGTCAGACCTAACTGGGCCTTCCGCCATGTAAAGGGGTGGCCAACCAGTCAGAGACGAAGAGCCAAAATATATTCATAGATTCCACAAAGAGCCACGTTTACCTTTTACATGTGTGTTCATATACATATATACATCACAGACACACGTACATACCATACACACACATCGAAAATATAACATCATTTACCATATCTTGCTAAGCAAAAAAGAAATTATTGGACATTGCCAAAATGTTCACAATAATCATCATATTAGTAGAACTCTACACTGCACAGGTCTTACCTCACTGATGTGTCCAGTGGAGGGGGATTCAAAGGGCTACTAAGAGTCTGACTATTTATAGTAGACCGTGCTACTACTGCATCCATAATCACTGCGGAGGGAACTGTTGAAATGGGGATAAAGGAAAGTCATACATGGCCAACATGCCTCTCTGGACTCTTCCCATGCCTCTCAGATCTCTCCACATGCCCCTTACATGCCCATCAACTCCCCACATACCTCTTCTTATAGCCATAAGACCTCCCCACATGCCCAGACTTCGCCAAATGCCCATCAGACATCCCCACATGCCCCTTACATGCCCACCAGCCTGCTCATTTGCCATCAGACCTCTTTAGATACCATCACATATCACTACATGCCCTTTATAGACCTCTAACACCTCCCCTACTTACCTTTACTACTGGAGCCCACGCAGGGGAAGTAGGAAGAGCACACAACACTCTCTCTTCCCCTGACACAGAAGTCACTGCAACCGGTAAGTCTTCAATCAAATTGAGAGCAGCCAATTGGCTCCAATCCGGTGCTCTGAGCACTATGCTGCAATCCGCTGCCAGCCGGGAGCCACATTTAAAAGTGCAAGTACAAAATGCTCTGCTCTTCGACATCCCATTTTAATGATTATTGCCGTTATCTGTGCTAGATGAATTAACTGATGAGAAGGTTGTTTTTTAAAACATTAATTAAGTAATTTAGCACAGACAATGGTAATAGTAATTGTTATGGCAATAGTACATTAAATAGTAGTACATAGAACAATAGAACATTAAATAGTAGTAAGTTGATAGTACATTAAATAGTAGCACATTGTACAATAGTACATTAAACAATAGTACATAGTATAATAGAACATCACATAATAGTAGGTTGATATTACATTAAATAGTAGAACATAATACACTAGTATATGAAATAGTAGTTCATAGGACGATAGTACATTAAATAGTAGTACATAGTACAAAAGAACATTAAATAGTAGTGCATAGTATAAAAGAACATTAAATAGTAATACATAGTACAATAGTACAGTAAATAGTACTAATGTAGCGCGAGATTCCCAACTGCTAGAACTGCTTATCAAGATATTAACTTTTAGCAGCCCCCTTTCCAAGGAACTTGATGCATTCCACAGTACTCAGTTGCCCCCAGGACTTCAGCTCAAGTGGTAGAAGTTGTTGATCTAGCGCTTGCCCGGCAGAGTGGACAGAACACGGTAGGTGGTAGCGAGCAACCAGGATGATAGGAGCAAAACTCAAAGCCAGACAGGCAGAGTAATCTGGCATTTGCCTGGTGGAGTAGACAGCTCACGGTAAGAAGTAATAAGCAACCAGAATGTTGGTAGCAGGAATCAGAGGCAAACAGGCCAGGGGTTGATACAGAGTAATCTGGCATTGGCCTGATGGAGTAGATAGCTTACGTTATGAGGTTGTGAGCAATCAGGATGTTGGCAGCAGGACTCAAAGCCAAATAGGTAGGGATAAATGCAGAGTAATAAAAAGGTCATAGTCTGCAGCAGGAGAAGACAGCAGAATCCTTTAAGCAAGCCAGAGGTCAGGGCAGTGTAACGAAACATATTGTTTTTGCCTCCATGATGAGCCCTCTCTGCCTCTCTCTGCACTTCTCTGCAGCCGACCCGGATCGCACTGATTGGAAACTCACCTGTCACTCATTCCAGTGTTGGTCTATAGTGTTTTGATCGGCTCTCCGATGTGATCACGTGATTGGGTCTCTGAGGCGGGATTTTCAAACTGCTTCCTATTTAAACCTGCACTGACACTTGCTCGGTGTCAGTGCAATTTTTTTGCTGTGTTTCTGACTCCCAGTAATCCTGAGTTGCTTCCTTTACCCTTTGGATGTCCATGCATCAGTAATCGCCTGTCTGACCAAGTCTGTGGAACATCCTTGAGTACTTCACTGCCTGAACCGTGTACCAGTAATCCCCTGTCTGACCAAGTCTGTATGTACTCCGCTGCCTGAACCGTGTACCAGTATCGCCTGTCTGACCAAGTCTGTGAAACCTCCTTGTGTACTTTGCTGCCTTTACCGTGTACCAGTTCCTGGCGTGTCTGACTACTCTTGGCCTGATTCCAGAGTACCGGTTCCTGGCATGTCTGACTATTCCTCACCTGATATCCGTGTATCAGTTCCAGGCGTGCCTGACTACTCTTGGCCTAAGTCCAGTGTACCAGTCCCTGGCATGTATAACTACTCTCTGCCTAATCTCTGGGTACCAATATCAAGCGTGTCTGACTAGTCTGATCCCTTCACTGTATCCCTCCGGATCCGTTGCTTTCTAGAAACATTCTCAAGTGATTCAGATCTAGTGTTACATTCTGAGACAACTCTGAGGGCCGCGACCTGCAGATTCCTGGCAGCTAAGCCCATCCCGCCTTGCGGCGGTTCTTGGTGAATACCGGGGAATTCATGAGACTCTGTGCCTCTGGTCTGCCTGCGCTAATCAGGATTAATACAGGTATCTCAATTGTAACAGACAGGTAGAGATGTGAATGCAGATCCAATTAACAAGCCAAGGGCCAGGAGTGAGGAAGACAGCAGAATCATTTAAACAATTTGGGTCAAACACTGATAACAGAACAGGTCAGGATAAAAGGCACACTAGGCCAAGCTGAAACTATCACCAGCATTGATATGCTGCCAGGAAGAGATTTATAAAGGCAGCAAGATAATTAGCTGCATAGGTGTGATAAATAATACCACAGCTGATGCTGCCAGCCTCGGTGTTGAAGAGAAGCTTGTTGCTACTACCTAGCAAACAGCTGAATCAGTGAACTGCAGGATTGATCCTGCACATTGTTAAACAGTAATGCGCAGATGACAGATCAGATAAACAGGAGAGATCCTATTTCTTAACAAGTACATGGTACGATAGTACAGTAAATTGTAGTACATAACACAAAATAACATTAAAGCTTCAATACCACTTAAGAAGTAAAACATTTACATTCACCACTTGAACGAGGTTGCAGAGGGACAAGGTGGGAGGAGGAACAATCATTAGCAGTCCAAGGGGATATGGACATATCCTTATTTTCCAGCTGCAATAACCTGGGATGGATTAATATAAGCCTAGTATCAATTATTTAATTCAGCTCAGGTTATTGCAATTGTAAAAAAGCTTCTTAATAGTTAAAATAGTTTCATTGCCTCCATGATGTACCACTGCAAAATTGTACACAATTCTTCTTATTAAACAGTAAAGTCAGTAATCTTTTTAAAAAAAAACAACAATAAAAAACTGCTGACCAGCCAATGTCGCATTGTGTTTGCACTGCAATACGATGCAATTTAATCCTCTCATTACCAATGGCGTAGGAGCTGCAGAAAGCTCACACAAGGGCCCAGGGGCTCCGGGGACCTGCTGTGACCCCTTACATAGGATCAGGGTTATATTCAAATATTCCTGCACCAAATATCTATTCTTATATATTTTAAGATAATTTATTTTATATCTATTATTTAACAATTCCTGTTTATTAATTACTATTTGTATTTATTAAAAATCTATCTCTCTACAGTTTATTTCCTATTATTTATTTAGTTTTGTTGAGTCCTTTTTATTATCTAATTAGCTGTTGTTTACTGATTAATATTATTTCAAGAAATCTATTTATATGATTCAGTTTATCTAACCATATATGATGGAGCACAAGCTCCATACCTGCTGGTATCCTCATATCTATCTTTCTTCCAATCACCACCTCTATCACATTCCTTAACCTGGGTAGAGGTGGAAGTGGATGAAAGGGAGAGTCCATTATAGGAGGCGGAACCACCGTGCCATGCGCAGCTGTAATACGCTCCTGCTTAGTAATGGCAGCCCCATGACATAACTAGGACTGTCGGACGAGAAAGAAAAACACTGGCTTCTCCATTGCGGAGGTGGAGGTGGTGACTGGAGCATGGGGGGGGGGTTCTGGGCAATTGAAAACCCCCCCTAAGCTCGTGCCTGAAACTCTGAAACTGGTATGTGAGGGTGTATATAGTTATATTGGCTATATGTTGACTATGAGGGGGTATGTGAGGCAATATGGAGACATATGAGGGACTATATACATGGTATTTCTTTTGTCAAACAGCGGCCATTAAATATTTACAATTCTGCTGTACTACAAAGGGCCTGAGCCATTAAGGAAATTAAGGCAAAAAAAAGGAGTAAATATTTTCCAGGACAAACCATGTAACAATGCAAGGGGTGCAAACTAGTTTATTATTTTGCACATAAGTTAAATGCTGGCTGTTTCTTCATGTAGCACACAAATACTTGATAGCTTTATTTTACACTGAAATTTAAAGCTGATCTAGGACATGTCCTATCCCAACTATAAATCTGTCCCCACATTTTAAATTTACCTCCCCCCTCAAATACAACATGGTTTTTCCCAAGATCAAAGTTACTCCTTTTAATGCTTTGCTCTCCTTAATGACTTAGGCCCAAAGTGTATCATATTTGTCTTAGGACACATGGTAAATATTTAGCTCTATATTCCTCTTTTTTGTCAAACTATACAAGTCAGGTCTGTATTTTTTTGCAATAAAGTGCCCCATGCAGTTTCAATATTGCTGTAATAAGATGCTAATGTAAAATCTATGTAGGAGCATATGGAAGTGTGTGAGAGGGTGGGAAATGATGTTTGCACTATGCCCGATGCAAAATCCCTTAGCCTTATTTTCCACCTGGGATGAATAAAATAAAATCCTTTAGTATCAATTATTTAATTGAGTTCTGGTTATTGCAATTGGAAAATATCCTCTCAATAGTGCAAATAGTAACATCACCTCCATTAGGTACTACTGTATAATTGTACACAAACCTTCTTATTAAGCTGTAGCAAAAACACTGCTGACCAGCAAACGTCGCAATTTGGTTGTACTGCGAAAAGATGCATTTTAAGCACCTCGGGCTTGATTCATTAAGGATCTTAACTTAAGAAACTTCTTATTTCAGTCTCCTGGACAAAACCATGTTACAATGCAAGGGGTGCAAATTAGTTTTCTGTTTTGCACATAAGTTAAATACTGACTGTTTTTTCATGTAGCACACAAATATCAACTTTAAATTTCAGTGTACAAATAAGCTATGAAGTATTTGTGTGCTACATGAAAAAACAATCAGTATTTAACTTATGTGCAAAACAGAATACTAATTTGCACCCCTTGCATTGTAACATGGTTTTGTCCAGGAGACTGAAATAAGAAGTATCTTAAGTTAAGATCCTTAATGAATCAGGCCCCTCATCACCAGTGGCAAATTGAGGGGTCTTTTTATTAAATAGCCAAAAGCCGCAGGGCTTCTCCCTTTTTATGAAGCCTTCCCTACCAGGAATAGCCTTTGCTGGCTATCGCTATCACTGGGTCTGAAAAAGCTTATTTAACATAGACAGCGGCATAAAAAGTACTACCTCTATCCTCATATGGCTATTGCCATCTCAGATTGGTTACCACCAGAAAAAAAATGCATTATTAAAATAAAGACATTTTTTATTTTTTTAATAAAGTTTTTCATTTTGTTTTCTATTTTTTTTTTTTCTTTCTTTCTTTTTTTCTTGCCTCTGGAATTAGAAACCAAAGTTCGGGCATCCAGCTATAGTGCACATGTACACACCGGAAAGCTGGGTCACACATACCAGCAGCGCTCAACCGCGCGGCCAACCTTGTCTACATAAATTGGGCGAAAGAAGATTTTCTATTACCGCAAGAAGCAGCGGTAGAACATATTCATTACGAACCGGTCTTGATAAATAGACCCTTAAGTGATAAGATTCAGTATTTGACATTTTACATGTGTTCGCCTGTACATTAATCAATATGTGTAAACACAGGCAGCTCCACATCTTCCTGAGAACTGAGTACACAACACTGACATTTCTGTATAATTTCCAGCGATAATTTGCTGCTGGGCCAATGCAAAAATATACATCACATGTGGAGTAAACTCAATATACACGGGGTGCAACAATATGGTATGGTAAATACTCCCCTTTAGAAACATTCTGCTCACTGCATTCTGACACATTTCTGGGATAGTCTGTCCCAGATATCAAGTCTGGTACTTGGATGAGTAAACAATCCCCCCACCCCCAATAATTGATGCTAACATTCACAAAAAATAACATAACCATAACACACTATTACTATTATAATGCAAATTTCTTTGTTTTCATCGGATAAATACAGAACTTCATTTAAGAACTCTCTTTAAGTGAGACGTCCATCGCATTCCGTTTCAGCAGAGATTTACATTGCTAGACTGGCTCTACACGGTAGTTGTCATGCGCCTGCTGCACATCCACTCAGCCTCTTGGTGAATGCAGATTTAACTTGGGATAGGGATCATAGTTCCCAGAAAAAAATATGCACGGCATTTATAGTAATCACAGCATGAAATCACCACTGTGTGCTGCATTTTCTTTCACTGAGAGTCCATCCAGTATTCTAATGAGCACAATGGGGCTGATGGGGGTACTACGCCAGTCTGCGCAATTTATCTTGCATAAAATCTCTCTGGGCATACCCAGAAAAGTGGTATTTGGCATATGCCAATGCCATAGATTGTAAGCTTGCGAACAGGGCCCTTTCACCTCTTTGTCTGTTTCACCCAGGTTGTTTATTAGTTTATTATGTTTGTTCCCAATTGTAAAGCGCTACGGAATATGTTGGCGCTATATAAATAAATGATGATGATGAGGATGATGATGATGATGATATACCACTATCCAGAGTTGTGTGATTCTGGCACTTATCCTGCTTGCACCTGGAGAGGCAGGCGGGGGATGGAAGGGGTAACGTACGGCGAGTACAGTAACGGAATGTTCGCACAATTGCAAACACATGCAGATCGGAACACAGATAAACATAGGCTTATCCAAGCAGTATTATTTGTGTACGGCCAAGGGCAAGTTCAAATAGTGGATGATGACGACGACAGGCTCCAGCAATAATGAACCATATGTGCTTGGCTGTTTGAGAATGTTCCGCTAATGCTGATAGGTGCTTTGCTTGTTGCATCTGCATAAGTTATGCTTTTGTGTGCGTGTTTAAGCAATTTTTTTATTATTTCATGTACTCAACACGGAGGTTGTTTCTCCTGTATTAGAGAGGATTTTGAAGTTTTATTGATGCCTAATAACGAATACGTATTTTGAAAGAAAACCAAATAGTTATAAACATAGGAGTAAGTGTCTGTGATGTATGCTTGGTGCAAACCGGGTGAAAATGCTACTGGTGCAGATTTGCTGCTTTTTTAGTGAAGGCAATTAGCACCTACGATTTGGGGTCCGCTTGTGGCCAATTCTGCAACAGACCCCTTATGTACGCAGCCTAAAAACTAGTGATAGTATATATTATACACTTATCTATACTGTATCAAATGTCTCTTGTGCAGATATGTCATATATCATTTAATTTCTTTTCTGCTTAGTTCCACTTAATGGGACATGACTTCCTGCTCGCAGGTAATTAATAATAATAATTCTTTACTTAAATTTCGCACTTTTCTCCCAATAGGACTCCAAGCACTTTATATTGTTGCAGAGGGTGAGGGAGCCATCGTTCAGGTGCTATGCTAGGTAATCACATCAGTCCCTGTCTCATTGGAGCTTACAGTCTAAATTCCCTACCACATACACTAGGGTCCATTTTTATCAGTAGCCAATTAACCTACCAGTATGTTTTTGGACTGTGTGGGAATAAACTGGAGTAGCTGGAGGAAACCCACACAAATACAGGGAGAACATACAAACATCACATAGATAGGGCCATGATAGGAATCGAACCCATGACAGCAGCACTGTGAGGCAGCAATGCTAACTTCATATAAACAAGGGGGGCTTTAAGGCATAAGTAGACCCAGGACAAACATCACAAAGCATAGAGAACTTAAGAACCACAATAGTTTTAAAGCTCGAGCTGGCTTTACAGTTAGATTTGGATTGGTGAGTAAGTTTAGATTTAGGATTTGGGTTAATGTTAGGGCTATGTAAATGTTATGACTTAGGACTATGCTATTAAGGTTAAAGTTAACTGATCAAGCATCTCACTTTAGGGCACTCTTCATCTTCAAAAGAGGTATCGATTGTCTTCCTAGGGTACCAGTGGCAGCTGTGTAGCAAGAAACCATAGTTTCTGGAGCAGGCACATGCTATGATGTATCCCCTCCAGCACCAAAGTGTGCCATAGACATAGCATAGCCAGCATGTGGAGAGCTGGCCAGCAGGCAGAAGAGGCTTAGCCAACTTGCCGGGAGTGATTTGAACTCATTTAATAAAGAAAAGACTTGATTTTGAATCAATAACCCCCACCAGCCACTACATAAAATAAATAGTTCACACATTACATGAATAGCCAGACCCCATGTTACATTAATACCCCCAATTACATTAATAGCCCCATCTATAGTACATCTATATTACATTAATACCCCACTTCAGTACATACCTCACACATGCTTAAGAATGGAAGAATGGCCTACATAGTTGGAATAACAGAGGAGAAGGAAAGAAAAGCGGTGAGCTATCAGGGAGAAGGCACAGAGCAGCCCTACTGGCTGTCTGTGCACCCATCTATCAGCCTTGGCATCCTGCCCTAGGATCACACAGAGGGAGCTGAGACAGTCAGGTCTGAAGGCTGATCCCTTCTGTCAACAGCAAGACATTTAATATGGTGGTTGGACCAGGGGCAAACGCAGGATTTGCAGAGGGGGGGTTTCCACAACACGCTGCCAGTGGGCGTGGCCAGCATGAATGGGGGTGTGGCTATAATTTTAGAGAGTGCTTGGCTGCTCCCCAACTCTCCCTATCCCCATAATATACATGGGCAATGCTGCGTGCACTATTGTTAGGTGCACTCAGTTCTCCCTTTTCAAGCAGAGCCATGTGAAGCAGGGGCAGGGTCCAGCCACCTCAATTATACAGTGCCCCAGGCTTTAAGGGGGGGGGGGTTTCCAGGCAGTAGAAAGCCCCCCCCCCTCGGTTTGCCTATGTGGGCCGTAGGCAGATGCCAGCCAATGTGAAGGGCTGCAATGGCAGTGATAGCCCCCTATAGTCCAAGGATAATTCCGATAAGCACTGACTAGAATGACTCTGGGACCCACCCGGTCATGTCAGTCAACAAAACATAAAAACATATTTAAAATAAAACAGGTGGCAGTGGGCCTTCAGGACAGATGGGGCCAAAATGGCGGGCCTCTTATTACCCTTGGCCCCGGGTGATTTCCCCACCCACCCATACTATAATCCACCACTAGTATTGTGTGACAGCACAGTTTGTCCGTCAATAGAGCCCAGCAGCAAATCCTGTGCCCACAGCACAATCGTCACCTGCTTGGCCCACCCTACACCCATGCCATGTAGCTGGGATAGAAGGTCTTTATCCAAGAAGCATCGTAGTTCTGCACTGGTGGGCCCGGGGTAAATGCCTACTTTGCCAGTTTATTAAAATGGCCTAACCATAATACCCTCACTATTTCATGTCCCAATTTTTCGTGAATATCAGTCTGTCATTTCCGGTCTCTGATTTTAAGCACAATCTCAAATATATTAAACGACGCTTCTTAAATGACAAACACTTCTATTCAAATATATTTATTATCCACTACATTAGTAAATTTCCCCACAAAGCCTAAAATAAAAGTCTAACATGCTAAGGTTAAACCATTAGTTAAGACTTCCATGTTCAAACAATGTAAAGCTATTTTATAATTGGAACAATTTCTGCTCTGGGTTATTTCCTAATTAAATATTTGTCACCAGGATTGTTATTGGTTCAGCAGAAATGAGGGTTGTAGAGTAAATAAGGTGGTGTCTGCTCTCATCTCGGCGGCAGAACGGCACACAGTTCGGAATAATGAACTCGACGACTCCGGGAGTCAGGATGTCCATTTTCAAGTGCTAATTCAGACTGCCAATACATTCTCACCAGCGCTTAGTGTCAAGAAATGCCTTGCGTCAAATGCCAAAGGGTTAATAAAGCTACATATTGCCAAGATTTGTGTGAAATATTCCATTTTCTAATACAATTCTTTGCAAATGGAAAAGGTTCACAGCTTGCTCAGGTATAGCATCACTCAGTCACGTTTCAGCTGAGGAGTGTTGAAACTGCAAAAAATCTGACATAAAAAAAACAAACCTACAAAACCTATAAAAAAAGCAAAAGCATAAAATCAGGATATGGTTTTAAAAGTATTTGTATCGCCATAAATAATATCAGTTTACTCTGCATTGTACTGTGAACTGTAAAAAGAAATGAACAGTTTAAATGGGCTTCCTGCATGACTGCATAGATTGTGTGCCCATGACTCCACCTCAGATAATTCACAGATATCTCCCAAAACAAAGGGGACAGGAAGACTCATAGAGTGAGTAAACTTAATATTCAGATTCAGGAGTATTTCAAAGCTAGAGATGCTCACTTACCTGGGCCAAGATTTCTAAAAACGCCCAAACCATCCTCTCGACATATCCAGAGGGGAACTCAGATCTGCAAAGGGCTGAAAAAACGATCCTTGGAGATGAGAAAGTCCAATTAGATATCTGCAATCTCTACCAATAAAGGCATTTGTTTCTGAGAGGGAGGGAGGGAGGGACAGCACTATACTAAAACCATCGGGCTTATTGGTCTTGTAAATCGTGCACAACGACTAGCAAAAGAGATGATGGTTCTGACAATCAACCGTATTAACTGGACATTGCCATCTAGATCTTTACCTGTTTCGGTAGTACAAATCTCCCTTCCCAGGGTAATCTCCTATAACCACGCTACTTCAGCTAGCGTCCAGTTTACTGGATCTTTATCGAAGGACTATCCCAGTGTGGGCTAACCTGTGACACTCCAGGTGTTGTGAAACTACAAGTCCCAGCATACCCTTCCAGCAATAAGCTGCTATATATTGACAAAGCATGCTGGGACTTGTAGTTTCACAACACCTGGAGTGTCACAGGTTAGCCAACACTGGACTATCCTGTCTCAAAGTGCACAAGACAGAGCTGCTCTCTAACATTTCCTGGACATGGTGTTAAGTGTTAAATCTAAACATCCTTCCATGGAAATCGATGATTACAAGTCCCTAAAGACCAAGGGGTTTATTTACTAAACTGTGGGTTTCAAATAGTGGATATGTTGCCTATAGCAACCAATCAGATTCTAGCTGTCATTTTGTAGAATGTACTAAATAAATGATAGCTAGAATCTGATTGGTTGCAATAAGCAATAACTCCACGTTTTCAGACCCGCAGTTTAGTAAATATATCCCTAGGTCACCATACCTCCTACACTTTCCAGATCTAGCAGTCCTGCTATCTTAGATTGAAATGTAAAGATATCATTATTATGGTACAGACAGTGCCGGTGCTAGGGTCCTTGGCGCCCTAGGCACACTGTGAAAATCGGCGCCAACCCCCCTGCCCGCACACTTTAAATATCGGCGCCCCCCGCCGCAGGTACCCTGTCAAAATCGGCGCTTCCCTCCCCTCCCCAAGTCTTTCCTTATCTTACCTGCATGAAGCTGCTCCTCTCTGCTCTGTCTTCTCCCCTCCCCTCACAGACACTGTCGGGCCGTGATGATGTCATCATCACGGCCTGTCACTGTCAGTGAGCGGAGGGGAGGAGACAGAGCAGAGAGGAGCAGCTTAATGCAGGTAAGATAGCCCCTTCCCCCCTCCCCTCCCCGTGGATTTCTCGGAAGCTGTGCGGCGGCTGCTGCACAGTTTTAAACGATAATAGTCAATGTTTTTTAATTTTGAGGCGCCCTGCAGAGCCTGGCGCCCTAGGCAATTGCCTAACCTTGCCTAATGGGAGCGCCGGGCCTGGGTACAGATTTCCATGTAGTCTTCAAAGCAGTCTAACTGTTGGAGATGCCCTCGCCCAAGGGTTGACGTGATACAAGGTGGCTTTGTCACAAACTGCAAATGTTTTGTAACTTTGCACATAATAATTTAAAATAAATGTATCAGAATTTTTTACATTTTGACCTTAAAACTAATTTAATCCACTATAATGATATTTCTATATCTAAGAGGTTGATTTTTAGACATTCCTTTGCACTTGAACTCTGATTACATTCCAACAGTATTAGATTGGCCACATAAAGTTGAATAGAACACAGACGTTATGGAGGAAATTGGGGAACAAACTTCAAGATCCTTATATAAACTGTTATATATGTAGACAATCTAATTGTAATTTAAAACGCTTGATATGGAATGAATTGGCGTTCCCTCACTTAGCTTGACATAATGTGGATTAAAATGCGGTACAATCACAGACTTTTCCATCCCATCCGTACTTTTATTCTCACTTCCCCCTTTTAATTCAGTATAACATGTTACTGTGTCTTACTCTGTTATTTTATTTGGTTTCTTTGAAAAATGACAACATAGATAAAGAATAAGTTTTCAAAAAAAATCAAATGAATCTGACTGTATTACTGATTAACAAATGGAATTAAATAGGGAACAGAAATTGTATGTATCTAATCACACGAGACACTTCGGAGATTTGTGTGGTGTTTCGACGATTGATGGTAGCGTGTGATTGGCTGTAAGTGGAATTTTTTTCTTTATTTGTATTGTAAATAATTTTGTTGTATGTCTAGCCAACAAACTTTGCCTAGACATACGTAAGAGGGATCACTGATGTAATAAGATTCATAGGGGCGTAACTGCCATGGTTGTTGCTGACATGGAGCCCAGAGGCTTAGTAGGCCCATCTGCTCCAGAGTGAAAGCAACAACCGTCAGCAAAATATGAACTTTAATGTGATCCTATTGAACAGCCTTATGCCCGCTATGCAAAGCTGTCAAGTCATTGTTGTCGGCTGCCGCTCTCTGCTTCTGTTAATTAGTGCAACCTCTGACATATTTGACAAGCATACCGGGGAAGCCACATGTGGGAGCCGTCACATGAGGCTCTAACGTTGAATTTCCCCTTATCTACAAGATTCCACGGCAATGTCTGTCTTTATTTATAGGGCGCCACAAGGTTTCCGCAGCGCCGTATAGAAAACCAACAGAGGACCATACAGGGTAAAACAGTACAGATCAGTGAACAAAAATACCATTAATTCAATAGCTCCAAACATAGCGAACACAGTGGAGTTGGAGGAGAAGAATAGGTAGAGAGACAGGAGGGAAGAGGGCCCTGCTCGTAAGAGCTTACGTCCTAAAGGGAGGGCAAACAGACAGGAGGCACAATGGGGAGTCAGAGGGGCTTAATCGCTAGGGGAGCGAGTAGCGGGACAGGGGAAGAGAGGTGAGATGAGTTTTAATCCCATAGATTGTAAGCTTGCGAGCAGGGCCTTCTCACCTTTTTGTCTGTCTTACCCAATTTGTTTATTAGTTTACTATGTTTGTCCCCAATTGTAAAGCGCTATGGAATATGTTGGCGCTATATAAATAATTGATGATTATGACGAAGTGCCCGTTTGAAGGTGCACACATTAGAGGACAGTCAGATGAAGCATGGGAGGTCGTTCCAGTGGAGGGGGGCAGCACGGGAGAAATCTTGGACTAGGATGAGGTGATCAGAGTGGAGGAGAGGCGACGGTCATTGGCCGATCGCCGGAAACGGGATGGAGTGTGAATGGAGAATAATACTATTACTATATAATTACTCTCTGTATTTTTATGAATGAAACTAATCTGTGTTTCTTACTATCGCAGCACAAACTAGCGAGACTGCTGTTACTTATGAATGAAATATACTTCAGTTTCCTATCATCATAGCCCAGATAGCAAAACCACCTTCACTTCATTTTATCTGTGTGATTGCTGAAATAATGATACAATTATAATGGAGGAATCCATTTTTACAAATGCTGCATTTATTTCCCTCTTCAATGCTTGTATTTACAATTGAGTAACTTTCAAGAGAGATTCATTGTATTAATATATAGTGCTGATACAATGTGCGATAATTGAAAAATCATTGAATCTGTTTTGTGTTTACATATGTTATACAAAGCTTCTTTGCTTAATGTGTATTCTATTTTATATTATAATTTTATATCTCTGGTCAGAATTGGTGTTTATGATTTTTATTGACTGGTGATTTTTAATGTTTTGGAGATATAAATAAATTGTTTGTATGGAATATATGAAAGCGAGCCCATATTCATTTATTTATATGTTTATTTACTTATTTTTTAGCAACTGATAGTGCTGTGTATCCTGTTTTAATCATTTGTATCCATTTTTAAGTTTACAAACAGGCAAAAATGTTTGAAGGCTAAATGACCCATTATTAAAGAAAAATATTTTGTCAACTAATTATGTATACATGATATAAGCATATAAATATAGTTAATAATACATAAACATTTTGCCAGTACATAGATTGCAATGAAACAAACAGCACAAATACATTATAAATTGTTTTCTTTGACCAGAGGAATATTTAAAGGCACCATAGGTGGTCCTTGGACCACCATTAAAGAACCCATACTCTGCGGGTTATCAGGATTTTATAAGCTATATTTTTGGCAGCTGGAATTTCTGTTAACTGAAGTGAAATTGTTTACTAAGGGGAAAAAAAAAAACAATTTTATGCAAAACCATCACACCGCTCGTTAAGTTTCAGTCATTAACAGTGTAACTATTTAAAGCCGTTAACTTTCCAAAAATAGATGATTTACTGCCCTGACACTTTCTAGGACTAATTTCACACATCTGAAAAAAAAAGAGCAGAGCCGGAGTGTTAAATAAACATCTAGAGAAAAACCTTGTTTTCTTTCCAAAAGTGCAGGCACTGTGTTAGCCTAATGATTAAATATTGTTCAAATAGGCAACCAAGTGACTCATTTTGCAGAGGAGTCTATTCCTGGGCTCCAGGATTTTTTTTATTTATTAGATACTTTGTGTTCATACAAAGGCTTTAATTAGAGAAAGTAAAGAGGGTTTCAGCAATGAAATGAGGACGCTTTCATTTGCATTAAACTGATTATAAACAGACTCATTTTAAGAAAGACCAGGAGAAAAAAAAACAATAAGGACATCATAACTACGTTTATCAAGTCTCCATTATTAATGGCATTCCAGAGGAATAACCCCAACATGATAAAAATGCTGATGAGCCTGCGGAATTATTATGTAATCACAAGTAATTGCCATCAATTCCTATTTGTTTCACTTTTTCCAATTCATCTGAAATGACTGCAAATATATTGTAACTAGTAAAGAGGTCAACTGTGTATATGCTTATGTAAAGGGAAACTGTTTATCATCCTCTTTTGCCTCTTTCATTCCATCTCAGGGTTATAGTCACCTCCAAATAATCTTGCTATTATCTGATCCGATTCTGCTTACTATATGTTGCCATATTTTTGCAGAAGTCTGCACCTCCGTAAGCTACAGCAGGGGGTAAATGTATCAAGCTGCGAGTTTCTGGCGGGTTTGAAAAGTGGAGATGTTGCCTATAGCAACCAATCAGATTCTAGCTATCATTTATCAGTTATTTAGTACATTCTACCTTCTGTGATGTCTATTTTCAACTCAAAAAAGCCATTTAACCTGGAACATTTTAGTAATAATATTTAATACAGTATAAAGAGACCTTTCTATACATTCATTTCCAAAAATGTTTTGCATTATTTTAAAATAGTGAATGGATTATAAGCAGATATATCTGTGAGATATAATTTCTGCTTTTATTGAAAAAATAGTCCACTTGTGTGTGGGGGGGGCATTATGCCAATGTATATAAGGATTTGTCTACTATTGGGCAACCCAATTTCTTTTATTATGATCTATTTACCCTATCTGGGAAATACAGGGGTCCTTACTCTGGGATGTCCCTTCCTGTCTATCCTTTATAGTTTGTTGGATCCTCTCTAGCAGAGTGAATCTAACATTATTATTATTTATGATGCACAGATATATTACAAGGTACATTGAGGGGATCAGAACATGACACAGAGAAATTACAAACAATGACATGAAACAGAAGGTAAAGATGACCCTGGACAAAGGAGCTTACACTCTAGGAGGCGCGAGGAACACATGAGACATAAGCTATGAGAATAACAATTACATGTAAGGTTTAAAATAATATCCTGTCTTAAAAACACTTTTATTGTATTTATTTTATTTACATTTTTAAAATTATAAGAGATGGGAACAATAGTTGTATATTGTTGGTGGGATCTGCATGTAAGAAGTAAAAGCACAAATTGCGGGTGAAAAATGACTGCACAAAACATGACTTTAAATATATATAGTTCATTATTTGAGAAAAAAACCCATCTTTTTATTACATAAGATAATGTTCACAGTATATTTCTGTAACTATTCAGTTAATACGTTTTGTATAGACAGCCTAAATTCTTAGCAAATTCGCATAAATTGAGAGATGTAGGAAGCAACCATATCGCTTGCTCAGCTGTGTTACCCTGAAACATGAGTTAAACCTTCAACGCAGCAGCGCCTCTAGTGGCCAAACTGTCATTAAAGTGACAGGACTCTTATGTGTCTTTACCAGGCAATATCTTCTAACCCTTTCATTGCCAGAGATCTGTTGAATTATGTACCTCAAACCAGAGCAGATTTATCCAATAAGCAACCTAAGCTCCTGCCTAGGGCTGAGTGGGCACTGTGGAGCCTGGATTACTCACTTTTATGTGTTTTGGGGTTCTTTTTACAAATGGAGGGAGGCCCAACCAGTATCTTGCCTTTGGCCCTATGGCGTCTCCATCAGGCTCTGACTCAGGTGATCAGGCAAATTATCATATTTTACGTATACCTAAAACACCCCTTGTGTCTTTGGTATGTCTGCCCTTCCCTTTAGATTGTAAGCTCTGTTGAGCAAGGCCCTCTCTCCTCCTGTTTCCTCCACTTGTAACTTTACTCTCCAGCTACTCTGCCCACCTCCTTCTTGGGCTTTCTGCCCACCGATTCCTCTCCTTTTCTCTGCACCTTTCAGTGGCTCTTTATCTGTCAGCTTCTACTGAATTTCCCTCGCTCTCCCTCACTCTTTCAGCCTTTCTTCCTAGCTGTGCTTTGAGCTACCTGAGTGTTATTGTTTTTTGTTTATATTGGTTTTTATTCCATGCTGTTTTACCTTGTACTGTCCTATTGTTTGTTCCTGTATGGCACTGCGGACATTTTGTGGCGCCATATAAATACAAATTTAAGTTAATGAGGAGTGAAGTAATAGGCTGAACGAGCCTAAACTAATTACATATGGGCTGACAGGGAGTTAAACATGGAGAAAAGGGGTTAACAATGATGGTTCAGGTATGGCCAATGAGGACACAGGGAGGAGCAGAGATTGTAGTTATATCCTCTACCTGTGGGCGGCCCGATCTCTTGTTCCTGCATCGTTTGCCACCCTCCCGCCCGGCTTATGAGATTTGGTTTACAGGTTTAATTGTGTCGGTAGGAGAGCAGGCAGTCAGCCATAAATGAGCAGATGGTGTTACTAGTATGGCTGGAGTCATTGCCCCCTCCAAAGAATCATGACTCATGGTCCTCCTGATTGAAGGACCCCTTGGAAGGCTTTGAGCGGGCGTCAATGTCGAGTCCAGGAGGGGCGCAGCCACCTTGTTAGCCCAAATTTAACTCTAGGTCAATCGTAAAGGAGTTTACTCCTGGGACCAGTGGGCAAGGGTATGACCTCCCACTGTTTGGCTTTGCGTTTTGCCTGCTGACTGCTATGCTCTCGCCGACCAACTTTAGGTCAGGATTAAAATTAAAATAAAATTAATAAACAAGTTTAATTTTGACAACTTATAAAGTTGTCGTGTGGTTATCTCTGATTAAAGTGATAAGTTGATTGTTGTCAATGGTTTAAGTCCACGGTTAAAGACATATGGTATATATAGTTTATTCTACTAATAATCATAATACGTTAATAAAACCCTGGAGCAAAGCAAAAAAAGAAGCAAATGTGAACCTTGGCTATAACCATGTTGCACTGCAAGGGGGGGAATTTAAAGTGTGCTGATGGATTTAGGGTTAGGACGTGGGTGTGTCCTAGCTTAACTCTAAATTGCAGTGTAAAAATAAAGCTGCCCAGTATTTGTGTGCTACATGCAAAATCAGCCAGTATTTTCCCTGCATGCAAATAAAATAAATGTATTCCCCCCTCCACCTTGCAAATTGGTTTCTCCAGGAGCAAATTTGCTCCTTTTATTTTTTGCTGTACTCCTAATGCTAATTGAGGCCCTATGGGGCATATTCAGTTGTCAGTGAGTGTTTTTTTTAGAGCGTGTTAAGTCATTTGTTTTGCTTTTTTCATCCTTTTCGAGCGCGTTATCTTTACCCGCAATTCAATTCCATTCTTAACGCTATGTTTTTTTTCAAGAAGCGGTCCTCTCGCGCGCCAGTAGAAATTCTATTGAAAGTATAGGGTGTGTGAGAGGCAGCCGCGTTAAAAGCTATTCAATTGTTTTATAACGCAGCGCACTAAACAGGAAAATATGCTGTTTTATCTCGCACCTCCTTGAGGTGTGTTAAAAATTAAAAACCTCTGAAAAATAGTTGAAATCATGTAAAAATGTGGAAAAAAAAGTTAAACTTTTGTTTATCACTAATGCCTAACTTATGTAAGTTGATTTTCTTGTAAAAAAAATTATGAAATACAAAAAAAAAAAAAAATTAAATCACTAAATAATTATATTTATGTATGTGTTTGGTACAAATATGAATGATGTAATGTGTTCTGACATGGTATTGATGTATGTTGTATGGTAAAAAATAGTTCAAGTTAAAAATATGCTAAATAAAGTACTGTAATGTAGATATTATCAATGTGTAATGCAATCTAATGTATGGAAATGTATGCAAAACCTTTTTTTTTGTCTTATGCATGACAGTGTTAAAACTCCCCTTCACTCCCCTAAAATCTCGCAAACACACTTTTTAAAGGGCGGGGGCAGCGTTCCCTCTTTTGCAATTGAATTGAACGAGTTTTCCCGCTGTGCTAACTCCAGACGGTCGCTATTGCCGGCAAAAACCTGCTCGGGACCTTTGTTTTTTTTAATGCTGTGGGGACAAAACAATCTCGTTGACAATTGAATATGCTTCTATGTGTCTACAATAGTGATTGGTCAGCGCTAGCACCACATGACAAGTCGCTCTGTGTTTTAAGAGTGAAATTTACTAATCATCATCATCATCATCACCATTTATTTATATTGCGCCACTAATTCCGCAGCACTGTACAGAGAACTCGCTCACATCAGTCCCTGCCCCATTGGGGCTTACAGTCTAAATTCCCTAACACACACACATACACACAGACTAGGGTCAATTTGTTAGCGGCCAATTGACCTACTAGTGTGTTTTTGGAGTGTGGGAGGAAACCGAAACACCCGGAGGCAACCCACGCAAACACGGGGAGAACATACAAACTCCTCACAGATAAAGTCATGGTCGGGAATTAAACTCATGACCCCAGTGCTGTGAGGCAGAAGTGCTAACCACTATACTTATACTTCTATAACGACTATAATTATACTTCTATCGGCAGCAAGGTAATCAACCATTGGAGAGGTGGAGGGGTTAGGAATCTCCCGAAAGGCAGCAAGACTGCTGTTCTGACCCTTATGTTACTCTTAAGGTGAGTGCTATAGAGGTTGACGTCACTTTAATATGACATTGTGGGCAACTATTTTTTTAATAAATTGTTTTCCCAAGCCCAGCTGTTTCTGCCCAATATATAATGCACATTTTTGAGATATTGTCATGTCACTGAAATAAGTTTTATCCTCCAATAATACTTCTGTAAAGCACATGTTAATTTCTGGTGATAAAGTCCCTAGTCATATAAAACTATTGTCAAGAGTCCACGCTATGAAAGAGCGCTGAATACACTGTCTGTCACCCATTGTCTCTCCTGTATTCGTATTAAGCTCCTGTCTAACGTGGACACAAAACATGGCTATATTTGTAGGAGAGTCAGGGGACCAATGACTTAACAACATGATTTCATCTTCTCTAACCATGCCTGATATATAATTTATTTCCCGTTGAATATAATTAATTTCTTTCCCTTTGACTTCCCTGCATGTCTCTGCTCAGGCTTCTGACTGCAGAACAAACATTAAGGCTAGCAGAGGTTAATACTGTACTTATGCTTTCTGGGATGTCTAAATTTGCTTAAATTTGTTGATATTTCTATTTTACATACAGATATAGAAAAGAATAATTCATAGTAGATTAAGAAAAAAGTGATTATTAATTGAGAATTAATTCTGTAAAGCAAAATGTTTTCTTATTGTGCGTTACATCTCTTTAAGCTGCCACCATATAGTGTCACTTTATTTGGTCAATTTGGTAAAACAGACCAAATTGACAGCTATGACAGCTTGTCACATCACATGAAAATTGGATCCAATGTGTTTGGATTGGATCCTGTTTGCTTGAAAGTCGGTTGAACGGGCAGGTCCTCACTATTTCGGGTATGGTTTGGGTAAATTGTGGGTAAGATTGACCGTATAGGGTATGTGGTTAACCACATCAGGGGCATGAGCAGATTTTGTCCTCACCGGGCTACATAGCTCCATTCGAATCCACCCAAATGATAACCAGTATTGCTGGACTCCCCGTACTTCTGGTCCCGGTTTTACGAGCTGCGGCGACCTGCGGCTCACTTCTTCAGCTAGTGTCCCGGCTGCTATGGCAACAGCGGCACGTCACTTCCCCCCTCTCATCCCAGCCGTCACCATGGCAATGGCCAGAACGCTCAGCATTAATGCAACGTCCCGGCAAGTGTGGCAGCTGGATGTGTGCGCATCTGGACTCATTTTAGCAGCAGCTGGGGCTTATTATTGTATACAAAACAGAAAGAAAGTTGTCAGCGCTTATCCTTTAAACTGCATATCTGTGTGTGTCGAGCAAAATGAAAACATGAGGTATTAGTTCATATTTTGATCAAAAGACTTAAGCCTGCATCCCACGTCAAGGGTACCTCATTATATGCAGGTCATACACTGACCTATATGCTTTAAACACTATTAAAATGCAGTTAAAATCAGATGCACTCACCTCCCATGTATAGGGGTTTACATCTAGCAAAGGCTGGCTTGTGAGCCACACCCAAATGGGCCTTAAATAGGCTTGATGGACAGCTGCTATGACAAAAAGGCAATACTTTGAAACAAAACCAGAGAAAAATAAGCCCGCGCTCGGTATATCCCACATTATATATGGTATCGGCTGCTTGGCAACAAGTCTGCGCTCGGTATATCCCATATTGTATGTGGTACCAGCTGCGTGGCAATATAAATGCCCATGTATGTATACAAAACAGAATGAAAATTGTCAGCGCTTATCCTTTAAACTGCATATCTGTGCGTTTTATTATTGGACTTGGCTCCTGATTGGCCACTGCTACTATTTAAGGCAGGGAGGGCTTAGTCTCTCTGTCAGTTATTATTATTATTAATTTTTATTTATAAGGCGCCACAAGGTGTCCATAGCGCCGTACAGGGACAAACAAATTACAATACAATGGGAGACAGCACAGTACAGTAAACAGTACAGTAACTCAATAAGCTCAATGCACAGCTAGAGAGGGCGGGGAAGGGGGAGGGAGGATCTGCAAACGACGGGGACCAAGAAGGAGGGCGCGGATGACAGGGAGACCCCCAGGGGGGAGGAGGGAGCGAGAGTGGACGTAGGGTGGAGGACCCTCGAGGAGGAGGGCTAAGTAGCTGGAGAGCAGAGTTAAAAGTGGTGAAAACAGGAGGAGAGATGGCCCTGCTCAGAGGAGCATACAATCTAAGGGGAGGGGTGGACAGACAGAGAGACGCAGGGGAGAGAGGGAGAGTAGGGGAACGGAGGCAGAAGATAAGGTAGGAAGTTAAGTGGGAGACAGAAAGGCTTTAAGAAAAAGGTGAGTTTTTAGGGCCCGTTTGAATCTGGACAGATTAGGGGAAGATCTGATGGAGGGAGGGAGCTTGTTCCAGTGGAGGGGGGCAGCGCAGGCGAAGTCTTGGATACGCGCATGGGAGGAGGTTATAAGGGGGGAAGAGAGGCGACGGTCAGAGGCAGAACGGAGAGGGCGGGATGGAGCATGAATAGAGAGGAGGGTGGAGATGTAGGGCGCAGTGGAGTTGGCGAGGGCCTTGTAGGTAAGTGTGAGGAGCTTAACGTTATATTATATTAGTGTCACTCACCGGACTGTGAGTGCTTCTTCCCGGACATTTAGGAACCGTGGCCGTCCTCCATCCTGAGGGACTGCGCATGCGCAGCCCTTTCTATACCTCCAGTGTATGTTCCTTTAACTTAATTGGCAGATCAGGCAACCTCCCTATATTAAGCACCTGTGGTCAACACCACGTTGCCTGATCTTGGAGTCTCATTCCCCATGAGTCTCTGAAGGTGTTCCTGTGTTTCCTGTTTATTCAGCCCTGCTGATTCTGTGGTTTCCAAACCACTTCTACCTCTGTGGTTTCCAAACCACTTCTGCTACTGTGGTTCCCATACCACTTCTACCATCTACTGTATCATCGTGACTGTGAGCTGATTCCTATCCGCTGCCTCCGTGCACTACAGTCTTCTAATCACTTCAACTCTACCAGGTATCATTGGGACTGTTAGCTGATGCCTATCCGCTGCCTCCGTGCATTACAGGCTTCAACCACATCCACTCACCTGTTCATGATTGTGACTGCCAGCTGATTCCTATCCGCTGCCTCCGTGCACTACAGGCTTCAACCTGCTACTCGTCTGTGTTTCATCATCGTGACTGTTTGGCTGATTCCTATCCGCTGCCTCCGTGCACTACAGTCTTCAACCTGCAACTCGTCTGTGTTTCATTGTGACTGTTTAGCTGATTCCTATCCGCTGCCTCTGTGCGCTTCAGTCTTCAGTCCTTGTCTACTCTACCGTGTTTCCTTGAGTCTGCTGCCACTATTGCTACCCGCTACTCTCCGTGATCATCTGTTCCAGTTCAACTCTGCTCCGGTGTCCCATCGTTACTGCACCTGCTGGTTGCTATTGGTTACCTCCGTGTTCCCGCAGAGACCCGCTGCTGTTACTTCTCAGCGCTACTCATCCATCTACTGCTGATCCGCTCTCCACGCCTTCCTGTGTTCCCTGCTGGTCTACCTACCTGTGCGCTGCACCTGCTAGACCCCTGCTTCACCCATCCAGGGACTTGTATCCTGCTGGCCTCCTGCCCTTCAGGTATCTCTGCACTCCTGTCTGACTGCCTTCTCCTGAACCACGGTATGCATACTTCCCATTGACTGTGCTGTGTATTGCATACCTTGCTGGACTGTGTTGGTTCTCCTCTGGAGTGTACTATCCGCTGAGTCTATTGCCATCATTGACTGTGTTATCTTATGCCGGATTACTTCAAGAGACTTTCTATATTGGCAGTGTTGTTCAGTCATTTATACATTTATATTGTGCATATTACTGTGGATCAAAGTCAAGGTGCCCGTGTATATATTGTGTTGCAGTCTCTCCCCGTGCACCTCCTCACATATATATTCAGTAGTACAACTTGCTAGTGGCAGACCACTGACTCCTGTTTACAGTTTCACCTGTTCCAGTATCCTCTCACATAGCAGTGGTACAACTTGCTAACGCAGACCACTGACTCCCCGGATACCTCCACTTGGATTCCATTCCTTCACTCTGACAGCGGTACAACTTGCTATCCGCAGACCGCTGACTCTCATCACCTCCTCGTTTCTGTTGGACATTCCTCCTCACTATAGCAGTGGTACAACTTGCTACCGCAGACCACTGACTACCTTCACATGTCCTTTGTCCATACAGTTCCTCGTGTATTACTACCTCCATATTGCCAGTGCTGCTAGTCATAGACTTTCCTGAGCATCTCATCATCTGCTATTTCCTGTTCCGTGATCACCCTGCTACCAGAGTACCATATTACCACCTATACTGCTCTGGTAAGCCTATCACCTGGTGATCCCTGGGTAAAGACTCCTAGTGCCCGTGACAGTAAGATCAGGCCATGACAGACCCAGATACGGAACCTACTGCTAAAGAGATGCTGCAGCATCTGGTCAGCCGTGTGGAGCAACAGGATGCTCGCCAACAGCTGTTACTTCAATGTTACCAATCGTTAACCTCCCAAGGAACATCTGGACAGACTGTTACAGCTAGTATTGAAGCTCCTGTGCTTTCCTCCGTTTCCCCAGTGCCATCCCAGGTGTCTACAGCTCCTACGCTTCACCTGCCTACTCCGTCAAAATATGACGGGGACCCCAAAACTTGTAGAGGTTTCCTTAACCAATGTTCAGTCCATTTTGAACTCCAACCTCAAAATTTTTCTACCCATCGTTCCAGAGTGGCCTATCTTATCTCATTGTTTTCTGGACAAGCCCTGGCTTGGGCCTCCCCTCTGTGGGAAAGAAACGATCCAATTCTACAAGATAGTGCCAAATTCATTTCCACGTTCCGAAGTGTGTTCGATGAACCAGGTCGTGTGACCTCCGCTGCTTCCAGCATTCTTCGTTTGCGACAAGGCTCCCATACAGTAGGACAGTATGTCATTCAATTTAGGATCTTAGCCTCTGAACTTCAGTGGAACACTGAAGCATTAGTTGCCGCCTTCTGGCAGGGGCTCTCCGATAAAATTAAAGATGCACTGACTACCCAAGAGCTTCCTTCGTCACTAGAAGATTTGATCTCTCTTTGCCATCGTGTAGACATGAGATTTCGTGAAAGAGAATCTGAGAAAACAACTTCTGCTAAAGCACCTCTTCGTTTAAACCCTCAATTTCGTCCAGTTTCACCTTCTGTGATTCCCATGGAGATAGGACGTTCCAAATTATCTTTAGAAGAGAGGAAACGAAGAGTAAAGAATAGACTCTGTATCTATTGTGCTGATTCCACACATATGCTCAGTTCTTGCCCTAAGAAATCGGGAAATGCCAGGCCCTAACTAGTTCTGGAGAGGTGAAGTTAGGGTCCCTGGAGTCCTCTCCATTGTCTATGAAATCTAAAGTTTGCGCTTTCGATGTTACGATTTCCTTTGCTACCAAATCCTTTGAGTCACAGGCATTGATTGATTCCGGAGCAGCAGGAAATTTCATTTCTAAATCACTAGTGAATCAATGGTCCCTACCAGTGATCACTTTAAAAACACCCATTACTGTGACGGCTATAGATGGATCACGTCTCATCAATGGTCTCATCACCCAGAGTACGTCTCCAGTAACCCTTCAGATTGGTGTACTACACCATGAAGAAATTTCGTTTTTAATTCTTCCTGTTACGACAAGTCCGATTGTCTTAGGCCTTCCATGGCTTCAATGTCACTCTCCCCAGATTGACTGGCGCACCCCTCAAGTTACGTCTTGGGGGCCTGAATGTCACCATCGTTGTCTCTCTCAAGTTATTCCTCTTAAAGTACAGCAATCTTCCATCTCATCTTCCTCCCCGGGACTCCCTCCTCAGTATGCTTCATTTGCCGATGTGTTTGATAAAGCTCAGTCTGAACGTCTTCCTCCTCATCGTTCTTGGGATTGTCCGATCGACCTTCTACCTGGCAAGACTCCTCCCAGGGGTCGGGTCTATCCTCTCTCGTTACCTGAAACTCAAGCCACATCTGAGTACATACAGGAGAATCTCCAGCGTGGGTTCATTCGACCTTCCACCTCTCCCGCTGGAGCTGGGTTCTTCTTCGTCAAAAAGAAGGATGGATCATTACGCCCTTGTATAGATTTTCGTGGACTCAACGCCATTACTATCAAGAATCGGTATCCCATTCCGCTGATCACTGAGCTATTTGATCGCATCAAGGGAGCTCGGATATTTACTAAGTTGGATCTTCGTGGTGCCTACAATTTAATTAGAATCCGTTCCGGTGACGAATGGAAGACCGCGTTTAACACCAGAGATGGGCATTACGAATATTTAGTAATGCCCTTCGGGCTGTGTAATGCCCCCGCGGTTTTCCAGGGTTTCATCAATGAGATCTTTCGGGACTTATTATATGTATGTGTCGTTGTCTACCTGGACGACATATTGATCTTCTCACAGGACCTGCCTTCTCATCACCAACATGTGGCAGAGGTCCTCTCCAGACTACGGAAAAACTCGTTGTTCTGTAAATTGGAAAAATGTTCATTCGAGTTACCCCAGATTCCATTCTTGGGGTATATAGTTTCCGGAGTTGGCCTGAAGATGGATCCAGACAAAGTAAATGCTGTACTACATTGGCCTCAGCCAACTACTCTTCGTGCCATCCAGCGTTTTTTAGGTTTTGCCAATTACTATAGACGCTTCATTCAAGACTTCTCATCCATTGCATCTCCCATTGTGGCCTTAACTCGGAAAGGGGCTAATACTAAGCAATGGTCATCTGAGGCTCTCCAAGCCTTTCAAATCCTCAAAGAGTCCTTCTCGTCTGCTCCCATTCTGCGACAACCTGATGTGACACTCCCCTTCTTCCTAGAAGTAGATGCCTCTAATGTGGGCTTAGGAGCTATTCTCTCCCAACGCTCGGAGCAACAAAAATTACATCCTTGTGCCTTCTACTCTCGGGGTCTTCTGCCCGCAGAGAAAAACTATACTATCGGGGACAAGGAGTTGCTGGCCATCAAAGCTGCATTAGAGGAATGGAGATACTTGTTGGAAGGAGCTCGCCATCCGGTGACGATCTTCACGGATCATAAGAACTTGTCATATTTGCAATCTGCTCAATGCTTGAACCCTCGTCAAGCAAGATGGTCTCTTTTCTTTTCCCGTTTTGAATTAATTATAACCTTCAAACCAGCTGCTAAGAACAAGAAAGCTGACGCTCTATCTCGAGCTTTTGTGACGTCCTCTGATGTAGAAGAGGTTCCCAACCATGCTATTCTAGACCCCAAATGTATTTCTCTGGCTGCTTCATCCACCAAAATGCTACCATTTGGGAAGACCCTCGTGCCTCCTACTCTGAGGAGGAAAATCCTTTCGTGGTTTCATGCCTCTCGTTTTTCTGGACACGCCGGTGAACATAAGACCTTTGAGATTCTCTCTCGTAGTTACTGGTGGCCTTCAATGAGGAGAGACGTCAAAGAGTTTATTGCTTCCTGTGATTTATGTTCTCAGTTCAAATCCTCCCGCAGAACTCCAGCAGGGTTGCTGCGACCACTACCCATTCCGTCCAAGCCTTGGACCCATATTAGTATGGATTTCGTTACTGATTTGCCACCAAGTAAGAATCACAATACTATTTGGGTAGTGGTAGACAGATTTTCGAAGATGGCTCATTTCGTCCCTCTGTCCGGTTTACCTTCCTCGTCTACTCTGGCTGAACATTTCATTAAAGAAATCTTCCGCATCCATGGATGTCCGTCTGAGATTGTGTCAGATAGAGGAGTACAATTCGTTTCCAGATTCTGGCGGGCCCTTTGTAAAACCTTGGGCATACGATTAGCACTCTCATCGTCTTACCATCCGCAATCTAACGGACAAACGGAACGAGTCAATCAAGATCTTGAGACTTTTATTAGGATGTTCTCTTCAGCCAACCAAGACAACTGGGTAGAATTGCTCCCTTGGGCTGAATTCGCCCATAACAACATGTACCATGAGTCATCATCCAAAACTCCATTCTTTGTGGTCTACGGTCACCATCCGTCTTTTCCGGAATTTCCTGCCCTCCCGCCCACCCAAGTTCCTGCTGTGGAGACTGCTTGTCAGACCTTCAAAAATATCTGGTCTCAGGTCAAAACCTGTTTAAAGAAGACATCTAACAAATATAAGTCTTTCGCAGATAAGAAGAGGCGGGCTATTCCACCACTAAAAATTGGAGATCGTGTCTGGTTATCTACCAAAAATATTCGTTTGAAGGTTCCATCTATGAAATTCGCCCCTCGTTTTATTGGTCCATATAGGATCATTCAAGTTATCAATCCAGTATGTGTTAAACTTCTTCTTCCTAAGAATCTTCGGATCTCCAATGCCTTCCATGTGTCCTTGCTCAAACCTCTCATCATCAACCGTTTCTCGACTCCTTCCTCAGCACCGCAGCCAGTTCAAGTTCATCAGGAGGAGGATTTCGAGATTACTGAGGTATTGGATGCAAAAATTTCGCGAGGAGTCCTCCGTTTCCTCGTTCATTGGAAGGGCTTTGGTCCTGAAGAGCGTTCATGGATCAAAGCTGAAGATCTTAATGCTCCTGCCCTTCTGAAGAAGTTTTATTCCAAAAATCCGGACAAGCCCGGTTCCAGGCGTTCTGTGCCCACCTTTAAAAGGGGGGGTACTGTCACTCACCGGACTGTGAGTGCTTCTTCCCGGACATTTAGGAACCGTGGCCGTCCTCCATCCTGAGGGACTGCGCATGCGCAGCCCTTTCTATACCTCCAGTGTATGTTCCTTTAACTTAATTGGCAGATCAGGCAACCTCCCTATATTAAGCACCTGTGGTCAACACCACGTTGCCTGATCTTGGAGTCTCATTCCCCATGAGTCTCTGAAGGTGTTCCTGTGTTTCCTGTTTATTCAGCCCTGCTGATTCTGTGGTTTCCAAACCACTTCTACCTCTGTGGTTTCCAAACCACTTCTGCTACTGTGGTTCCCATACCACTTCTACCATCTACTGTATCATCGTGACTGTGAGCTGATTCCTATCCGCTGCCTCCGTGCACTACAGTCTTCTAATCACTTCAACTCTACCAGGTATCATTGGGACTGTTAGCTGATGCCTATCCGCTGCCTCCGTGCATTACAGGCTTCAACCACATCCACTCACCTGTTCATGATTGTGACTGCCAGCTGATTCCTATCCGCTGCCTCCGTGCACTACAGGCTTCAACCTGCTACTCGTCTGTGTTTCATCATCGTGACTGTTTGGCTGATTCCTATCCGCTGCCTCCGTGCACTACAGTCTTCAACCTGCAACTCGTCTGTGTTTCATTGTGACTGTTTAGCTGATTCCTATCCGCTGCCTCTGTGCGCTTCAGTCTTCAGTCCTTGTCTACTCTACCGTGTTTCCTTGAGTCTGCTGCCACTATTGCTACCCGCTACTCTCCGTGATCATCTGTTCCAGTTCAACTCTGCTCCGGTGTCCCATCGTTACTGCACCTGCTGGTTGCTATTGGTTACCTCCGTGTTCCCGCAGAGACCCGCTGCTGTTACTTCTCAGCGCTACTCATCCATCTACTGCTGATCCGCTCTCCACGCCTTCCTGTGTTCCCTGCTGGTCTACCTACCTGTGCGCTGCACCTGCTAGACCCCTGCTTCACCCATCCAGGGACTTGTATCCTGCTGGCCTCCTGCCCTTCAGGTATCTCTGCACTCCTGTCTGACTGCCTTCTCCTGAACCACGGTATGCATACTTCCCATTGACTGTGCTGTGTATTGCATACCTTGCTGGACTGTGTTGGTTCTCCTCTGGAGTGTACTATCCGCTGAGTCTATTGCCATCATTGACTGTGTTATCTTATGCCGGATTACTTCAAGAGACTTTCTATATTGGCAGTGTTGTTCAGTCATTTATACATTTATATTGTGCATATTACTGTGGATCAAAGTCAAGGTGCCCGTGTATATATTGTGTTGCAGTCTCTCCCCGTGCACCTCCTCACATATATATTCAGTAGTACAACTTGCTAGTGGCAGACCACTGACTCCTGTTTACAGTTTCACCTGTTCCAGTATCCTCTCACATAGCAGTGGTACAACTTGCTAACGCAGACCACTGACTCCCCGGATACCTCCACTTGGATTCCATTCCTTCACTCTGACAGCGGTACAACTTGCTATCCGCAGACCGCTGACTCTCATCACCTCCTCGTTTCTGTTGGACATTCCTCCTCACTATAGCAGTGGTACAACTTGCTACCGCAGACCACTGACTACCTTCACATGTCCTTTGTCCATACAGTTCCTCGTGTATTACTACCTCCATATTGCCAGTGCTGCTAGTCATAGACTTTCCTGAGCATCTCATCATCTGCTATTTCCTGTTCCGTGATCACCCTGCTACCAGAGTACCATATTACCACCTATACTGCTCTGGTAAGCCTATCACCTGGTGATCCCTGGGTAAAGACTCCTAGTGCCCGTGACAATTAGTTATAGCGTTGATTCCTTGTGGGTTGCTGACCTGCTGTGTGTTGTCTGCTGGCTCCTGACTGATTTCTTGTTACTGACCCTTGGCTTGTTCTGCCTTCTGATTGTTTGCTGATTGCTCTGACCTCTGGCTTGTTATTTGGATATCACTGCTTGCTGCCAGCCCTGACCCTTTTGCCTGTCCTTGACCATTCTGTCTGCTACGGCCCCCTGATCTCGTCCTGCTTTGACCACCAGATCCTTCCTGTTACTGCCTCCTACCTGCCAGCTGCGGTATTGCACATAAGCTTACATTATGTAACAGATTATTAGATAACACTAGTAATCTTGATTAGCGCTGGCTTACCTGAGGTGCGGAGTCTAACAATCTCCCCGGTGTTCACCAAGAACCGCCACAAGGCGGCATGGGCTTTGCTGCCAGGAGTCGCAGGTCGCGGTCCTCAGGTTTGCCCCAAGATGTGTACAGCGGAATAGGAGCAAGATGAGAGTAGTCGGACAGGCCGGTTCAGTTCACGGGAAGGCAATGCAGACAGGATCAGAAGGCAATGTTGGAGTCAATCAAACCGGGTCAGTACACGGGTCACCAGAACAGATGCGTAGTCAGCTAGCCGGGTCAGTACACAGGTATGGCAGATAAATGAGTAGAGAGTGGAAAGTGAGACAATCCAGGTCAGGAGCACAGGCAATCATGGTGGTCAGCAAGCCGGGTCAGTATACACGAGAAAGGGAATCCAGAAAGGTCAGCAAGCCGGTTCGGTACACACGAGATTAAAAACATACAGGGAGCAGGCACGAGGAGGAACAGGAATCAGGAGCCAGGAACAGGTATGTTGCTCTCACACTCCTAAAGTGTCAGAGCGATATTTTATAGTGTTCCCCTGTTTGAATTCCCCGCCTTAGGTCTGGCGGTCATGTGACCGCCGACCCGGGTCCGATGGAGCGGCGGGGGAGCGTGGAGGGGTAAGTATCGTTACACATTACACAAGAGTTAACTCCTGGGGGCATCCAAGTACTTGTGAGAACAAGTACTTGGATGCAGCCGCCTTTCTACCCGAAAGGCAGCTGCTATAGGTGAAGACCTCTGTCATCTGTTTTGCAAGCTTATGCCAATAACTGTTAGCCGTAACACCCGGCCGCACCCCCTGTAGTAGTTCTGGTACAGTATATGAATAAAGTATCTTATAACTACAGTACGATCTGGTTTTCTAGCACAGCTAAGAGCAGGAAATGGAACTGAACAGTCTCACACTTACATGGCTTTATACCTGGCTTGATGACTCACACCTTGGTCAGTTACAGTGGTCTTTACATTTGTTTGATGGCTTAACATAGCACCTGACCAATCGGATCAGTGCAATTTGCACACACATCTGTGCTTTGCTTGTACATCTGCCTTTTCTAAACACCAGATCACAATGTGCGCGGGCAGCATCGATGACGTGGCGTGCAAGTGCTTTCTTCCACTGCCAATTTTTGTCAAGAAACAAAAATAAATGAGTAACACTGACCCAATAAATACAAAAATGAGAAAAATGAAAAATACTGATATGTCCAGAGCTAGTTAAGACCAGCAGTCCACTTTGTAGCCTCCTCGGGTCCCCAACAACAAAAACAATTAGGCACCCTTAGAGCTCGCACCATAAGTCTGTCCATCCTACAGCAAACGTATAACATACTAGTGAGGGAGCAGGAGATGGGGGTGGTAGAGATGACTGAAATTATCAAAAGTGTTCCACAAAATATTTGCCTCATTCTGCATATTGACCACAACATGTACGGTTCACCAGCGGAATTTGGCCCAGTCCTATCCCAATCACACCAGCAGGGGTGGCCAGGAAAATTTTAGCCCTGGGGGACAAGACGCGATTAAGCAGCCTACTAGGAACATTTTAAAGGAAGAAAAATGCAGGTGGCCCAGTGACCCAGCCCAAGGTAGCCCACTATGGGACCGGCCTGGGGGGGGCAGATGCCCTCCTACCCCCAAGGTCAGCCTGCCCCTGCACACTCCACAGCTGAATGAACTAATCATCACAGTCCCGGCTTCATTGATAAACTCTGTTACATATGCAGTGCAGAGCGGCATTCTATAGAATGCGGAACTTAAAGATTCTATTGCTAGAACTTTGCACAAAATGCCCCCGTTACACCGTAAGACTCGACTCGCGTAAAGTTTTGCTGCAGTTTCGCTCATCTCTATATAGTGGTCTCTGTTTTCTTCTCAATTCCCATTGGCAGCCTGCTTCAATACTATCTATAAAACCTTCATTTATGCAGTACATGACTGCTTGATAACTCTGGCTAGTATTCCAATCAGTATGAAAGAAAGCAGTCACTTACTCTCATTTATTTTTATTAACATTGTTATTCTGTGCTTAGAAATTATTGATTGAACAATCGAGAAACGATAAAAGCATCAACATGATTTTGAAGACCTCAAATACTAACATTTCAAGCGAAAAAAAGCTAATCCTATAATAGTCAAACTGTATATATATATATATATATATATATATATATATATACATACATAGTACAACTGTGTATTTTCATATTCTAAGCCTTTGTTTCTTGTCACTGACATAAACACAGAATATCCATTTGTTCAGGGAATGTTGATCTCTTAATATAATAAAAGTACGAGTGTGCTGGGGCTGTAGGGAGAGGACACGGAGTGCTCTTACTTTCAAGTGCTTTGACCAATGAGCAGGGAGAGCCTTCTCAATTAGCTCAAGGTTGTAGCAAATACCGAATATCTGTCCCAGATATTGTTACAGCTTGCTGTCATTGATTTATGAACACGGCATAAAGAGGACTCCTGGAAGCAGTGTGGTAGAAAAATTCTAGCATATAAAAACGAACAAAAAATAAAATAAAATCAGCAACTCCACTCATCAAAAAGGCAATTTATTAGACTCGCGACACAAATAGAAACTACAGATGTAAAAGAGAGAAAAGTACAGTAATTTCATGTGTTCAGGTATAATATCTAATTGTAAAACAAGTGAGATGTTTCAATTATTTTTACACCTTACATGCATTAGTATATTTTATTGTATGACCCTTTTTTTTGTTGTTTGTTTGGTTGCTTTTTTATGCACTCGCTACATTCAGTTTTTCTTTTCTTTTATCCGTATTAAAGTAGAATATACTTATGAGAATATTAAAATGATTTTCTTCTTTCGTACAGGAAAACATTTCCATTGTGGTTGTCATTATTTTTGAAGTTAGGTGCAATGAAAAAAAAAGACATATCTACGGATATTTATCATAGGTAATAAACAGGAATCTGAAGCTAAGGGAATGTGAATAATGCCCTAAATGTACGAAAATGGAATGAGGGGTGTAAGACGGCAGCAGAGCGAGGCAGTAGAGGGCCCAAGGGCATCATTTATAAATGGATGACCCCCCTTGCAAAAAAACAAATGCAGTGATAGTGGGAGAAAATAGAGAGCTGAGAAAGGGGAGGTTGTTGAATAGAGAGTTAGTTCTGTGACAGTGCTGTAAAGTCATACCAATAAGTTGATGGTCAGTTTTCTTCATTGGCTACAAGAGTAGTACTATGACATTCTAACGCTGACAGTAAAATAGAGGGAGCATTGTAATTATCAATATAGAATGCGGCGGAGCATTCTAATAATCAAAATACAATACAGAGAGCATTACAGTGATCAAAATATAATACTGACTGTATATGAGTCACTATTATACAATACAGACAGCATATTAGTGACCACTATACAACAAATACCCCGAATCTCTTCTGACTATACACTGCATATCTACAGCCTCTAAAGACAATACAATACAGGTCCACAGATCTATGCTGACTATGCAGTGCTGATCCCCCAAAACTCAGGTGGCTAAGCAATGCAGACCCCCAGATCTCTGACAGATATGCAATAACCACAAATCTTCACTGGCTTTGCAAATCTCTGGTAGGGAAACAATGCAGACAGGTGTCAACTCTCCCCACTCAGCACATTAGCATGTTCCTCTCTTTTTCATGAGTGGAGGGTTATAACCACTGTGATTGGTGAATGTCTAATGCTATCCCCCAATCACAGTGCTGGGAGCAGTCTAGCGGTTATGACAGCTGCCTGGCACAGGAGTAAAGTCATTAGAGGGGAGGTGCACAGTGACTTTATCTCTATGGGCCCCTGAAGCAGGAGTGGATGAGAGGGCCCATGTAAAAGAGGCCCATTAGAGAATTCTCTAGTGGCTCCTTAACAATGCACCAATGGTGTAAAAGGATGTGAGGATGTGAGGGGTTAAGGAGCTGGTAAGATGCTTAAAGTAGATAATGGGGGTAAAGAGTTCTTAAAGAGGACATAAATGTGTCACTGCACATCACTGTATGTTGAAGTCTGGTATTAGTGAGTTACTGTTAATATACCCCAGGCCAGAACCATTTTGAAGCCCTAGGACTGACCAGATCCCCAGGTAGTAATGATTGTGGCCTATCCGGCCGCTTGTCTTACAATTACAGCATAGACTAATGTTGCTGTGGTGGATCATGTGAGGTGCCCTTATAGGTCACACTCCAGCCTGCCAGGTATTTGTGATAACGGTCTATGTGGCTGTGTCATTCACCAAACCAACATTTCCAATGGGACTCCTGTGAGTCTTAAGAGTGAATGACTTGGAAGCAATCACAACTACCAGGCCGGCCTGCTGTCCAGTAGCAGGTTCCCATAGGCAGGAGCCTAAATCCCATCTCCCACTGTAATGGAGAAGACAGAAGAGAGTCACACCCCGGGGATCGCTGGAGGACGATACATTTGTCGTCCTATAAAGAAGAGGGCCTCCCACCCACCATTTAGGACATATCTTGAAAAAGTCAATGTATGACAAAACCGGTCAGGATCTCAGTACACTTTTCTTAGCAGGAAATAGAAATCAGGAAGTAGCGTGCGTTCCAGAGTGAACGCACGCCACCACTGTATTGGAACAGATGCCTCTCCGTGCACTGCTTATCACCGCCGATTCATTCCATTACCGATACCATCAAAGAGGACTTCAGCATCATTACCAATTGCAAGTATATTGGTGGACAGTGTGCCCAGTTCCCTTAATGTATATCAAATGAGCTATTTGGCAATGAGCTCTACAAGAACATACTGGAGATTGCTTACAGATCCATTCCTGTCTTTGAATGGACTCGTTTGACTTATCAATATGGACTTGGAGTCCAATGGAAAATAAGGATCCCACTTAATAGACGTGTGACTTCCAAACCCAGGTGGGAGGTGGCAATAGCAATCATGAAGGAGTTCTTAAGGAGAATTTAATTTAGGCTCCCGGACCATGATTTGGGGGATTTCTAAGGTAGGGCTATGGGGCATGGTCAGATCAAATGGTAGACTCAATCGAAGACACCTGCAGCAGATTGAAATAGGTAATTAATAATTAGACAACCAATTCCATTGCACAGACAGTGAGAGTACGAGTAAAAGGTATAGTCTTGCCTGGGATGGTTTGTGCACCAGCAATCGACCCATTGGGACACCTGCGTTTTTATACATACATGTTTTAAAGCAGGGTATTAGACATCAGGTTGACTTGTGGAGGAGTCTGTTAGAGGGTCCGGCATAAGTTTGGAGTCACCTCTCAAAATGGAGACCTCTTAACCCCTTAAAATAAACCAGAATTAGGTTTATAAATGTTCGTAATAGAATAGGCTAGACCATACTTTTTGGCTTTAACAAAAATACCTACCTTTAGTGTCTTGGATGTGGTCTATCAGTAAAAGGGAACAGTGTTGTTGATAGCAATAGCTACTTCATCATCATTTATTTATATAGCGCCACTAATTCCGCAGCGCTGTACAGAAAACTCATACATGTCAGTCCCTGCCCCATTGGAGCTTACAGTCTAAATTCCCTAACATACGCACAAAGACAGACTAGGGTCAATTTTGATAGCAGCCAATACCTACTAGTATGTTTTTGGAATGTGGGAGTAAACCGGAGCACCCAGAGGAAACCCACACAAACACGGGGAGAACATACAAACTCCACACAGATAAAGCCATGGTCGGGAATTGAACTCATGATCCCAGTGTTGTGAGGCAGAAGTGCTAACCACTTAGTTGCAGAGCGAGAGCAGAGATGTCTGTGCGCAGCCCAAGGTAGCCCACTATGGGACCAGTCCTGGGGGGCAGATGGCCCCTTGCCCCCCAACCCAGCCTGCTCATGGTGCATTGCCTTGCACCAAGATCAGCAGGAGGCAAACACAGATTATGTAGACCATTAAACAGTATCGCACTTGCGTGTTTTGGCTTTGGCTTTGGATCCCGATTTTTTTTCTAAAATCCTTGTTTTTTTTTGCTAAAATCCCACACTTTTGGTTCTGTTCCCCCCTACATTATTATTAACCTCAATAACACTAATTTCAAGTCATTTGCAGTATATTTTGACCACCTCACAGGTCACAATATTATTTTCATACATTTTCAAACAAAGACTGCAGCGACCTGGTTGGATGCTAAGCGACAGAGCAATGACACAAACACACGGCAGTTCCTAGCACATCTAGGACACATTGGCACACAGAAGTGGCAGAAAAGAAAAGTGGTGCAATTAGCAATGGAGCAATGGGACTCTCCTGAATAATTGTATGTCACCTATATAACACAGTACAATGTGACTGCAGATTTAGAAGACCAAGCCTGCCAGACCTATTATTTCTATTTCAGCAATTACAATTAGCAATGGAACAACGGAGCAATGGAGCTCTCCAGAATGTCGATGGAGACTTTGAAGAACACTGCTACCCCTCCTTTTTCTATTCTACCTATGACGCTGCCCAACTGCACTAGAACTGCCAAGAACTGTGCTACACCTTCTGTGTCTCTCTGTGAAGTGGCGCTGGATTGACGTGGAGGGCGGTACTTATAGAATCCAAACCTCGCAAGATCCGACAACGTAACAATGACATTTTGCCTCGTTTTCAATTCCGAGTGAGCGCAAGAGTACCGAGCCGACTCGGCTCGGAACTCGGATCTGCTAAGTTCGGCTGTGTTTGGTTCTCGGGGAATCTCTACTCAAAACACTGAATGAGAGACATCACTAATTTGGTGTTTTTATTTATCCACAGGAATTTAAATTAAACACCCACCCCTTCCTCACTGGCTGACAATCTGTTACGCCCTTGCTTCGGACAGATACGTAACTTCCTGTGAGAATAATAAGCCTTTGTATTTAACAGTATTTGGAGGGTGTTATATCTCCCGTTTTATTTACTTGTGTATATTAACTCGAATTGCTCATTGTCTCCTGATAAAAATATATATATCCTCCTTATTGAGAATTGATTTATGAAACTATTTTTTCTACACCTGCATCCAAAACCATACAGAAATTGTATTTGACTGGCCAGCATTGTACCGAGTATTGGTTTAAAAAAAAATAAAAAAATCCCTTCCTGAAAGTTTGCTCCTAGGAAATTAGATATTATGTAATGAAAAATTAAACTGTAGAGGGAAAAGATCCACCTGCTGTCAGAATGCCTTATTAATTTTCTGTAATGCCCTGCATTTGATCCAGCTAACGACACCTCTACCTTTCCCAGGTAAGTACGCCTCTAGAGGAAACGCACGTGCTGACATTACCCCCGCTGCTGGGACTTACAGCATTGCAAATGTATATGTTTCCTTGCTAATCTGCATTCAGTCAGTTTGTGATATGTAAGCTGTTTAGGTTCAATGGTGTTTCACAAACACGGCTTATTGGGGACTGTATTTTCTCAAGGGTAAAAAGCAAGCTCTACATCAAAGCCTGATTGAGCAGAAAATATGTGCTAATGTTCACAGCAGTACTCTATTATAATATAACTACGCTTGTAAATATTCACTACATGTTATTATACCATTTGAACCAAGAATATTGCAGGGTCAAAGGTCACCCCTAATGCTCTCTCCAGAGGCAGCGGTTTTGAATATAACCAAATGGGATAATAGTGAGGGATGCCCAGAGGGAGCAATGTAGCACATTATAACGAATTGTGCTGTGAGATTTAAGTTTTTTTAAAACAACTAAGATGCCAAATAGATGGCTCCACAGCAGCCATTATTAATGGAACGACAAGTCTAATGTTAAGGAGGAGATCTTTGTCATAATAAATCTTTACCGCCCGTGCCATTACTAGCCCTTACACTGCAAAGGGAAGCTGTTTTATAACACAACATGGTAGCTTGTCTGCTCTCAACCTCTGAGGCACATGACAGTGTACCTATCACAGAGGAGGCGGCCATTTTGTGAGATTAACTGATATTCATGAGAATTCAGCCTATCAAATCATTGGGAACTAGTGACATCACTGAATCATACGGACCAGTGTGACTGCACGAGTAAACATTATTTTTAGCAATTTCATAGGTTATACTTCAAATGAGGCAGGAACTGTTTTAGAAGTTAAGTATTTATGACCAATAGTGTATTGCTTTTGAAAATAATAAAATACATTATAAGTCACATATAATAGAGGACAGGATTTAGACACATTCAATGACATGCATATGTATGTCAGAGTTACAAATCTTACACAGGTTAAGTGATGTTAAAATATAAAAATTGGTTGCACTTAAGTTATAATGTACTGGCTTAAACGATACTTAAAAAAATATTTGGCTGATGGTTAATGCATATATTTCCCTCATAAGGCTAATGATTGCTGTTTTTTAATAACCAATATTTTGTTGATTTTCACAGTAATATAACAACATAAGTCACAATACCAAACCACCCAATATTTTTGTATTTGAACAAGGGTGTAGCTATCTAGCACTGTAGCACTAGACTGCACCTTAGATACCTCCCTTCCCCTACTAACACTGCAACACGCACCAGTACTTGGTGAGCGGCCCCCTTTCCCCACTAGTCTGCATAGAAGATACCAGACAATGTTCCCACCCGTGTCACAAACATGTCACTGGGTGGGACAGTTGAACAGAGCCCACCGAAATCAGGACAGTTGGGAGGTATGTGTTACATCCATATGTATCATTTGCAATAAAGTTTCTCTGATGCAATCGCTGTGGTACCAAAGCACAAAGGTTTTATTCGCAAAGAATTACAGGGCAAAGTTTGGCATGCATACGCTTGCCCTGTTAGCACTAACACAAGCTTCTATCAGAACGCTCTGGTTTCCAAAGCCAGAGGTGAACAATTTATACACAGTACAGTTGTAAAAAGCAGTGACATCACAAAGAGTATATACAGTATTAAGGTCCACATTCATAGGTCTATGGGTCATGACCTCCCAAGAACTCGACATCCCATTGTTTGATTCCTCTGGTCATTGTTCCTTGAGGTGACCGGTGTCCTTCCTCAGGCTCCTGTCTCTAGTCCTGTAGTCCTGTATAAACTGGTTCTTTTATGACATCTCTGGAGTTGCTATTTGTTGTATGAAAAGTAATATTAGTTATAACTAGCGTTCGCAATGTGCATACATTCATAAATAATGCCGGAAATGTTCCCATGCAAATGCAAATAGAACAAGACCAAACTCTGTGTAATTTATATGTTGGAAACATTAATTAGCTTTTTTACCAAATTATATTTTATATCAAATGATAGAAATACATTAAACTTTTTTAACTGTTGCTACGATAATGGTTAGATAGCGTACTAATCGCGTTGCAGATGATTTTAGTGTAAAGAAATGATTGATTACCACCTTCGTTCAATTATTAAACTTCAACATATACAATATAAAGTAGACATAAAATAGATGATGATAATATAACAATACAATATAAAATGTATGACATAACTTAGTCATATTAAACAATACACATATGTAGATCAGAGTTATAGAACACACACAGGTTAAATGATGTATGTTTTAAATAAAATTAAATTAAAGCATGGGAATGAGTTTCAGAATCTAAAAGGGTTTCAGTAATCAATGGTGTTTATGTGCTTCTGAGTGATCATATTTTAATTAGAATTAACGTCATTTATATAATAATAACCAACTTTCTACAAGGACTTATATTTTACATACAGTCATATAAACTGTGCGGGCTGTTTAGGTGAATGGCCGTAATGGCACTCCACCAGACCGGATGAGAGGTGGAGTGGGCCTCCTCCTATCCCCCTGCTGCACTTACCGGGTCATTCCCACTGTACCTTCCCTCTCTTTCTCCTCCTTTGAAGTTCACTCCATCCTCTCTTCTCTCCCATCCACCTCCATGTCTCCGTCATCTATCGTCCCCCTGGCCCTACCTCCCTTTTCCTGGATAACTTCGCTGCCTGGCTCCCCCACTACCTTTCCTCTGACCTTCCTTCCATCATACTCGGCGACTTCAACATCCCTATTGATAACTGCTCTGACCCTGCCACCATCAAACTTCTTACCCTCTCAACCTCCCTTGGCCTCACCCGATGGACCTCCACCCCCACCGACCGTCTTGGCCACTCCCTCGACCTAGTCTTCTCTCACCTCTGCGATCTCTCTGATTTCTCCAACTCTCGGACCACCATCTTCTCTCCTTTACTCTGTCCTCCTCCCCTGCTCCCCCCTCCCGCCGTAAGTCACCCTCACCAGACGCAACCTTGAAGCGATTGACCTTACCTCTTTCTCCTCCTCTCTTGATTCTCTCCTCTCTCCCCTTCCTTCCCTGGCCTGCCCAGACCAAGCATCCTGTCTCTACAACCATTCACTCACTACTGCCCTGGATGCTGTCGCCTCCGCCTCTCCTATCTGCCAATGCCGCCTTATTCCTCAACCTTGGCACTCCAAACTCACTCGCTTCCTCCAAAAGTGCTCCCGCACTGCTGAACGCCTCTGGAAGAAATCTTGCTCCCTCGCTGATTTCCTTCACTTCAAATTCATCCTCTCCTCTTTCTGCTCTGCCCTCTCCCTTGCTAAACAAACCTTCTTTAAATCCCTCATTTCTTCTCAGTCCTCTAATCCCCGCCACCTCTTCACAACCTTCAACTCCCTCCTTTCTTCCCCCCCCTCCTCCTGTCCCACTTTCCCTCTCTGCCGCTAACTTCGCCACTTTTTTCTCTTCCAAAATTGAGGCCATCAGCCATAACATCTCTTCTTCCACCCCCTCTCCCTCTGCCCTTATTGCTCCACCCCCATCCAACACGCAACTCTGGTGCTCCTTCCACCCCACATCCGGCGATGAAGTTCGCTCCCTTATTCTTTCCTCTCCACCCTCCACCTGTCCGCTATATCCCATCCCCTCCAACCTCCTTCGCTCTCTCTCCCACTGCCTGCTCCTACCTTGCACACCTATTCAACCTATCACTCGCCTCAGGTGTTGTACTTTCCTCATTCAAACACGCTCTCATCTCTCCTATCCTCAAAAAACCCAATCTTGGGTTGGCGAGGGAATCACCTCCCTCGCCAACTATCGCCCCATCTCACTTCTCCCCTACACCTCCAAACTATTTGAGCGGATAGTCTGCTGTCGTCTCACCAATTACCTCTCAGACAATTCCCTCCTCGACCCTCTCCAATCTGGCCACCACCCCCTCCATTCTACCGAAACCGCCCTGGCCAAAGTTACCAACGACCTCCTCTCAGCCAAATCCAGGGGTCACTTCTCCATACTCATTCTCCCTGACCTCTCTGCGGCCTTTGACACTGTGGATCACCCCCTCCTTCTGCAAACTCTTCCCTCCCTCGGCCTCTGTCCACGCCTGGTTCTGCTCTTACCTCGCCAACCGCACCTTCTCCGTCTCCACATCTGGCTCTTCCTCCTCCCCCTCCCCACTTCCGGTTGGAGTCCCCTAGGGCTCTGTTCTCGGCCCCCAACTATTCTCGCTCTACACTTCCTCCCTCGGGAGTCTCATCTCCTCCCACGGTCTTCAGTATCACCTCTATGCTGACGACATTCACCTCTACATATCTTTTCCTGATCTCTCTCCCACTCTCCTCTCACATGTATCTGACTGCCTCTCTGCCATCTCCTCCTGGATGTCCTCGCGCTTTCTCAAAATTAACATCTCAAAAACTCAACTAATTGTCTTCCCTCCCCCCAGGCCCCCTTCCCACCACAACCTCTCTATCGTGGTTAATAACACAACCATCTCCTCTGTCACCCAGCTCCGTTGCCCTGGGTGTCACCCTTGACTCCTCTCTCTCCTTTGTCCCCCACATCCAATCTCTAGCCCAAACCTGCTGCGTAACATCGCCCGCATCCGGCCCTTCCTCTCACAAGATGCCACCAAAACCATCATCCATGCTCTCATCATCTCCCACCTCGACTACTGCAACCTTCTCCTCACTGGTCTCCCCCTCTCCCACCTCGCCCCCCTTTGTTCTGTTCTCAATGCGGCTGCCCGACTCATCTTTCTCTTACGCCGCTCCTCCTCTGCCTCCCCTCTCTATCTTGCCTTACACTGGCTCCCCTTCCCCTACAGGATCCTTTTCAAACTCCTCACCACCACTTACAAAACTCTCTCCCAGTCTACTGCCCCCTATATCTCTAACCTCCTCACCATTCACACTCCTGCCCGCTCCCTGTGCTCAGCCAATGACCGCCGCCTCTCCTCCACTCTGATCACCTCTTCCCACTCCAGAATCCAAGACTTCTCCCGAGCTGCTCCCCTGCACTGGAACGACTGCCCTCGCTCCATCCGTCTCTCACCCAATCTGTGCTTCTTCAAACGGGCACTTAAAACTCACCTGTTCCTCAAAGCTTACCAACCATCCACTTAACCCTTACCTTGTTGCTCCTTCGCTAACCTCCTTCTCTCGTTCTCCCCTCTCTCCACCAGCCCCGCCTTTCTCTCCTTTACTTTAATGGCTCCCTCTTGTGCCTGTCTGTCCACCCTCCCTTAGGATGTGAGCTCGTGTGAGCAGGGCCCCTCTCCCCTCCTGTCTCCAAACCTGTTCTTCTGCTCCATCTTCGCCCATATGTCTGCCCGGAGTTCTGAAGTATTGGTACTTTGTGTTTATTGCTCTGTACTATGTCACCCTGTATGGTCTTCTGTTTGTATTATGTACGGCACTGCGGAAACCTTGTGGCGCCTAATAAATAAATGATAATAATATTAATAATAATAATAATAATGTAAGACAATCAGCAGTGATGCAGGGCTCGGATGGTTGGCCATGGGGATGTGATTTAAGTGATTTAAGTGAGTGTGTAACCAAAACAGGTAAGTACATAACTTTCAACTGCATTCCAATAGTGGGATGTGTCAGTTCTTAAGAGAGTATTACAAGACAAGTACATGGTTAAGGGTTAAGGCTGTTAGGGCGGTGGTTATTTTCTACTTAATTCAGTTCTTAAGACCACCTTGGTCAAGCAACAATTAAGATTCCCATGTATAAAAGTAGGGGTCTTCGGTATCCATAGTTCAGCAAATGTCTATTATATCTAGCTCCATTATTACAAAGTCTAATTTTGCCCCCCCCCCCCCCATCACGGTGGGCCTATGGCAAATGCCCCTTTAGCCGCTTTATTAAACAGCTTTGTGTAAAATTGTTGAATATATTGTAGCGTTTGTGTTTCCTTTTCCCATCATTAACACCTGTGTACAAAGCACTGCGCAGTAATGTATACAAGCATAGTGAGACCACAGGGTGGGAGTACACAGACACGGAACAGGTAACTGTGTGATTATTTGAAGTGTTACCATAGCTTGCTGGGAAGAAGACAGACAAACGGACATGTACTCTCAGGTCTAATAAGGTAGGAACTGGCCCTAAAAAGGACAACAATGAAATGACATCAGAGCGATATATATATATATATATATATATATATATATATGTGTGTGTGTGTGTGTGTGTGTGTATATGTATATATATATATATATATATATATATATATATATATATATATATATATATTGTGGCAAGAGCCCCGCTACTGCAGAAGCACAAGCGAACAACAACTTCCTTTTTATGGTGCTTTATTGTCAGGATGGTAAATGTTTTGACACCGTATACTTGTACAGCAATCATGGAGACCCTAAACACTAGCTATACATAGACCAGCTCTCTCTCAGGACCAGCCAGCTATCCCAGTGTTGGTCTCTCTGAACAAATGAAACAAACAAGCTTTTATACATGATGCTCCTCCCCCAGCCTTAGCTTGATGGACAGGTGACACACCCACCTTCTCTTTAAAAGAAAACACCCATCACTGCCTGTTTGCACAACCAGACACGCCCTGTCTGTTTGCTGAGAGGAAGGATTTCAGATCATGTAAGTTTAACCAAATTTAAACTATTGCTTTTCATACATAAGTCTTCACTCTAGGTGCATTACTGCACAAATGTTTTCCTCTACTTCCCTGCTTTCTCTGTATATTGCCAGCTAAAGGCCTCCTTTTGTTACAATATATATATATATATATATATATATATATATATATATATATATATGTGTGTGTGTATATATATGTATATGTATGTATATATATATTCAAGCTAAAAGAGGCATTCATTAAAGTATTGTTTATAAATAATTGGTGACAAAATCATAGATTTTAGATTGGACATTATCATAAAGGTTATGTGCATATATATGCCTCATCAATCTTTAAAATAATGTGGAGGAGACAGGCAATTAATGCTGCATTGTTTATTTGGCAAAGGCCGTCTCTAATTAGTTGAAAGAATGTAATAAGATCCAATGATATAAAACTTATGCTGAAGGTTTTATTTTCTTTGTTCCTTTCTTGTCAACAGAATGTATTCTCGGGGAGGACAACTGTAAGACACATCTGAAAACAGACACAAAGGTTTAATTTATGAAGCAGAAAATCCTACTTGGCGAGGTCACATGCCTCCATTTGCGCTGACAAACTGCACTAGTCTTGCGTTCAAGTTTGGACCAGCCAATGGTAGGAACTGAATGGAGGAGGGTATACCTTGCCACGGAATTTGCTGGCGCTATATAAATAAATGTTGATGATGATATGAGAAGAGAAGGGAAGAGGCTCCCCGATGCACACATTTTTTAGTGGAAAATTTAGATTTTAGTTTTCAGAGAGAAAAAACTAAAATAAGATAACGGGGAGGAGAGCGAGTCTTGTTAGGGACAATACTTGCTGTGCAAAAAGCCCCAGAACCAGTTTCACTCTGCAGGAACATTTGAATTTTGCACCAGCTCAAAGCCGGCAGTAAACACAGATGCCCTTCGGAGAAAAATGTTTTCTACGCACCCTTTGTCCAATGCATTAAAAAAAGTGACTCACAAAAAAAAACTGTAAGAGAGATAGTCCTGATATTCTCTCTCTCTCATTATTCATTTACGCTGTATGACTATACTGCCTAATTTAGGAGAAAAACTGATAAGTTTCATTTAACCAGTGGTAGGAGGTTGGAGTCTTCACGCGAAGTTCACACTTTTGCACTGTCACGATCCGCCTAGCAGCTCCTACCTTTTGGACTTTATTATTTGTATTTGTTCTTTTTATGTATTTGCAGCAGTACCTCTGATGTCCAGAGGTGCTGCTATTGTACATTTCTTGTGCTTTAGGGGTTAACCTTTCTGTTCACTAATTATCCCATGCACCTGGGTGTGGTCTCTTTTTCCTTATTTATACCTGTCACTCCCAGCACACATTGCTGGTTATTGATGTCATTTCCTGTTGTTGCACCCTGTGGATTCTTCCTCCTGCCTTGCTCCTCGGGTTACATGCTGCTTGGAATCTGTTCATACCTCCTGCTTCCCTGCATTAGCTGTGTACCTGCTGGTTTCTGGACATTCATATTACTTCCTGCATCAGCTTGCACCTGGTATTTATTACTACTCTTGATTACCTGTTATTTATACTTCTCTGCAAATAAACAGAGTGTTTTCACCATATTCGTGGCTCCTAGCTGTACTCCTGTATGTAACCGTGACATGCACATTGCGTCTCTTACGATATTTTGCCTCCATACAAACCTAGGCGCATTTTACAGAGATATCTCTAAAGACTAGAGAACACGCGTACACCTTGAAGGACTAATATAGGCACACCGGGGCAGAACCAAAGTGATTTGCAGTGCCTATCCAGTGCACTTTGTCAATGAGATCCACAGTATCCAACATAACTGCAACTAATTTAATTAGAGATGCCCATTGTTCACCTAAACAACTTAGATGTTGCTGTTGTCATGATCGTCCAATTTATGTGGTCAGAAACAGCAAAGATCCAGCCATTTGGGGTTGGGTACGGTTTTACAATGTGGAAAATTCCAACACCGAGGAGTCCTACACTTAAATTCCGAATCTGTGAAAAAAACTATTTAAATATAGGCAGACTTACCTCCTTACTGGTGCTGTAAATTTCTGTCTGTAGATCTCACCTGCGGTCAGCAGGAGGCTGACCGCAAGTGATTCCGACTAGTCTGGTGTCCGTCACTAGACTTTGATGTCATTGCGACCTCTATCACTTTTAATTTAAAGCGGTAATGTCAGGTTAAGTGTTTTAAGACTTAAGCTGCGGAATCCTGACATTGCCGGGAAGAGTCTAGTGACAGACACCTGACTAGTTGGAATCACTTGCGGTCAGCATCCTGCTGCGATCGGAGATCTACGGTATGGAGGTAAGTCTGCTTATATTTAAATAGTTTTTTCACGGATTCGGTGTTTAAGTGTAGGACTCCTCGGTGTCGGAATGGTGGTAACTGTGAAAACGATTACCACCGGCCATTTGTTAGTAGCATAATTAGTAACCAGATTGCATGTCTTGGTCAACCGATGACATCACAGGCACTGACGGAACTTACTAACCATCCCAATTTATCACCCTGATGGGAGAAAATCGCCATCCAAAAAGAATGATCAATAAACAGCCAAGGACAAATATTATTACACTCAGAAGTTTCTTCGGTCACAGTTCCCAGCTGCCTTATTAGCTATAAAAGGTCACGTGCGGAAGTCTGGCTGAGATTTAAATAGGGAGCTTTCTATTATGTCACCAGTCTAAAGCAAGATCGTACACATGATTGACGTTGGCCAAAGTTCCAGTCCACATTCTCGCCTTAGGGGCCGCCAACCAGGTACTGTCTATGTGTCACTCACCGGACCGTGAGTGCCTCTTCCCGGACATTTAGGAACCGTGGCCGTCCACCATCCTGAGGGTCTGCGCATGCGCAGCCCTTTTCTATACTTCAGTGTATACCCCTTTAACTTAATTGGCAGATCAGGCAACCTCCCTATATTAAGCACCTGTGGTCACTACCACGTTGCCTGATCTTGGAGTCTCATTCCTCATGAGTCTCTGAAGGTGTTCCTGTATTACTTGTGTATTCAGTGCTGCTGATTCCTGTGGTTTCCAAACCACTTCTACTACTGTGGTTCCATACCACTTCTACCATCAACTTTATCATCATGACTGTTTGCTGATTCCTATCCGCTGCCTCCGTGCACTACAGTCTTCTACACCACTTCAACGTTATTTTATATCAATGTGACTGTTTGCTCATTGCTATCCGCTGCCTCCGTGCACTCCAGCTTTTACCTCCCTCACCTGCTTCTCATCAAGTCTGTTTGCTGATTTCTATCCGCTGCCTCTGTGCACTACAGTCTCCTGCTTGCAACTCGCCTGTGTTTAACATCGTGACTGCCAGCTGACTACTATCCGCTGCCTCTGTGCACTACAGTCTCCTGCTTGCAACTCGCCTGTGTTCAACATCGTGACTGCCAGCTGATTACTATCCGCTGCCTCCGTGCACTACACTCTCATCTCATCTTTGCTGTGACTTCCTCGAGACTGCCGCTTTTCATTACCATCTGCTACACTTCGTGATCTACAGCTCCGGCCCTGCGCTGCACTCCTGTTTCCCATCGCTGTTGGTTCCTGTGGTTGCTACTGGTTACCTCCGTGTGCCGCTGAGTCCTGCCGCTGTGGTCAGCGCTATCGTCCATCTCCTGCTGATCCACTCTCCACGCCTTCACGTGTTCCACTGGCCTCTACCCTCCTGTCAGCATTGGATTTGTATCTCTTCTACTACCCTCTGCTGGATCATCTCCATTCTCCTGGGTTTCCTATGAGTCCAGTTCCACGTGTTGCTGACTCCTGTGGATTCGTGTCCCTGTCGGTCTACTCACCTGTGCGCTGCACCTGCTAGACCGCTGCTTCTCCTATCCAGGGACTTCCTATCCAGTCGGCCTCCAGCCGCTCAGGTACCGCTGCAATCCCATCTGACTGCTACTGCTGAACCACGGTATGCATACTTCTCATTGACTGTGCTGTGTATTGCATATCTTGCTGGACTGTGTTTGGTTCTCTCTGGAGTCTGCTATCCGCTGAGTCTATTGCCATCATTGACTGTGTTATCATTGTGCTGGACTACTTCAAGAGACTTTCTAGATTGCAGACCTGATCAGTCATTTATATATATATACCTATATTGTGCATATTACTGTGGATCGTGTATAAGGTGCCTGTGTATATCCTGTGTTGCAGTCTTCCCCCGTGCACCTCCTCACATATATATGCAGTGGTACAACTTGCTGATGTCAGACCACTGATCCCTGTTTCCAGTATCACCTGTTCCATTATCCTCTCACAGAGCAGTGGTACAACTTGCTACCGCAGACCACTGACTACCTGGATACCTCCACTTGGATTCCATTCCTTCACTCAGACAGCGGTACAACTTGCTACCCGCAGACCGCTGACTCTCATCACCTCCTTGTTTCTGTTGGACACTCCACCTCACTATAGCAGTGGTACAACTTGCTATCGCAGACCACTGACTACCTTCACGTGTCCTTGTCCATACAGTTCCTTGTGTATCATTACCTCATTATTACCAGTGTTGCTAGTCATAGACTTTCCTGAGCATCTCATCGGCCATCATTTCATGTTCCGTGATCACCCAGCTACCAGAGTACCCTATTACCATCTACATTGCTCTGGTAAGCCTACCATCTGGTGATCCCTGGGTAAAGACTCCTAGTGCCCGTGACAGTAAGATCAGGCCATGACAGACCCAGATGTGGAACCTACCGCCAAAGAGATGCTGCAACATCTGGTTAGCCGTGTGGAGCAACAGGATGCCCGCCAACAGCTGTTACTTCAGTGTTATCAGTCATTAACCTCCCAAGGTACATCTGGACAGACTGTGACAGCTACTACTGAAGCTCCTGTGCTTTCCTCCGTTTCCCCATTGCCATCCCAGGTGTCTATAGCTTCCACGCTTCACCTGCCTACTCCGTCAAAGTACGATGGAGACCCCAAAACTTGTAGGGGTTTCCTTAACCAATGTTCAGTCCATTTTGAGCTCCAACCTCAAAATTTTTCTACCCATCGTTCCAGAGTGGCCTATCTTATCTCTTTGTTTTCAGGACAAGCCCTGGCTTGGGCCTCCCCTCTGTGGGAGAGGAACGATCCAATATTACAAGATAGTGCCAAATTCATTTCTACATTCCGAAGTGTGTTCGATGAACCAGGTCGTGTGACCTCCGCTGCTTCCAGCATCCTCCGTCTGCGACAAGGATCTCATACTGTAGGCCAGTACGTCATTCAATTTAGGATCTTAGCCTCTGAACTTCAGTGGAACACTGAAGCCCTAGTTGCCGCCTTCTGGCAGGGGCTTTCCGATAAAATTAAAGATGCACTGACTACCCAAGAGCTTCCTTCGTCACTTGAAGATTTGATCTCTCTATGCCATCGTGTTGATATGAGATTTCGTGAAAGAGAGGCTGAGAAAACGACTTCTGCTAAAGCACCTTTTCGCTCTAACCCTCAATTTCGTCCAGTGTCACCCGCTGTGATTCCCATGGAGATTGGACGTTCCAAGTTATCTTCTGAGGAGAGGAAACGAAGAGTCAAGAATAGACTCTGTATCTATTGTGCTGATTCCACTCATGTCCTCAGCTCCTGCCCTAAGAGATCGGGAAATGCCAGGCCCTAACTAGTTCTGGAGAGGTGAAGTTAGGGTCCCTGGAGTCCTCTCCATCGTCTATGAAATCTAAAGTCTGCGCTTTTGATGTGACTATTTCCTTTGCTACCAAGACCTTTGAGTCACAGGCATTGATTGATTCCGGAGCAGCAGGAAATTTTATTTCCAAATCGTTAGTTAATCAATGGTCTCTACCAATGATTACCTTAAAAACTCCCATTACTGTGACGGCTATCGATGGATCACGTCTCATCAACGGTCTCATCACCCAGAGTACGTCTCCAGTAACCCTTCAGATTGGTGCTCTGCATCATGAAGAGATATCGTTTTTAATTCTTCCTGTTACGACAAGTCCGATTGTCCTAGGCCTTCCATGGCTTCAGTGTCATTCTCCCCAGATTGACTGGCGCACCCCTCAAGTCACGTCTTGGGGGCCTGAATGTCACCATCATTGCCTTTCCCAAGTCATTCCTCTCAAGGTACAGCAAGCTTCCATGTCAGCTATTTCACCGGGACTCCCTCCTCAATATGCTTCATTTACCGATGTTTTTGATAAAGCTCAGTCTGAACGTCTTCCTCCTCATCGTTCTTGGGATTGTCCGATTGATCTTCTTCCTGGCAAGACTCCTCCCAGAGGCCGGGTCTATCCACTCTCGTTACCTGAAACTCAAGCTACATCTGAATATATACGGGAGAACCTCCAGCGTGGGTTCATTCGACCTTCCACCTCGCCCGCTGGAGCTGGGTTCTTCTTTGTCAAAAAGAAGGATGGATCATTACGCCCTTGTATAGATTTTCGTGGACTCAATGCCATTACTATCAAGAACCGGTATCCCATTCCGTTGATCACTGAGCTATTTGACCGCATTAAGGGAGCCCGTATTTTTACTAAGTTGGATCTTCGTGGTGCTTACAATTTAATCAGAATCCGTTCCGGTGACGAATGGAAGACGGCGTTTAACACCAGAGACGGGCATTACGAATATCTGGTAATGCCTTTCGGGCTATGTAATGCCCCCGCTGTTTTTCAGGGCTTCATCAATGAGATTTTTCGGGACTTATTATATGTATGTGTCGTCGTCTACCTGGACGACATATTGATTTTTTCACAGGACCTGCCTTCTCACCATCAACATGTGGCAGAAGTCCTCTCCAGGCTACGGAAAAATTCATTGTTCTGTAAATTAGAAAAATGTTCATTCGAATTACCCCAGATTCCATTCTTGGGGTATATTGTTTCCGGAGTTGGTCTGAAGATGGATCCTGACAAAGTAAATGCTGTACTACATTGGCCCCAGCCAACTACTCTTCGTGCCATCCAGCGTTTTTTAGGTTTTGCCAATTACTATAGACGCTTCATTCAAGACTTTTCTTCCATTGCATCTCCTATTGTGGCCCTGACTCGTAAAGGGGCTAATCCTAAGCAATGGTCTACTGAGGCTATTCAAGCCTTTCAAACATTAAAAGAGTCCTTCTCTTCGGCTCCAATCCTTCGTCAGCCTGATGTGACACTCCCTTTTTTCCTAGAAGTAGATGCCTCTAATGTGGGCTTAGGAGCTATTCTCTCCCAACGCTCGGAACAGCAAAAATTCCACCCTTGTGCCTTCTATTCTCGGGGTCTCCTACCCGCAGAGAAGAATTATACCATCGGAGACAAGGAATTACTGGCTATCAAAGCCGCATTAGAGGAATGGAGATACTTGTTGGAGGGAGCTCGCCATCCGGTGACGATCTTCACGGATCATAAGAACTTGTCATATCTCCAGTCTGCCCAATGCTTGAACCCTCGTCAAGCAAGATGGTCTCTTTTCTTTTCCCGTTTTGAATTAATAATTACCTTCAAACCAGCTGCCAAGAACAAAAAAGCTGATGCCTTATCTAGAGCCTTTGCTACGTCCTCTGATATAGAAGAGGTTTCCAACCATACCATTCTAGACCCCAAATGTATCTCACTGGCTGCTTCATCCACCAAAACGCTACCATTTGGGAAGACCCTCGTGCCTCCTACTCTAAGGAGGAAAATCCTTTCGTGGTTCCATGCCTCTCGTTTTTCTGGACACGCCGGTGAACACAAGACTTTTGAGATCCTCTCTCGAAGTTACTGGTGGCCTTCAATGAGGAGAGACGTCAAAGAGTTCATTGCTTCCTGTGAATTATGTTCGCAATTCAAATCCTCCCGCAGAACCCCAGCAGGGTTGCTGCGACCACTACCCATTCCGTCCAAACCATGGACCCATATTAGTATGGATTTCGTTACTGACTTACCACCTAGTAAGAACCATAACACTATTTGGGTCGTAGTGGACAGATTTTCGAAGATGGCTCATTTCATCCCTCTGTCTGGTTTGCCTTCCTCGTCTATCCTGGCTGAACATTTCATTAAAGAGATCTTCCGTATCCATGGATGTCCATCTGAGATTGTGTCTGATAGAGGAGTACAATTCGTGTCCAGATTCTGGCGAGCCCTTTGTAAAACCTTGGGCATACGATTAGCACTCTCATCTTCTTACCATCCACAATCCAATGGACAAACCGAACGTGTCAATCAAGATCTTGAGACTTTTATAAGGATATTTTCATCAGCCAATCAAGACAACTGGGTAGAGTTACTCCCTTGGGCTGAGTTCGCCCATAACAACATGTACCATGAGTCATCATCCAAAACTCCATTCTTTGTGGTCTACGGTCACCATCCGTCTTTTCCGGAATTTCCTGCCCTCCCGCCCACCCAAGTTCCTGCGGTGGAGACTGTTTGTCAGACCTTTAAAAATATCTGGTCTCAGGTTAGAACCTGTTTGAAGAAGACATCTGTCAAATATAAATCTTTCGCTGATAAGAAGAGGCGGGCTATTCCACCACTAAAAATTGGAGATCGTGTCTGGTTATCCACAAAAAATATTCGTTTGAAGGTTCCATCCATGAAATTCGCCCCTCGTTTTATTGGTCCATATAGGATCATTCAAGTTATCAATCCAGTATGTGTGAAACTCCTTCTTCCTAAGAGTCTTCGGATTTCTAATGCCTTCCATGTATCTTTGCTCAAACCTCTTATTATCAACCGTTTTTCAACTCCTCCCTCAGCTCCGCAGCCAGTTCAAGTCCATCAGGAGGAGGATTTTGAGATTACCGAGGTACTAGATGCAAAAATTTCGCGAGGAGTCCTCCACTTCCTCGTTCATTGGAAGGGCTTTGGTCCTGAGGAGCGCTCTTGGATCAAAGCTGAAGATCTTAATGCTCCTGCCCTTTTGAAGAAGTTTTACTCCAAAAATCCGGACAAGCCCGGTTCCAGGCGTTCTGTGCCCACCTTTAAAAGGGGGGGTACTGTCACTCACCGGACCGTGAGTGCCTCTTCCCGGACATTTAGGAACCGTGGCCGTCCACCATCCTGAGGGTCTGCGCATGCGCAGCCCTTTTCTATACTTCAGTGTATACCCCTTTAACTTAATTGGCAGATCAGGCAACCTCCCTATATTAAGCACCTGTGGTCACTACCACGTTGCCTGATCTTGGAGTCTCATTCCTCATGAGTCTCTGAAGGTGTTCCTGTATTACTTGTGTATTCAGTGCTGCTGATTCCTGTGGTTTCCAAACCACTTCTACTACTGTGGTTCCATACCACTTCTACCATCAACTTTATCATCATGACTGTTTGCTGATTCCTATCCGCTGCCTCCGTGCACTACAGTCTTCTACACCACTTCAACGTTATTTTATATCAATGTGACTGTTTGCTCATTGCTATCCACTGCCTCCGTGCACTCCAGCTTTTACCTCCCTCACCTGCTTCTCATCAAGTCTGTTTGCTGATTTCTATCCGCTGCCTCTGTGCACTACAGTCTCCTGCTTGCAACTCGCCTGTGTTTAACATCGTGACTGCCAGCTGACTACTATCCACTGCCTCTGTGCACTACAGTCTCCTGCTTGCAACTCGCCTGTGTTCAACATCGTGACTGCCAGCTGATTACTATCCGCTGCCTCCGTGCACTACACTCTCATCTCATCTTTGCTGTGACTTCCTCGAGACTGCCGCTTTTCATTACCATCTGCTACACTTCGTGATCTACAGCTCCGGCCCTGCGCTGCACTCCTGTTTCCCATCGCTGTTGGTTCCTGTGGTTGCTACTGGTTACCTCCGTGTGCCGCTGAGTCCTGCCGCTGTGGTCAGCGCTATCGTCCATCTCCTGCTGATCCACTCTCCACGCCTTCACGTGTTCCACTGGCCTCTACCCTCCTGTCAGCATTGGATTTGTATCTCTTCTACTACCCTCTGCTGGATCATCTCCATTCTCCTGGGTTTCCTATGAGTCCAGTTCCACGTGTTGCTGACTCCTGTGGATTCGTGTCCCTGTCGGTCTACTCACCTGTGCGCTGCACCTGCTAGACCGCTGCTTCTCCTATCCAGGGACTTCCTATCCAGTCGGCCTCCAGCCGCTCAGGTACCGCTGCAATCCCATCTGACTGCTACTGCTGAACCACGGTATGCATACTTCTCATTGACTGTGCTGTGTATTGCATATCTTGCTGGACTGTGTTTGGTTCTCTCTGGAGTCTGCTATCCGCTGAGTCTATTGCCATCATTGACTGTGTTATCATTGTGCTGGACTACTTCAAGAGACTTTCTAGATTGCAGACCTGATCAGTCATTTATATATATATACCTATATTGTGCATATTACTGTGGATCGTGTATAAGGTGCCTGTGTATATCCTGTGTTGCAGTCTTCCCCCGTGCACCTCCTCACATATATATGCAGTGGTACAACTTGCTGATGTCAGACCACTGATCCCTGTTTCCGGTATCACCTGTTCCATTATCCTCTCACAGAGCAGTGGTACAACTTGCTACCGCAGACCACTGACTACCTGGATACCTCCACTTGGATTCCATTCCTTCACTCAGACAGCGGTACAACTTGCTACCCGCAGACCGCTGACTCTCATCACCTCCTTGTTTCTGTTGGACACTCCACCTCACTATAGCAGTGGTACAACTTGCTATCGCAGACCACTGACTACCTTCACGTGTCCTTGTCCATACAGTTCCTTGTGTATCATTACCTCATTATTACCAGTGTTGCTAGTCATAGACTTTCCTGAGCATCTCATCGGCCATCATTTCATGTTCCGTGATCACCCAGCTACCAGAGTACCCTATTACCATCTACATTGCTCTGGTAAGCCTACCATCTGGTGATCCCTGGGTAAAGACTCCTAGTGCCCGTGACACTATGCCTTCTTCACCCTGTTGTACCCTGCAGTCGTCCCCCTATTCCAGTTTAGTTGTATTTTGACAAAATTCTTCACGGTCTAATCGTAAACGCAATGTCAGCTAGGAAGGAAGAGGGATTGTCGACAACTGCATCACGGAGTTGCCAAGGCCAGAATGAGTTAGACGACATCGAGAGAAAGCACAGAGTTATACAATGCAGTGAGTTATTCTCGACTTATAATAAATATATGTATTATAATGTGTTATTATAACTTACTTTACATTCGGACTCCCGAAACTGTTTAAGTTACTGCTCAGCTTTCTTTCAACATTAACTTTTGACATCTGTTTAAAAGGAAGATTTTATTTAAAATGCTCATTATTTTTATACTGCCAGGTATATTTGTCCAAACCGACTTGTATCCACAACCCTAGCAGTAATGCAGAAACAGTGAAAAGAAGAAAGAACAAACATTGAATTACAAATTGAAGAACAGATCTTTAGATTTCTGCTGCACCAGCTCTTGTGTTGCCTATAGCACCGTTCTCTGTAACCTTTCTACAATCCGGCCCCACGTCTGCTGGGGAGAGGCCCGTCTGTATCCATTGCACTCTTATCTATAGTCGTGCCAAGATAACTGCCCATCGTACACAAATTAAATGCTCAATTCTTTTTAAAGAAAACATACTTTAATTGATTAAAGTAAATAACTTTAATTGATTAAAAAAAACAATCAAAACATCACTTTATATAAACTAATGTTACATTATATGCAAACAAACACTAGATGACTCTAGGCTACTTACAGATGGCGTTGCTCTAGCTGGGAGTCTGGATATAGCATTCTTTTGACATAGCGCCTCATATGATTGATCTGTGATCTTGTCTGCAATAAGATGCTGTAGATACATCGAATCTTATCTTTTACAGTCTTGTATGCCCTTGGAGAACCATATAAGAATCCATAGTTTGTTGGTAAGCTTAACCAATAAATATTCTTTGTTTAATAATAACTTCACTGTACAGCTGGGCACAGGAGACCTTTATGAATGTGATCTTGTATGCAAAGACATGTGACAACGAAAAAACGAAGACAAAAAGCCTTACTACAGACACAAAAAATGCTATTTGTTTCGTAATAATTTGCTTTTATCTGTATATGTGCTTTATAAACATATTTCCTTGATCTGTGCTTTTAAATAAACCAGCTTTAACTGTAACATTTGAAAAACATAAAGGTCTGAAAAATAATTGTCAGTTAAGAATAATCCCTTGTCCTCCTTGGTATGTAGAGCGTTTGCGTTAGAAATGATCCAATGATTCAATAAAGTAACCGGTAAGGTGGACCTGTCAATCTACTATGACAAGAGATTAACCCCTACATGACCAGTGAGGTTTTTGCCCCCTATATGACCAGACCAATTTTCTAATTTTTGTGATTTTCCACATTTTCTTTTGTTAGCACTTGAGTATAAATTTCTTTTCAAATTAGGAAAAACATACAGTGTTCCATGACCTTTGGACGGCACGGTGGCTCAGTGGTTAGCACGTCCGTCTCGCAGCGCTGGGGTCGTGAATTTGATTCCTGGCCTTATCTGCGTGGAGTTTGTATGTTCTCCCCGTGTTTGCGTGGGTTTCCTCCGGGTGCTCCGGCTTCCTTCCACACTCCAAAAACATACTTGTATGCTAATTGGCTGATGACAAAATTAACCCTAATCTGTCGGCGTATTTTACTCAGACTGTAAGCACCAATGGGGCAGGGACCGATGACAAATATTTTCTTTACAGTGCTGCAGAATCAGTGGCGCTATATAAATAAATGTTGATGCAGTGAGGGCCAGGGACTTAGAGGAGCTCCATAAAATATATGTCTTCTTTTAATATTATTTAAATATCTGTAAAGTATTGGTATTAATGTACAGTGGCTCTATCTAGCCATATATAAATATAGCACTAATACTCACTCATTCATTTTGGCTGAACAGGATTGCTCTGTATCCCTATATGGCAAATAGAATCACATCTTCTACAAGCAATCTTTAAACATTTAGATTTTACTTTCTAAGATCTAGTAAAACCGTGCACATGTCTGTATCAGTCAGCTCCCCCCGTTACCCTGCTTGTCTCTTTTTATATATCTGGTGTTCATGTCCCTCTTTTAATTGAACAGAAAATATTGCAATGTTATTATAGAGAGAGACGGCAGCACCAGTAAAATATATATATATAACGCCACCACTGTAAAGCCTGTAAAATCCTAATCATATTGAGGACATTTTAGAAAAAGGTGTAGATATAGCAACATGATGTTTGTTTCATACTTCATCAGTTTTATTACTTTGTACATGGTTTTAAAGACTGTTATATCTCACAGCCTTTTAAATCCCCTCATATGATCGACAAAGACGAGGTATCACTGTGATGGGGTGAGAATGGTTCTTTGTAAAGGTCAACCATGATTCTCAGTACAAAATGTAAACATTATTCCGGGAACATTACACTCTGCTTCTTAGAGTAATAATTCCTGTGATCCACCTTTGAAAAAAAGAATACATCTATTTTTTTATTAAAAAGAAGTCTTCAGTTTGCGGCTGAAGACAAGAGGAACTTTCTGGCCTTGAGTATAAGCAAGTGCTCCAATGATAACCTGGACAGCTGCAAATGTGGGAGCTCTACCAGACTGACGACAACTTCTTACTGTTGCATTGAGTGTTAACGATGGACAGAGTACACAGATCTATTCACTACTGCCGAGATTGCACGAATCTCATGTCATTGCACCTACCTTTGATTTACATGCAAACCTCCAAACATCTGTAACAACAAGACAATGTCTTTGAAAGCAATGATGGTGGGCAATTTAGGTAAGTAAGCAAACTACAACTATCTTTGTACCTACTCTGCAACTAGTGCTATGTACACTGTGTGGGTGCAATTAAGTGATATCTAGATGATAAGAAAGGATATTAACTAAGTAAATGTAGACCCTTTAACCATTGGTGTTGCATCTGCATCAAAAATAACTAGCAGCCCGGTTTAAGCCAGGCATGCGTTATACACTTACACTCTTGTTTATAACCATTTGTTTTGTTTGCAAAATATGTATTTAGTATTAGACATCAATAAAATCTTCTCTAATAAAGGGGATTAATAACTCTCAGTCTCACGGACATGAAAGAACATTTTAAAAAAATTGCTTAACCAGGCACACAAAAGCATAATATATGCAGAGGCAACGAATGATTCACCTATCAGCATCAGTGGAGCTTTCGTAAACAGCCAATCCCAAACCAGGGGCAAACGCAGGATTTGTAGAGGGGGTTTCCACACCTTTCCGCCAGTGGGCGTGACCAGCTATAATTTTAGACAGTGCTTGGCTGCTCTCCAACTCTTCCTATCCCCATAATATACATGGGCAATGCTGCCTGCACTACTGTTAGGATCAGGCACCTCTCCCTTTTCAAGCAGAGCCGTGTGAAGCAGTGGCAGGGTCCAGCCACCTCAATTATACAGTGCCCCAGGCTGGGAGGGGGGTTTCCAGGCACTAGGAAACCCCCCTCGGTTTGCCTATGCAAACGGTTACGGGCGACCATCATCATCATCATCGTTATTTGCACCTGCCCTTGACGACCCCCAAATAATACAGCTTTATGCATCTCTGTCCTGGTCTGTATCTGTTGGTAATGGGCCAACATGCCCATACTGTACTTTGACTACATTATAACGCCACTTCTCTCCCCCATCCGGCCTCTACAGGCGCAAGTGGGCATAACTGCCAGAATCTTGCAAATCTGCATCAGAGCAAATGCTTGAAGCCGCATTACTGGGCATGTGCAGAGCGATTGCATGCAAGTTACACTACACAAACTGGTGCATCAGCCCCTATGTATTGGTGCCTGTAACTGATGTAACTGATATACTTTATAATCATTTTGTATATGGTTTATATGCTCTTGATGCGTTCAGAGCTTTTCCCATTAACTTCCATAGCCCATTCAGTTAAAGGGGGTTTCCAGCATGTGGAATACATAGTGAAAGCCCAATGAAATGAATGAGTTATTGAAATGAATAAATAAATACTCAATAAATAAATAAATACATTTTTGAAAAATCGGGCAGAGTGCTCCCCCAGGGTGCTAAACAGACTGGGCTGGTTCCCGTTAAAAAGGAGAAAAACAAAAGTGGGTTTTCCCTATAATAGTGTAAACCCAATCCTAGGTTGGTCAAAGCAGGGATGGAGCCTCTACAAGAGTGTGACCCTGCGCAAAAATTAGTACCCGCCACTAAGATTTAATCAGCTCTACACTAAAAAGCACATGTGGAGTCTCAGTGCAATGATGAAGATATCGACCTCTGGAGTGGCAACTCTGCCGTCTTAGAGGTGGCAGAATAGAAGGTACCTAAAATCCTTATTATAATAATAAAATAGTAAACATAAGTAAATAAGACACAAACGATTGTTCTTTACTCATTTACTAATTTATTAATAAAAAACAAAGTTTTATTATCCAAAGGTTCTTTGTCTGTAATTTTAATGCATGGGAAATTGTAATCCAGGGGAAGTCATCTTAATTGTAATCCACTGTAAATTTACTTCTTTATGTGTAATCCACAGGAACGATAAATAAAAACACACTACGAAATGTTACAAAATGTTCTCTATCCCCATTTTCTATCCCCGCTGCAGAAGTGATAATTGACTGTGAATGTAATTAGCCGGTCAGCCAATCACAGACGATTTTCCTCACTAGTCACAATGTGATTGGCTGATGGGGGGAAGAAGGTCCGGGGACACCCTGCTTTGATCACACATCAGTAAGGACTGAATGAATTATTATTGATGTGGTTGCAGCAGCTTCCGCCAAACAGGTTGGAAATTCCTAGCTCTATTTCCAGCAACGAGCGTAATACTGGGGAAAAACACCAGGCTAAACAAAGCTGCTCTGAGCTGGCGAATGGTCACAAGAGTACCCGTGTGGCACGAAAGAGGGGCCTTCCTCCAGATTAGAAGAGGATCGAAACTTAGTTGGGATGAACGGCTAAGGACAGTTATGGTTGACAGCAGCTAAAATTGTTATTCCACTACATTATTTATTACGTGTTCCACAAACATATTAGATTGTAAGCTCATTTAGGCAGGGCCTTTGTTACCTTCTAATGTTGTGTCTCTGGTCCTCATGTACGATATAGGCACCTTGGTTTTGCATCAGCACACGTAGATCATACACCTAGATCATACACCTAGATCATACACCCTGTGCACATCTCTGCTATCAGTATAGCTCTGCAACCTAAAGGGCACCTAGGTTTGCAGGAAAATTAAAAGAGGCAAAAGTATAAATGGCACACCAGAGTCCAAACTACTACTACTTTAAAACCATTTATTTCATTAAATAAAACTTTTACTCCTAAATATTGCTCCGTTTATCCTGATGTGTGGCTTCAATGGGACATTGGGACTGTTTTAGTTCCATCCTGAACTAGCCTAAGTTGAGCTACCCATTGTCACCACTCAGACCCGTTGATTCAGACGAGTGCCCCAACTTCACTTACCTTGTCTTTTCTGCCTCCACACCGCTCCGGATAGATGCCGCGGCGGCTCTCCAGTGCGGGAGCATCTTGGCAAGTTCTGAACTGGTGCATTCCCGGCATTTCTTCAATTCATTCATTGCAGTCAATCAGCTCCTAACTCTCCCTCCTGCTGTAGTATGGTGTCAGATCTTCAAGTCTCTCCTCCAGGTTAGACGTTCCAGCCCAGTTTCTTGCAGTGATTCTCACCTGAGCAGTCTCCAGTTCTTTGCTGCATGGTCCATACTTTCCTTCCTGGGCTTCTTATTAACAGCTGCTGCAGAACCTCGCTCCGCTACCTTATTGACTCTAGGTGCTTCCCAGCTCCACAGGACCTCTGTGACAACAGCTGCTGCAGAACCTCGCTCCGCTACCTTCCTGATTCTAGGAGCTTTCCAGCTCCACAGGATCTCCGCGGCAACAGCTTCTGCAGAACCTCGCTCGGCTACCTTCCTGATTCTAGGGGCTTCCCAGCTTCACAGGATCTCTGTGGCAACAACTGCTGCAGAACCTCCCTCCACTACCTTCCTGACTCTAGGAACCTCCCATTCCACAGGACCTCCATTGCAACAGCTGCTGCAGAACCTCGCTCCACTACCTTCCTGAATATAGGGTCTTCCCAACTCTACAGGATCTCTGTGGCAACTACTGCTACTGAACCACACTCCCGCTACCTTCTATCTTTTCTTGTTCCGATGTACCCGGTTCTTCTCGTGCTTTCACCTGTTCCCTTCTGAGAGGACCGTGACCTGCGGTCAGGGAGCCACTAAGTCCATACTCCCATGTGGGAGTCCCTGGTGAAAACCTCCCTCTCCGTTAGAATCTGCACCTCTCTGAGGGTTGCGTCAAAATGGGCAAACCACTCGGGCATCTCCCAGAATCCTCGTGGTGTGACACCCATGCCCAGGTCATGGAATCTAACATGATGCTGGTGTTCACCAGTGACCCCCGAAAGGTATTATGTGTTTTGCTGTGGGCGCCATGCAGCCCCTGGTGGTGGTTTTAGGCGTGATTCGCATGCAAGGTGTAGTACATAAGGTCTTGAGCAATGTTTGAATAGGTATCAGAAGATATGCGTTCAGAAATTAGTCAGGAATATATGGCACAACAAATTCCAGTAGAAGAGGAAACAAGACAGCACTGGATTATAATTAGCCAGAAGGCAGAATAACACAGGTAATACAGTTATAAGTAGCCCGAAGGAAAATTAGCACAAGGAATCCAGGTGTAGAGACAGGCACCTACATAGATACAAACTCTGGCACCCTAGAGGAGGTGCACAGAGTGGTGGTTTAAATACTGTGCAGGGACGCTCAGGGGTCATGTGACCACAGTATTAAAAGATAGGCAGCCCATCAAAGGAAAAGAGCACAGCACAGGCAGATATATGCCAACTGCCCCTAAGTATATGCCCTAATCGAATTAACCTGTACTTGAATAGACAAACAGAATATGGAGACTTTACTCCGTACAGGAAGTTGCAGTTTAGTTGCAGGAATAGGTCAGTCCGTACAGCACACAATGTTCCAAATGAGGTCAGTTATGGGTTAAACACTACTGACAGATCCTCACTTCGCACATAACTTATTAAATGCAATTACTGATATCTCGCTTTCAAACTAAGTTTCAACACAGAGAAGCTATAAGAAAAAAAATGTGTATTATTTGGATATTTTTACTCCTTTAACTTACTCTTCTTATGTTCTCTAAAATTACTGGTTAAATATACATTACAAAACAAACGGCACCAAGAGGATTTGAAAGTCATTTTTAAAAATACATGTTAAACTCATTGAAAAGTCATTACCACCAACGACAACAAACAAAAAAAGAGAGAGCATGTCATAAAAATGCCACTGGCGATACAATCTGCAAACAAAATGAATCTTTAAAAAGCTAATGACTTAGGGGGACTCACACAATTGAATAAAGTACTGACAGACTAACACTATTTGTCATTAATACACTTTTTGAAAGGTTAGCTAATATAATGTGACACAAAATTAGTCAAACACAATTCCTGCAATATTGTTTAATTTTACTCCTCATTTAACTTGGTTTTAAGCAAAATCATTATGTCATATCACAATATTCACTTGAATAAGGGATATTTTATAATGGCCTTTTGCATTTAGGAATGAGTTATTATAGGAAATATGCTGAATACATTCTTAACTCTGAAAACCATAAAGCTAATGGTTTAATCATCTTTTGACAGCAACTACATACTGTATGCATTATTTACAAGAGAGATATGAAATGAACTCACTAAATACCTCAACCATACTTCACAGTCATAGTTTACTGCTTTGAAATGTAACACATTTATCATCCCCTAGATTTACATTTGCATAGTAATATTAGGATTCTCCGTTGAGATGGGAAGTTAATGACTAACGATGCTTTCTTGCCCTCAGTTTTTTTATTTTTGTTGCTGTGAAGGAAACCTCTCCAAATACAAACTAATTGGGAGGTGATGGAACGCAGCCATTTGATGACGCCACAATGGGGGCCAAGGGAGGAGGGTGACATTTTTGGAGACATACGAAACGAAAAAGGTGATGTTTTATTAAACAATACAGCCAGTAAATAATAAAAGAAACATTAGAAAAACTAGTGTGGACTAAGTTTGGCATCTACCCATAATATGAATAGTTTTAGGCCAAATACCTGATGATTTATATAAATGAGAGACGAATCCCCTCACTCAGATAGTTAGTAACAAGGGCCATGTTACAATGCAAGGGGTGCAAATTAGTTTTCTGTTTTGCACATAAGTTTAATACTGACTGTTTTTTCATGTAGCACACAAATACTTGATAGATTATTTGTACACTGAAATTTAAAGTTGATATTTGTGTGCTACATGAAAAAACAGTCAGTATTTAACTTATGTGCAAAACAGAAAACTAATTTGCACCCCTTGCATTGTAACATGGTTTTGTCCAGGAGACTTAAATAAGAAACTTCTTAATTCAAGATCCTTAATGAATTAGGCCCATTGTTTTTAATTTGGTATTTTTTAACATTGGAATAAAAGATAAAAAGATAATACACTTTCGGCGCTATTTTCTTTCCCTATGCATAGAACAACGGAGTTTTGATGTGGATTCTAATCTATTGGTTTAAGGAGGAGGAACTATGAGCTATATACAAGGCTGTTTTTGAACTGTGATTCTGTAAGTGCACTCACAAGAGAGTGTGGAGTGTGTGGTGTCAATACTTGGATGTTACATTTCATTACGTTTAAAATATGGGAAGCATTTTTTTGGAGATGCATTTATTTTAATATTTTTTAGATGTTACGCTACGATGTGTTTTCTGTATACATGCTTTGGAGGAGAATTTAAGAATAGTTGACATCGAGGACACTTGGGACTTCTTTGTTAAACAATTTCATCAAGGTGTATACTCTGCATGTTTATTGTAATTTTTTTTAGCACATGGAGAATTTTTGGGTTGATTGTTGCTGATTAGTTTATTAGTATTCACGGGAGGATTGTTGATAGCGCCATCTCTGTTTCCTACATCTTTGAATCATTTAAATTCTGACAGACAACAGAACTGAGTAAAGGATTGAGATGATTGTCATTCTGTTATGACATTAGTAGACTAAGGGCTAGATTTACTAAGCTACGGGTTTGAAAAAGTGGGGATGTTGCCAATAGCAACCAATCAGATTCTAGCTTTCATCTTGTAGAATACACTAAATAAATGAAAGCTAGAATCTGATTGGTTGCTATAGGCAACATCCCCACTTTTTCAAACCCGCAGCTTAGTAAATCTAGCCCTAAGAGTTTAAGACTAGCTTGTTCTAACTAGAGATGTTCACTGACCCCCGTGTTTTGGTTTTGGATCTGGATTAACTTCATGTTTTGGTTTTGGCAAAACCGCCCTCGCGTGTTTTGGTTTGATTTTTTTTGTTCTAAAATCCCTATTTTGTTTCCTAAAATCACATAATTTGGCTCTTTTGTTGTTCCTACATTATTATTAACCTCAATAACATTAATTTCCAGTCATTTCCACTCAATTTTTGTCAAGTGACAAGAACACTGCTACCCTCCTGTTTCTGTATGAGCAATGGCACTAAGCAATGTCACTGGAGACTGGAGAGTGACAAGAACACTGCTACCCCTGTTTCTATATGAGTAATGGCACTGAGCAATGTCACTGGAGACTGGAGAGTGACAAGATCACTGCTACCCCTGTTTCTGTGTGAGCAATGGCACTGAGCAATGTCACTGGAGACTGGAGAGTGACAAGAACACTGCTACCCCTGTTTCTATATGAGTAATGGCACTGAGCAATGTCACTGGAGACTGGAGAGTGACAAGATCACTGCTACCCCTGTTTCTGTGTGAGCAATGGCACTGAGCAATGTCACTGGAGAGTGAAAACAACACTGCTACTCATGTTTCTGTGTGAGCAATGGCGCTGGATCTCCTGGGGTGGGAGATACTTATGGAATCCAAAACCCGCAAGATCCGACAATGCAACGATGACGTTTTGCTTCGATTCAGATCCGAGGATGCGCGAAAGTACCAAGCCGGCTCACAAGCCTAGTCAGACCCCGTAAGTTCGGGTGGGTTTGGTTTTCAGAAAACTGAGCCCGAGCAACTCTAATTCAAATCCTTGACTTGTATAGTGAATATGAATATGAGCACTGTGGCGCCTTTAAAATCTACGATAATAATAATAATAATAATAACAATAATATAGAGTGATTAGCCTGTTATAGCTCTTATTCTAGCTCATGATTAGCCTGCTCTAGTTCTTGCTCTGCCCTAGGAATAAAACTATAGAATTTGTTTAGGGTCTGTTCATCACTTGTGTTAGAATACTCAACAGAACGTCCTCATCCTACTGCTTATGTCTATATTAGATCTAGATCTTATTCTAGCTTAGTGTTTAGAACTAGACTGCTCTGAAGCTTATTCCAGCATAGTGCTCTTTTATTTTATCTTAAAATTTAGAAGTAACTGTTCTAATCTGTTAGCTATTATTATAGTTTAGTCTAGGACTGACCTGCTCCATATCTAATTGTAGCTTATTTTGCCTTTTTATGGTGTGGTTATGGCTCTATATTGTATTATAGTTTAGTGTTAGTACGATTAAACTGCTCTGAAGCTTATTCTAACATAGTGCTCTCTTATTCCAGCTTAGTGTTTGCCTAATTCTTGCTCTACCCTCCTGTTTAGGACTAACCAGTGCTTATTCTAGCTTAATGGTCTATTTTTCTGTTTGCGGTATTTAGCATTAGACTGCTCTAGCTCTTAACAGTATTTCAAAGCAGCCCGATCTAGCATATTAGTATAATGTCGTTCTGGCTTGTATTCCAGTTTAATGCTTGAAAGTAGCTTACTCTTTCTGAGTATATAATTAGGCTTCTAAAGCATGTGTACTAACTTAGGGCCTGGTGTAGAGTTGGCTGCAATTTACACTGAAATCATAAGTGTAAATTGCATCCCATAATTTATATAGGATTCCAAATCGCATGGATCTTTAGAGATATTTGGCCAAAAGTTCTTTTTTTGTGCTGATCAGTTGGACTTGCGACCAACGCTACGAGACCCCTAGTGTTTAGTGCTGACTAAGCTCTTGTTTTAATCTCTTGATAAGGTCTAGCTTATATTAATTTATTTTAGTTCTTATATTATGTCTACTCCAGTATAAAGATGAGGACTAGGACTTGGCTTCTCTTGCTTTTATTATGTTTTATGATTAGCCTGCTCAACTCTCTTCAACTGCCATAGAACTAGGATTGTAGGAATCTGGTTTGGGATTACTGTATTTCCTACTCTAGGGCCTGATTCATTAAGGATCTTAACGTAAGAAACTTCTTATTTAAGTCTCCTGGACAAAACCATGTTACAATGCAAGGGGTGCAAATTAGTTTTCTGTTTTGCACATAAGTTAAATACTGACTGTTTTTTCATGTAGAACGCAAATACTTGATAGCTTATTTGTACACTGAAATTTAAAGTTGATATTTGTGTGCTACATGAAAAAAACAGTCAGTATTTAACTTATGTGCAAAACAGAATACTAATTTGCACCCCTTGCATTGTAACATGGTATTGTCCAGGATACTTAAATAAGAAGTTTCTTAAGTTAAGATCCTTACTGAATCAGGCCCCTAGAATGTATTTGGAATTATCTTGCTCAAGCCTAGAGCTTTTCTCTAGTCTTCTTCAGCTCTATAACCATATTCTAGGGCTCAATACTAGAATGCAAAAGCCACTTTCAAATAAAATAGCTATGGCAGATGATAATGAAGCAGTCATATACTAAACTGAATATTTAATGAGCCCGAAGTATTGATCATTTTGTATTAATACAATGAGACAACAATACAAACCACACACAATTTTCTAAATGCATTGTTACCTGATGTTGTAGAATGCCACCCAGAAAATACAGAATTCTGAAGGGGTTAAATGCTGCTCTAGTGTCACATGACAGTTTTTCGCTTATTTTAATGTCACTCATTAAATATAATATCACACTACTGGAGCATTTAATCCTGTGTCTCATTACTTGCTAAACTGCCCATGTGACACTGCCCTTATTATAAACATAATGGACATCAAGAAGTGTTAAAATGTGTTTTTGGTCGTAGTAAAATCTAAATAATTGCTATGACTTTGCCTCCATATTTATAATATGAAATGTTACAACTAATTTTAATTTGGTAATGAGGTTTCGCTTGTTAGAACCTCCTGAGACCCAACAATCCTCTATAGAATGCAGTAATAGTATATGATAAATTACTGAAACAGCTAAACATAAAATGTTTATTTTTTTTTAATAGACCCAATAGTCCACATTTTTTTTCCGTTTCAAATGCTTGCATGAGGATCTATATTTATATTTAGTTATTTTTTTAACAACGTTAGCTTAAAACGTACATGCTCTGCATTTCAGTAGACGTAACATATAGAGAAAAAAAAGAGTTTCATAGAGAAACAAATGTATAAATTGGTTGTATGTATTGTCTAGGAGCACAGAATTGTTACTTTTGATACAGTTACCTTTGGTAAATGGGTTTTACAATATAGTATTTATAGCTGATATTGGCAGGCTGCACATAATGTTACATATTACAGATAACATGTAAATTGAGGAACGTGTCACCTGGAACACAGAACATTAAAATAAATGTAATTATAATAACATCATAATAAAAATAATTGATATGGATTGTATGTAGTAGACATACAATTATATGAAATTTATACTGCCCAAACAATATTCTTCTTTCATCAACCGCTCCCGTTCAAAACAAATAATCGTATGTATATATATATATATATATATATATATATATATATATATATATGTATATATGTATATATATATATATATATATATATATATATATATATATATGTATATATATATATATATATATATATATATATATATATATATATATATATGTGTGTGTGTGTGTGTGTGTTCTATGGTTCTGAATATTTCTTTGTTGAGGTATCTTTATGTTTCCTTTCTTTGTTTTGTGTGACCTTTTAATTTGATTCTGAAGCAAAAAATGTATTCATTTTTGCCACATAATGGACTACAAGAAACGCTATTGCATGCTAAACTTTACTAAATTGGGACTATCTACCATGGGTGTAGGGTGTGCAGTTGGCCAAACCACCCCTCGTCACCTATTGTCCGTGGCTTTCCCCAGTGGGGCGGACCACCTGGTCCTCTCCCCATCACAACAGAGGCACCAGAGTACTTGCACCAGATATGGCGGCTCCCAGAATAAGAGCAGACAGCTCACAAGAGACTTCTGCACCCAAGAGCAACATTGGAACTTTATGTTCCACCGTGTTCCACTTGCTGACCCTGGACCAGCACCAGTAAGGATCTGAGAACCCCTTCCTGGCTCACCACTATCACGAACAATAGGAAGGGGGAAAGGAAGGAAGGGAAGGGGGGAAAGGAAGGAAGGGAAGGGGGGGAAGGGAAGTCACTAGCCTAAGGAGAGCAAACAGAAGGTAAAGAAGTTGGAGAGCGGAATATAATAGAAGAAATAGGAAAAGGCAAGAGGCCTCAGTAAGCCAGTGGACGAGAGGTCCCATAGTACTCAGTCCAGGGACTCCAGACACTACTCAGCACGTGACTTGTGTAAAAATGGATAATCACACCAACCAGAGAATACACTATACCTCGTGCTTCCACCAACAAGAGTGTGAGAATTACATACTTTAAAAATATGGAAACAAGTATAATAAATTAATGGATATTTGGGAGATATTTCCCATTAAGTGATGGCCTTTTAATCACATGTGCACCAGCGGCAGGTGTGGGCATCACTGAAGTTGTGTTTCAGGGGAATGGGGCTTGGGGCGGCCCATAGCTTCCAAAGGGCTGGGCATGCCCCTAGGAGATGTGGCATGCCCCAAATGTGACAAGCCATGGCCTCGTGTAGTATGACCAAGCCCCCTGTCTTGTGTGCTGTCACTTAGCACTTTACCCCTGTGTCTCAATTTATTATTAAAAAATGTTGGGAGGTATGAATATAGGTGGAGGCCCAAGTCTAATAGTGTACACAGGCCCACTAGTTTCTTGATTTTGTGGAATTATGGTCCACAGCCTTGCATACTGAATTCCAAACCTGTTGACCTAGTGCAGATGATGTGGGTTATGTGTGCGGAGCGCACACTTGCTTTCAGGCGGACAGAAAACTCTAACATTACTGGTTCTCTTAGATTCACTCTGCTAGAGTATATCTGGCAACAAAAAATAGGCAAGGAATGCAATTTTAAACAATGACCATTTGAATCTATTAAAATGCATTCAGGGCCCGTAGGTAAATGGGGTGGAACTATCAGCAGTATTTCCCAACAGATACATATGACAGATTAAAGTTCCGGCATATATGCAATACACTATAAAGAGACTCATGAGTGCTGAGGTCCCAAGAAGTCGTTAATGTTGTGTTCCGATGTTACATAGACGTCTTGGTTGTAATGTCATCTTGACGCAATGTATTCTACCTATCCACGTTGTGGCGTTTTTATTCCACTACTCTAGAGGTTTCATGAGAGCCTTTACCAGGTAACACTGATTTGCTGTCTCGTAGGATGTGGTAAGGCAGCTATTGCTAGATATTTCTATATAGGCAAGGAGTTTGCCAAGTAAAATCAAAGTTGTATTTGTTTAGCTTCACTTTTTGTGGGGAAATACATATACTGTATGTGCAAAGCTTCTGGTTTAGTTGGGTTTACTTTGAAGCCGAGAAGTTTCCTGAAAGCATTTAACTCATCAAAAATGAAACGGCAAGAAGGTCATAGGACTAGAGGGGCCCAGCAGTACATCACCAGCATATAGAGAGATTTTATACTCTAATGTGGGTGGCTAGAGGCTCAACGGTCAGGGCAACAAGCAGCAATGAGAGGGGCATCCCTGCCTTGTGATCATGCCCTGTCTGTAGGGAAAGGAATACCATCAGAGCGGTTTTATAGTAGAATAACCGCTACACGTTATAAAAGTATAATGGCTCTGATTTACATATGGTCTCCTGAGGGTCCATAATCTTCTGTCTTAATTCAAATATTTATTCAACCAGACTCTGTCTGTAAAGTATAAAGCCAGAAGACAAATGACTCCTTATACAAAGCTGCTATAGTCTCTTTGGACTGTCTTCTATTAATTACCATCTACTTTACAAGAGAAACCTCAATTTTTGGAAGATATATAAAATTTAACAAGAGAAAGCAACTTGCAGGCCCATCCAAACTACCATTTTGTGTGTATGTTTGTTTTGTGTTTTTTTTGTGGTTTAGTCTCTTTTAGATTAGCTACATATGCTTTTTTATCCTCCTCTAGTTGGTTCTGTGTATATTAGATGCAGTTTTCTTAGTACTTTCTTAGAACAGCTGCCAGTTCCTTGATAAACCATATTTGCTTTCTTTTCTTTTCCATTTTTTAATAACATATAAGGTACACATTTCTAATGCATTTGTTTTAGCTTATTCCACTGTTCCTTCATTCCTACTCTGTCAGAGATTCAGCATTTCCAAATTCTAAAACCTTTATCTTGGTGCAGTATTATTCTGGGGGTATAAGAAGGAGAAGTTCAGTGTTTAAGCTCTATTAACAAAAATCAGGCTGGTGTTGAAAGTAATGGTTCCTGCCAGCTGACAGAGATTGGGAGTAGGGCTGCGAGGACCCTTGTTCCTCTTCCTTTGGATAAGTTACCCCAGGTCTTGTGAATCTGTGTGCTAGCGAAAAGTGAGGTGACAATGAAGCCGGACCACTGCCCTGCTGGCAGTCACTGGGGCTTCGAAATCCCAGAACTTGCGCTAAGGATCATGGTAGGAGCTGGTAACAAAGGGTAAGTCTATAGTCGGATTTCCCAAGGTGGCCATAATAGGACTGGTATCGTGTTGTATGTACTACTTTTGTGTCCATTATATATACCTATAACTATTCCTCCTGTACATATGTTGCTGTTGTTTCGTTAATAAAAGCTACCATTGGTTAAGTTGTATATCTGCCTGGGTGTAAGTATTTACCCATGTACAGGGGAACTCAGTAGGCTGTTCAGCCTCAGTAGACACCATTTCCTCACAGAGGCCCACACTGACAAAGGGGACAGTCAAGTAGCTCGGTTTCATACAGAGGCCTTCAGCAGAGGGAGGCAGAGAGCCACAGACGCAGGGGGTGAGACAAAAAAGGGGGGAGACAGGACGCTACTCGAGGCCTCATTACATTACAGGGGCCATCGGCCTAAGGTAAGTAAGACATTAGCTACCAAGGAGCTTAATAAATTGCCCTATTTTGCCTTCCCCACAGAGAACTATGGGGACAGCTTTATCTCAGTTGTTACATTGTTGATAAATTAGCCCGATAGTTAAATTTGCCATAATCCTGCTGCACTTTACACAGCATTTCCAAAATCTCTAGTGTGTCTGGATAAGGTGATGTACCTTATATAAGGCACACCAAAATAATTGCTTTGTAAATAAATTGTACTCTAATGTTAGAGCATTACAGACAGTATACACGTGTTAATATACAGCCAATAACTACAATAATTACTAATTATATACTCCTTTGTATAAGCATTCAATAATACACAGGAAAATAAGCCTTTCTACAGAGGGAGCATCATTATCTAATTATTTGCATGAAATGGAATGATTGGCAGTAAAGTGGTTACTTGCCCATATAAAGACACAAGGTCACAGGTCAAGTGCTTTTATACAGGCTCATACCTTGAAGGCGGCCTCTTATAGCCTTATAATTGACAAGAGGGTATGTGTTATTCCTTATAATACATGCATAGTAATTTCTGGCAAAGAAATTAAATGTTCCAGTATTCCATTTTAACATTAAACATTCCATTTAATTAAATTATGTCTTGGTAATTAATTAAGTTTTGGTACACTTGTCTGTCAGCCAGCCCCATACCTGAACTTTATGAGAAGATTGTGTGACATGTTGCTATAAGGGGATCTGGTTGGAACAGGGATAAGTGCAATTGTGGTGCTCGGTATAATGCTGGTAGTGTATTGTCTGATGAAAGTTACTGAGAGGAATGAAGCAGAGAAGCTGTAAGTATTGCTCAAGCACAAAGTTTGAACAACTGTAAAGTATACTAATTTTTCACTCTCTGTCATGGATGAGTTAGGTGACAATGATTTGTAAACACTTAACAGTTGTTTAAGCAAGTATTCATGCCGCTCATGTATTGTATAATTAAATACACTACATTTTGGCATAAAGACCCTTTAAATATAATAAAAAGCCAATTTATACAATATAGTGGCAACCTGCCCACCCCCTACCTCCAAGTTTGTGTTTATGTGACTTTCCTTTTTGAAAGTTGTTGTTACTGAGGGAAATAAAACCATACAACCTTGGAAATGCAGTGTTATAACTGCAGCCAGCGAAGGTGTACAGAACAGGATATAACTCTCAGTGGGATAAATTACAAGTGATGAGGTCTAACAGAATAAAGCTTCTATTTCAGGAAGTCTTCCAGGCAAAAGCAGAGATTTGGCAGTTTTAGCGTTCCTTTCAAGACAATACACGTACACCAAAAACATTACTCTTCATAGAGTACCCAGGAGGCTTTTACAATCATCTGTATGCTTGTGTTCATTCTAGTCCCTCAAATTCAACACAGATCTCCTTTATTAATTTTAATTTGTCATCAATAACCTGACAGACTCTCTTTCAGCCAGATATAGTGAATTAACTGTTTCACTCACTGTGTCAGCTATTAAAAATGTGATAATGATTAGCAGTAATGAGGTCAAATAAAATAATGGGCAAAGTGCTGGTTGCTACAAGCTAAATGTATAACACAGGAGGATTTATTAAGCTCATGTGCTGAAATGTAATTTAAAAACAGGATATTGCCACCTGCGAGGCCGGCTCGTTGGGTTATCCAGATCGTTTAAACCTGTCGCCCTAATATGTTTATTTGGCTTTGTCATATATTACCATCGATATAATTTGTAATAGCTAGAGCTAATTGTTTCTAGCAAAGTAATATAAACTAGCTGTAATAAATAAGACTAGGAAATTGTTCATTCAGACCGTTGTAAATGAAAAAAACGTGTGTCACGAAAGCTCAGTAATAGCTCAGTTTGGTCCTGTGTATTAAATGTGAACAATAGTCTACAAAAAATAAAGATATGTAACACAGATTAAAGTATTTTATTTTGTAATGGTAAAGTTAGCGTTATATAACTATACTATTCCAAATCTAACTTTACTATTCCTAATTGAGACCTATAGGATTCCACTAACAGGGCAGAATGGTCACTTTTAAACATTATTTTAGACTAATTGTGTGACCTCGCGATTGCCAAAGCCCGATGGGCTCAATGGCGGGTGTATCATAGCCCCACGATAACTCCCCCCTATTTCAATGGCACTGGGATGGGGTTATGTATGTACATCGCGCTCATATGTGCTTTCTCTCTTCCTGTACTAGCTATTGATAATACTCCAGGCATAACAGCCTGGAGGACTTTGAATACAATCTGGATTTGTCAGACAGACGTTGATTGGGCAGAGTTCCATACAAAAGCTGCTTATATTCAAAATGTATTGTCTTTACTGTCCTCAAACATCAAAACATTTATGATTTATTTGAAATTTGGTTACTGGTTGCTGTCATATTTCTATTAAAGTCCTACATCCTATAGTTGATCACACAAGCTGCATAGTGGCAAACAATATCAGATAAGTGAGCCAATATCGCAGCGCATGTGGGCTACAAGTAATCTAAAGTTTCATAGTGAATAATGTGTATAAAAGTATAGAAGTGTCTCAGACAAACAGACTAAGGGCCCAAACGGCCGGAACTCATCTCATTTGATTATCCATGCTCAAATTGAACTATAATCCTCTCCCCCCGATCCTTGATGCCAATGGCAGCCACTGACTAAGATCAATACATAAACTATATATGCTACAGTATTGCATTTTTGGGGGGAATTCAAATAGCCGCGATGTTCCTCAGAACTTCGCAGCTGCGCATTTTTTCCGATACTATGCTAGAAATCTCCACTCACTTTTCCTCGATCCTCTATACAGTGGCGGATCCAGGGGGCGGGCGATCGGTGAGATCGCCACCCCCCTACCAGGGGCTTGCCGCTGACAGCTGCACACTGTGCAGGTCCGTTCAGCAGTGACAGTGTGCTGCCCGGCTGCTCTGATTGTGTTTTAAACACAATCAGAGCAGCGGGGCAGCACACTGCCACTGCCGAGCGGACCTGCACATAGTGTGCAGCCGCCGGAAGCCTTAGAAATCAGAAAGGGGGCGGGGCCTAAATCCCCCCCCCCCCTAAAATCGCCCCGGGTAAAGCAGTTGTCTAGATCCGCCCCTGCCTCTATAGGGCACGAGGATAAATGAGCAGAGATTCTTCACCGCAAAGTATCTCCGGAATGGTTGCGAGACGCTTGGTGGCTAATTGAATTTTCCCCTTAGTATGATAGAATGTCTTTTTTGCTCTCAGCACATATCACAGTACTGCCTACTTAGGGCGTAGTTCTCAGTGAACAAAGACCATATTGTTGGTGAAAATGGGTCTTTTGTTGGAGATAGGGCTTGGTATCGCATTTCCCAATATATGAAAAGGTTTACCGCCGCCGATAGATTTGCAAGGGGAATCCTATTTAACAGTATCCCACCTGTGACAGATCAAAATCATAAAAAAAATGCATTACTCTGATTTCTAAAAAATCCATAATAATTAAAAATATTTTGGCAAGCTCATGCCCATCTGTTACCGCTGCAGGTTAGTATCGCTGGCCAGCTCAGTTGCCACAGCGAAATTGTTTCATAAATGCCGACAATAACTAACTGATTTTCAGATTTCTCACCACAATGGACTCTCAATAAAAAAATAGGCCCTTTAGAGACAGATCATCAGGGCAGCTCCCAGCCCACAGGAGCTTAGACTATAGAGGTGATGTTAGTCTGGTTACAAAACCTATTTTACATATTGACATGTAAGGATAGACTTCTCATCTTGTGGGTTTGGCTTCACTTTAAGAGTTACATTCCCTTCAATAGAGAATTATTGCCATTCTGGTGTAATGCAATATTAATATAGAAACGCAGGCTTACCAGGGACTGGACCCAGGGCCCTCTTAAGAACCTCTTGGGCCCCCGGGCACAGCAGTGCACCGGGGCCCATATATATACAAAATGAAAAAAATAATGATTATATATATGCACCCTGCAGCCCAGGGGGTCCGTCGGAGGCAGGAAAAAGAAAACCCTGAAAAAAAGAAGAAAATACTTACCGTGCTGTCAGCTGGCGATCCGGCTCCCTCCCTGGTCTCCTCCTCCGTCGCGCTCCGCAATGGATATCGGGCGGGTGTGATGACGTCACGCCCGACATGCACTGCCAGCGCGACGGAGGAGGAGACCAGGGAGGGAGCCGGATCGCCAGCTGACAGCACAGTAAGTATTTTCTTCTTTTTTTCAGGGTTTTCTTTTTTTTCCTGCCTCCGGAGGGCCCCCCTGGACTGCAGGGCCCCCGGGCACCTGCCCAGCGTGCCCAATGGGAAAGACGGCCCTGACTGGACCCCAACACTCTGCGTCATATTCATGCAATGGACGAGTCCCCCCGGCAAGATAACTGCAAACACTTCACTCTCCTTTACAGTATATCAAAATACCCATGGGGTCCTGAGACACTGCCAAGTGATTGGCAGCTCGGGAAAGGAATTGTCCAATCGGCTCCCTAGTACTGATGGGGAGGCACAGTTAAAAATCCCATGCAGTGCGGGCACTTTTCTATCCTGTTTGAATCAGAGAGATGAGAACATCATGAGAATATCAGGAGAACATCAGGAGAATGTCATAATAATATCAGGAGAACATGATGAGAATATCAGGAGAACATCAGGAGAATGTCATAATAATATCAGGAGAACATGATGAGAATATCAGGAGAACCTCAGGAAAATGTCATAATAATATCAGGAGAACATGATGAGAATATCAGGAGAACATCAGGAGAATATCATGAGCATATCAGGAGAACATCAGGAGAATATCAGGAAAACATCATGTGAACATCAGGAGAACATCAGGAGAATATCATGAGCATATCAGGAGAACATATGGAGAATATTAGGAGAATATCATGAGAACATCAGGAGAACATCAGGAGAATATCAGGAAAATATCATGAGAACATCAGGAGAATATCAGGAGAACATCAGGAGAATATCAGGAGAACATCAGGAGAATATCAGGAGAATATCATGAGAACATCAGGAGAATATCAGGAGAACATCAGGAGAATATCATGAGAACATCAGGAGAACATCATGAGAACATCAGGAGAATATCATGAGAACATCAGGAGAATATCAGGAGAATATCATGAGAACATCAGGAGAACATCAGGAGAATATCTGGAGAACATCAGGGGTCTAATTCATTAAGGAACAAATTAAGAAGTTTCTTATTTAAGTCTCCTGGACAAAACCATGTTACAATGCAAGGGGTGCAAATTAGTTTTCTGTTTTGCACATAAGTTAAATACTGTCTGTTTTTTCATGTAGCACACAAATATCAACTTTACATTTCAGTGTACAAATAAGCTATCAAGTAACTGTGTCCTACATGAAAAAACAGTCAGTATTTAACTTATGTGCAAAACAGAAAAACAGCATTTTTAGATTATTATGCTCATTATTATATCCCAGACACAAACAGCACAAGAGGCACAGATGTGATATAGTAACAAACAGTACATCGGCCTGTGAGTATGCAATTCTCTGCAGGAACATGCAATAAATAAGTTGGATGTATAAACATTTTATATAGAGCCATGTTTACCAACACAGACTTTCACCCCCGCTTTGGCAGAAGACTTACATCCTGTGACGTTAGAAGACCCTGCTCATTCCACTTCCTAACTCTCAGTCTGCAACTTACCCCCTTGCCTCCATTGCCCTCCTCACATCATGACATGCTGCCCTGTTCTCACTAACAATAACATGAGTGGTCAGCACACTCATCTCCTGACATAAGCTGTCCTGCTGTGAGCATTCCAGTGATCTTATTGGCTAGAAATTGTTCTAACCCAACTGACTAGAAAACTGTGTACATCTGGTCGAGTAGGTGATGAGGAATAATAAGAAAAAATTATGCAAAACGCGTCTTAGAGGTGACCCTAAGTCTGCTCTTGCCGGACCAAGGAAATCCCACATTTATTTGCAGACAGCACTGAACAACAGAACATTTAGATTTTACCAAATCAGGTTCTGGAATGTACAATAATATCTGTAAATAACTATGGAACCCTCTTGTTGTGTGAACTGCATCCTATGTATCAGTACCAAATGCCCTAATATGATTATTAAAATAATAATTTTTAGTCAAGGGATTCTCACCAAATCTGATATTCAATTCAGAATTTGTCTGAATCCTAAAGTATTTTAGCAAGGTTCGGTATTGCTGTTTTTCAGCAATAATGTCACACACATAGAAATGGTCACTCACATTTCCACCTACAGATACTATGAGGAGCACTGCTAAGCAATTTTATAAGGAGAGCATGTAGAAAGGTGCACTTTCTCAGTGTAATTTAGTATATTTTAGCTGCCATGTTCTAAATGACTGAAAACCCTTTGGAAAAAAGTCCCAAGCTTTGCAAATAATAGCTTCAATACCTGATTATAATTACTGTTATAATGACTGATTCTTACATATTTACTATTACTATTACTGTTATGGTCTTTGGAATAGAGATTTGGTTTATTCTTGTAATTAGTAAATACACTACATTATTATATTTATCGTAGCTACAGTATATCACTCAACATTCAATATAGCCAAGGATGGGCAGCTAACATCTGTATAACCTGATTCACCTTTGATTAAATCTGGAGACACACACATAGCTCAGCATCTATTGTGTATAAACATATTAACATAAGACGCCGCTAACTCAATACAGCAAAAAATTCCACAAACACTAACATATACATAAATATACACGATGGCTGCTATCCCTTTGAATTTATGTTAACAGGCACTTTTATGAGCCAAGAGATGACTTTGATAATTCAGGTCTATGTATCAGAAGGACAAAGAGTTTGGGTTTAAAAGAAAGTCAGTTTGTAACTATTTCCTACTCTTACTGTATGATAGATCACAGTGATTGCTGTTAGTGCTGTTTTTTTTTTCTTGTAATTGGTTGGACTATTGGTTTCTCACATAAATTTGCCGGAACATCTGTCATGTAGATCAGTAATAATATGATTTATCCTAATGACAGTTTCACTGATCCTGTAGTTCCATCTTTGTCCAGCAGGTGGGTGAGTGTTTGTCATGTGCTCTGCATTTCTCGGTATGCCAGTAGATAGCGTCAGGTCTAGACCAGGCCTGGCATACAAACTGCACCAGCCAACATTAGTGGCTTTGCTCAGCCTAAAGATTCTATAAACTGGGCATCTCACCACTGCGCCTACAGAAGCCACCGCTAGCCTGGGACACCAAAGCCACACAACAGACCATCCAGCAAATACCACATTTACCAGATTATAAATCTGGTTCTGCACAGGGTGTATGGCCCAAATATATGGGACTCTCATTGTTTAGAGTTAGGACCACCCTATTAGCAAAAGCGCCGTGGAGTGGCGGGTGGCTTTAACATACATTTGCAAATGTGTGCAACTAAGACTTTTGCATTTTTATCTACAGTAGAAATAGCAGATCTGTTGCTGGCTATAGCAGTGTGCTGGGGGATCTCTCTGTGTGTTTGTTCCTTTCAGGATAACCCCACCCTTTCAAGCACCTGCTATAGCCTATAAATTGATTGAGCAACTTCCACTTCTTTATTTGTCTGAGAGGCATGTTGGTGTCAGTAGCTGAGGGGGAGTGCTGACATTGGATTTCGATTTGGAGACTTCTGGGATACCTCTTTGGTAAGTTAGCTCTCAATTTAAAAACACATATGTATGGCCCAAATATATGGGACTCTCATTGTTTAGAGTTAGGACCACCCTATTAGCAAAAGAACCGTGGAGTGGCGGGTGGCTTTAACATACATTTGCAAATGTGTGCAACTGAGACTTTTGCACTTTTATCTACAGTAGAAATGGCAGATCTGTTGCTGGCTATAGCAGTGTGCTGGGGGATCTCTCTGTGTGTTTGTTCCTTTCAGGATAACCCCACCCTTTCAAGCACCTGCTATAGCCTATAAATTGATTGAGCAACTTCCACTTAAATTAAAGTTTATTCGATTTAAATATCTTTATTTCAACAGTTCTAAACAGAATAAGTGAACAAATTATTATGTCAATGGCTCAAATAAAATTTAGATCATTCTCAAATCAATGTTCAATGGCCTGATTCATTAAGGAAAATTAAGCAAAAAAGTAAGGCAAAACCATGTTGCATGGAAGGGGGAGGTAAATTTAAAATGTGATGGCAGATTTATAGTTGAGGTAGGGAATGTCCTAGATCAACTTTAAATATCAGTGTACAAATAAGCTATCAAGTATTTGTGTGCTACATGAAAAAACAGCCAGTATTTTCCTTATGTGCAAAATAATAAACTCATTTGCACCCCTTGCATTGGAACATGGTTTTGTCCAGAAAACTTGAGTAAGAAAATGTATTTTTTGCTTAACTTCTCTTAATAAATTAGGGCCCATGTTCCTAACTAATCTAATTTACGGTGGATTTTACATGCTTATAATAATAAATATAATAGTATGTTAAATAATAATAATAACTATACCTTGAAACAGTTAAAAAAGTGAGGAGGGGAGCAAGAAATTAAAAACGTATACTATTTTTTTCCCTAACATAAGACTGTCCAGTCTTATTAACATGACGCAGTTCATGCTATTGTTAGTAATGAATGTGTTAACCCGGTGAAGAAAAAAGTAAGGTTACACCGCACATCACTCGCTTAAAACAAAATATATTTGATTTTCCTTTTAAAGGACTTCACTGAAAGATTCTCAATATTCAAGGATTTGTAAACAGATTCCGCTACGTGCTAACAAATTCCGCACCTCATCCCCAGGATTTCTATTTGTCCTGATGGAACAACAAGATTGACTCTACATTGTGGCTAAATTTGAATTGATGATAGAAGCCATGTTAGTAATTCTAGATCAAGCAACCCTTGTCTGGCGTTTATTTGTGATGTTGCGGTGTCAGGCTGTCCCTGAATCCCCTCTCATCTGACATGTCAGCTCCACAATCACACAGAGAGAGAAGCAGTGAATTCACTTTTACAGTTAGGCGAGCTGAGTGCTATTACCAATGTATTTGTCACCATCCGGCAGATCTCAGCCTATAATCTGCCATCTGGATGGATGCTACAAAGTTAAGAGCCAGGGACATTCATTTCTCAGTAACTACCTGCTGTCAGCTGTTATTTTAAGGATCCTGTGATTTTCTTTTATTTTGACTAGAAAAACAAGCCAGCAGTAGTAATAGAAAGACAGATCAGCTAGTCACTCTCTGGCAGACTTGTCATTGGCGTTTGGTTTTGAGGAGGTATGTTTTTTCCCCCAGAACGAAAAATAGAAATATATTGTTGTGTGCAATATAATAAATATATATATATATATATATATATATATATATATATATATATATATGTGTATATATATATATATATATATATATATATATATATAGTGGAAAATATGAATTATATAATATTACTTGTTAAATAATATTAACAAAAAATAAAGGTGACAAACATAAAACACTTAATTTAGATATAATATTGTAAAGAAAAAACTATATTTATTTTCCCTTTTTTAAAATCATATCTGTTCTGCTTTCTTACATCATGTTAGCAGCAATGTAAGGTATTGAATAGGGCATTTGTTTAAGTGCATTTTTAAAAGGGAACAGTTGTGAGATAATTTGTGTGTAATAGTACAAGGACATAGCAAAACAGTGCAAATGGGGGGACTCTGCATTAGAATCATCACACGTATTGGTCTATATTGACTTTCGGGAGTACGTAAGGAGAAAGCCCATTAGGGTAATGCAAACTGGGCTCTCTGGTGCAAGAACCCCAAATCAGTATGTCTGCCTTGATGAATCAGGAGCGACGTGCTCAGCAGCTATTGAAATATGTAAAAAAATAAAAATAAAAAAAAATAAAACACCAGCACTGTCATATATATATATATATATATATATATATATATATATATATATATATATATATATATATATATATATATATATATAAATGTCTAGTGGCGTGTGTTAGTCTGTCTGTGTGTGTGTGGAAAAAATAAAACCAAGCTGCAGCACCACCTGCTGGGCGGAGTTATACACTGACCTACTAAATTCTTAGTAAGTGTGTGTGGAAAAAAAATTCAGAAAGGGCTGAAATTTGGTATACTAAGATGTTTTTAATTTGTTAATTGTTAAAAGTGTTTATAAAGATTTAAAATATATATATATATATTTCTTGAAGGAGAAGTGACAGTTGGGAGTGGTTGGTGGTTGCTGAGGGTGACAGTGGGGAGTGGTTGGTGATTGAGGCCTGGGCAATGGCCCAAATGCATGACAAGAACCTTTTTAACACCTTAAGTAGCTTGATTTGACTAGAATGCATGAGTATCATGCACGGGTTAACTTGTATATATATGCACATATATCATCATTTATTTATATAGCACCACTAATTCCGCAGCGTGTACAGAGAACTCACATCAGTCCCTGACCCATTGGGGCTTACAATCTAAATTCCCTAACATACACATACAGACTGAGAGAGACTAAGGGCAATTTAATAGCAGCCAATTAACCTACCAGTATGTTTTTGGAGTGTGGGAGGAAACCGGAGCACCCAGATGAAACCCACGCAAACACAGGGAGAACATATAAACTCCACACAGATAAGGCCATGGTCGGGAATTGAACTCATGACCCCAGTGCTGTGAGGCAGAATATACAGTCCAACCAATATAAAGTTTCTGATACGTTTGAACTGTTGATTCTTTATTTTGTTTTCCCCCCATTGGCATGAAGGGAACTTTGTATATCTTTACTATAGGTAAAAAAATATATAATAACACTCTAAAAAACACACCCAAAATGTGCTCAGTTGGGCCATATTCAGTATTGTAATATGATGATGGCTCCTAATGTAAGGAGAGTAAGTGTAATACAAAGGTGACATCTTGGTGATTGATTACTGTCATCCCTGCAGTTCTACAATGGAAGGGGAAACAACAATTAGGAGAACTTTATTTCATTTTCTTCTTCTTTATTCAGATGCACATTTGAGCACATTTTTGAGAATAACAAAAGAACGGATTTTGGTGAGTATTGTACATGTGGTGTGTGTGTTTCTTTCTACTACTAGATGCCAAGGGCATGCTGGCATTGGTAGCCCTACAGGATCCAGCATGCTATGGCAGCATTTTGCAGCTATGGGCATGCTGACGCTTGCAATTCTACAAGCACCAACACACCCAAACATTCAATGGCTGCCACGGCTTGCTGGCATTTGTAGTTCCACTAATATACTTACTCATTTAAACGCTTTCACCTATTGCCCAGAAATGAATTGCTGAGCCTTTTTGTTACCATGCAGTTATTTTAGCTCACAATATATCACCCTAGTACCACCTCATTTCAGACAGATCAACAAGACAATTCCCAGTCTGTAAAAGATGAGATTCTGGAATTAGTCCAAGTTATTCTATATTATTAACTTATCATTTTCAAAGGTATGAACAGATGCTCTGACATTAATTGTCAACGATAGATAATATTGTAACACCAATAACAAAATACAAGACGAAAATATTATGTACTCAAAAAACATTATTTCTATAAATTAGTTGTTTGCTTTGACGGGAGGACTGTATAGGTTTGTGATTAGATTTTGGAAGCTATCGGCAACTTGCATTTTCATTATGATACATAAATATATATACTGTTGATGTTTGGCATATTTTTTATTTTACTATCATAATTTTTATTGGTTTGTTATGGTCCTCATTCTTCTTCATATGGTATTGTCTACACTGCACCTAACATACTAAAGAAGCCATAACAAAATAATATATGTATATAAAACATGTTTTCGCTAACAAAATAAAAACATCATACACTACATTTGAAATCTTGATTATAATTTCCCTTAAAACAGTATGCCTACCATGCATATTTTGACATCTAACCATGTAAGGGCTGACGAATGTTGCCATATGGAAAAAAGGTTGGTTTGCATTAGCCAAAACTTATCAATGATCACAAATACCAACAGCTCCAATATATCCATAATCATTTATTGATATCTATATAATTCTGTTATTGAGGATTGCCATCCTTAAAGCATTAACCCCATGAACAAATAAGGTGCATTTAGTTTTTTTACATAAATCACTGTGACAGGCTATAAGAAGCAGCTTGGTAATTACCATTTTCCTTGGTTTGTTTCTTCAGACTGCTATTTATGGTTTATAGTTTAGCATGGATTCCACAGTGTCATGGCAACCACAGTTAAATAGCGCATGATCTAGTGAGCAGAGAGGTTTTAGAGCCTTCTATGAGTTTAGTCTGCTCATGTACTGTAAAATCATCCCCCTCTTTATCATCCCACGACCACAGACTGCATATACAGGACATAGTTCTAGCTGAGAGTGTGCGCATGACTGGCAGCCATATCCCTTCCCCCCCCACCCTTAGAAATTAGGTTTTGAAAAGGAGATAATGATTTGTAGAAAGACAGCTGATAAAAATGATTATCAAATGCTTGCTTAAAAAGTGACTTAATTTGCTACTTAAAGGAAAAAAAATACTTTGCGGGATTTCTGCTCTGACAATTCATCTCACCGATAAGCAGCACGGTGTTGAGTAGCCTGTAAGATGTTTCATAGGACTGTGCGATCTGGCTACATGACCATGGCATCTATTCAACTGGGGACCACCATTATACCAAAACAACCCTTTAAAAATCATCCAGGCTGCAATATATGACAAATACAAACTGCGATTCTCATTGTTCTTCTAGTGGTTGGAATGTTTGAGTATAAAAATGAATCAGGTATTGGAATTCCATTAAAACATTCTTTTTTCTTTTGACAGTGTAATTTTAATTTAAGCATGAGCATCTAGATTTACCTATATTTTTCCCTTTAATTAAAACAAAATTATTTAAATTAAAACAAACAATGGTTGAATCAAAATCAAAAAGCAGGTCAGCTGAAATAAAAAAAAACCCACAAAATTATTCTTTATACAATTACAAACACTCTAACGTAGTGTTTTGATTGCTTTTTTAATACCTTCAATGTTAATTATAATTGCCAGCAGATGATCTTATGGGACTAATTAGTCTCATCTTTTAATTGCATTTTGAAATGAGGGCTACAATTTTTAAAATCATCTTCCAACTATAGCGATTTAATTTATAGGCTGAAAAGTCTTCAAATTAAAATAAATATTATAAAATAATAAAACATTGTTTGAAAAATAAATGATTGCTCTGGATATAATTACTCTCCGTTAACCCATGTATATTAATTGTCATATATTTCCTGTGTCATTCACTAGATTTCCATCATAAGTATTACTGTGTTAATTTATTATGTGGCACATGGCAAGAAAATCTGGTACGTATTTGTGTTTGGTTTACTTCAATAGATGCAACATTTTGGTATGCATGGAATTGGTGTTTTTTGTTGCCTTTTCTCTTTTGAATTATGAAAAAAAAATATTATGGGATTTAATTCATTCTATATTTTATACTTGATGGATAATATGTATACAATTGGCTTGAATAAAATGTACGTCCTAGTATAAGTTTTACAAATATTAGAAATTTGTGCCCATATACACTTAGCATAAATACAGAAAATAATGAAGTGTATATTATACAAATATTAGGAATAGGTGCCCATCTGCCCCTATACACTTGGCAAGAATATAATATATCTCCTATTGTAAATTATACAAATATTAGGAATAGGTGCCCATCTGCCCCTATACACTTGGCAAGAATATAATAAATCTCCTAGTGTAAATGATACAAATATTAGGAATAGGTGCCCATCTGCCCCTATACACTTGGCAAGAATATAATGTATGTCCTAGTGTCAATTATACAAATATTAGAACTAGGTGCCCATCTGCCCTTATACACTTGGCAAGAACATAATGTGTCTCCTAGGGTAAATTATACAAATATTAGAAAAAGGTGCCCATCTGCTAATGTATACTTGACATGTTTATAGGAAATAATGTACTTTTTTTTTTAACTACTTTAATTACTTATGTGCGCAGCTAGTTACTTTGTACCTAAATAATGAAAACTCTTGAGTGGCTGAATCCAGGGTGGTTCATTTAATAAATATATATAAGATATGTATTTGTTGTGTTTACACACTGATTAGAGCTGATATGTGCTGCTCAGTTGTCCTGATGCACACGCAATTGCAGCACAAATCATTGACATATTTTTTAAAAATGTCCTATTAGTATGGTAATGTAATCATTAACGAAACATAACGTGCTCAGTAGCTATTGAAAAATGTAAATATATATATATATCTATATATATATATATCTATGTCTATATATATATATATATATATATTTATATATATATATATATATATATATATATATATATATACATATATATGTATATCCCAATAAAATTTACAGTCCAACCAAAATAAAGATTTTTATATACGAATTCTGGATTCTTTACTTCTTTTTTCCCCCATTGGAATGAAGGGAACTTTGTATATCTCCACTATATGTAAAATAAATATAATAGTATAGTGTAATACTCTCTAAAAAAAAATACCCAAAATGTGCTCAGTTGGGCCATATTCATATTGTGATATGATGATAGTTCCTAATGTAAGGAGAGTAAGTGTAATACAAAAGGGACATCTTGGTGAATGATTACCGTCATTCTTGCAGTTCTACAATGGAAGGGAATAAAACAATTAGGAGAACTTTTTTCACTTTCTTCTTCTTTATTCAGATGCACATTTGAGCACATTTTGGAAAATAATAAAACAGCAGATTTTGATCAGTATTGTACATGTGGTGTGTGTGTCTCTTTCTACTATTAGCTGCTAAGGGCATGCTGGCACTTGTAGCTCCACAGGATCCCGCATGCTCTGGCAGTCATTGGCAGCTATGGGCATGCTGTCACTTGCAATTCTACAAGCACCAACACGCCCAAGCATTCAATAGCTGCCACGGCTTGCTGGCACTTGTAGTTCCACATATATACTTAATAATTTAAACGTTTTCACCTATTGCCCTGATTTGCCTGAAGTGGGTCACATGTTTTTTTTGGGGGGGGCCCTGAGCTGACCAGACTGGGGTAGGAATCTCATTAAAACAGGGGAACCCCATGCTGCATGTCTCCCTATTAGAGTGTGACGAGTCCAGCCTGGCATTGCCTGGTTCTGGTTGCTGCTTTTGCAGGGGGTCCTCATTATCCCCCTGCATTAGTGGTACCCACCCCAGATGGTAACACTCACTTGTCTTAGGGAGAAGTTGATATGTACTGATTATCATCAGAAGCCACAACCTTTATATCTCCAGAGAGGTGTATCTGGAGGTGTGGCCTACTCTAATTAGGCCACACCTCCAGAGGGTGTGCTCCACTTACCTGTGCATGCCCCTACTTTAAGTAAATTGCACTTGTCTGACACCAATATGGCTCCCTAGGCCTAGTGGCCGACAAGCCCAAATCACGTGCACAGTAAAACAAAGTAGATTTTTATGTCCAACTAACTCTAAAATAAAGCCCATTGTCCTCATTGCTCTTCAAACCTGTTCTCTTAATGGAACAATTACAGTTATGTCACGGATTCAGTGCTAAGACAAGCCTGACTCTTCTTTATGATTCCCCTAATACAAAAGTCAAGACGCAGCACAACAAAGGTCAGCACCTCAGAGCACATCATGCCCATATACTAATTTAATTTACATCCGTGTCTCCTTTCTAATAAAGTTTCATAAATAGCCCTAACTAGCCCTGTAATTCAATCAGCGACCGTCAATTCTAATGAGTAAGAATTATACACAAATAATTACCAGCGACAATTCCTATAGGCGCCATCAGTAATCAAAATCAATTTTCAGGATGAAATGACAGACATCCTTGGTATACCTGCTTCACACCAGGTTAAAATACACATGAGCCGAGTTTAAAAATGTCACCGGCAATTTGTCATATTTTTGGATGGAGGGAAAAGAAAAAAAAAAAAAAACGGCAGCTATTTTCAAATGTAATTTCTAGTTACTAATCTCAGGGAGACGGACATTACATTGAGGCTCTCTGGGAATACACATCACGAACCGTCTCATAATTTATGTAATGACACATACTTGGGCGCTGATTAGCCACCTTATCAGCCCTGTAATAAAGGAACCATAACCCCTAGTTTATCATTCATTTATCTGAAGACATCCTGAATATTATCACAAGTTAGTAATGTAATCATTATGCTGCACAGCGAGTGTGGACCCGTATACTACATTGTCAATGTCAGAGGACTGTCATAGTTCATACTGCTTACAGTAATTTGCTTGCTCCTTGCACAGTCTAACAATTTGAGTTAAAAGCCCCATGCAGTCACAGTGAATGCTATATGATCATTTACAATTTTGTCAAGCGGGGAATGACAGAGTCATGGCAGGTCCGTTCTGTACACACCGTATTGCTAAATAACTCTGATGAACTAAAACTGCCTTTTTGTCATAAAATTATTTAAGAAAAAAAAGTAAAAATTACAAGGTGGAATGTTACACCAAAATCACACAAATAATACATCAAGAACAGGGTGAGCAGCTGTTCTGCATTTAAAGTTTATTAAAGGGAAACTAGCCCAAACATTCAACTAAAATAGGTTATGGTGACTATTATGTAATGATCCAACTTTGTATAGTTATTCTTTTTTAAATATATCCAGAATTCATGAGATCCAAACTTTTTACTAAGACATCCTACTCTTATCTATACCCAGCCTTATGATGATTATTCTTCTTCTTCTTCTTCTTATTATTATTATTATCATAATTATTATTATTACTATTATTATTATCATCATTATAATTATTATTATTATTATTAATTATTACACGTCCAAACAAGGCTTTCTGGAACGGCCTTAGGGCGTCAGTAGTCTGCTCACTTTGCATGCTATTAAAAATTTAAAATGCATTACGCACATTTATTTTAACCATGGGCAGAAGATAGATACATATGTATACTAATAATGTATTATAATGAACATATAACCATGGGCAAAAAACATTGATACATAGTAATAATAATGCATTATAATAAATATTTAACCACGGACACAGCATACATACATATGTATACCATTAATGCATTATAATTAACATTCACAATTGTTCATGTTGTAGAAATGAATTGTCAATATAGGTCCCCATCTGAATGAGGTCACATAGACGTGGTAGACGGACATTCACAATTTGATAAACATGTGTACTAAGAACCTCATGTTTATTTCAGATATTATATCGATACTACTGAGTCTAATACACAAATGTTTGTTATTAGTATGTCTTTAGAGTCCTGCATGTTAAATAGTGAACATTTAACCATGGGCAAAAATACATACTTATGTATATTAATAATGTATTATTATTATTATTGTCTATTTATATAACGCCAATGATATTATCCAGAGCAGATGTAGTAACTCTCATTAGTCTCTGCTACATCAGAGCTTGCAGTCCAAATTACCTACCTCACAGACACACACACATCAGGATCCATTTTTTTGTCAGAACCAAATTAACCTACTAGTATGTTTTTGGACCTTGGGAGGAAACCGGAGTCTCCACGCAAATACAGAGAGAACATACAAATTCCACAAAGATATGGCCCTGGTTAGAATCAAACACATGATCCCACAGCTCTGAGGCAGCAATGCTAACCACTGTGCTTTAATTAACATTTAACCATGAGCAGAACATACATACACGTGTACACTAATAATACAGTATATTATAATGAACATTTAACCATGGGTATAATATGCGTACCTAAATAATGTATTATGGACATTTACCTATGGGCTGGATTATAGTCATCATTTTACTGTAGTCACTTGCACTGAGGAACGGGGGGCTAGAGCCGTGGAGCCCTGTGCCAGTGGGGGAATAGTGACATACAAATGTAATCCTAGGGGTTCAAAACCTGCACATGGGACTGTGGTCAGAGCTCAGCATCAGAGATGCAACTTACTGGACTGTCCGTAAGTTATCACCTGTGGGCTACAAGCCTAATAGGACATAATTGAAAACATGGAGAAATCATCATCAGCAGCAGTTATTTATATAGCGCCACTAATTCCGCAGCGCTGTACAGAGAACTCACTCACATCAGTCCCTGCCCCATTGGGGCTTACAGTCTAATTCCCTAACACACACAGACCGAGAGAGACTAAGGTCAATTTTAATAGTAGCCAATTAACTTGCTGGTATGTTTTTGGAATGACTGGTATGTTTTTGGAGAAATTGCATTTATCCTCCCACCTCTCCTGATCTCTCATAAAACACTTACAATGCATGTCTAATCTGCACATGATTGCTCATTTACAGTATATATGTGTGCGCTACATCATATTGCACAACGGACCTTGCCCAGTCTGACCGTGGACTCATAACATGTCTTGCGAGCAGCTTAACGGGTCAAGTCATCGTACTCCTCAGCAGTCCCAATTTTTGCAGGGCAGTCCTGATTTCATGTGACCAAAATCCGCATGGCCTATCAGATTGGGGATGTGGTTGGCAGATCCTAGTGTGCCCCGGGGCATGGATGATATTGTCCCTTCTTATATTCATTAAATTTGGGAGTCATGATTGATGACTTTGATTAATTTGGCAAAAGCAGTTTGAAGCATGAAACAGGATTTTTATTTTATCTTAAAGTTTTATTCGGGTCTTTCAATTATTTTCTGTTACGGGGTAATTGGTGCAGAAAATAAATAAGGACAGAGGATGTTTGCTGAGCGGCAACAAACAAAAGCACAATTTGTTATTATCCGAATCATATGTGTGAAATAGCAGGAAAAAGAAAGAAGAAGAAAAGAAAACTAATGACGGGGGTGGTAGAGTATAAAGGAGGTCTTAAGTGGTAACATGTAGCCACAGATATGAGGACGGAACCTCCAGAGAATTCTATTGTCCAAGCTGATTTAAATATTCTCCTTGCCCTCAGATACGACAACAGATAAGCTCAGGTGTATGCATCAGATAAAATCAATAATTAAAATATCTACGATAGATCTGTTGTTGTTTCTAAGGACAACAAAAATAGACACATCTGCCTGCACATTAGAATGATCTGATGGTGGAGATCTAGGTCCAGTCATATCTTCATAAAGGTTTCATGGTTACTATTCTGAGTCTTTCATCAGCCAAAATATAAATACTCTTTGGGTACCAACATCAAAGATTTCCAATTGGCTGCTAAGTGAATCTCAGCTGCCATCATTATGTGTTAGACCCAGGACTGGCAAAACCATTAGGTGAAGTAAGGCACTTGCCTAGAGAGCCAACATTTCTGGGACACCGAAACCGCTGAATAAGTGACACCATGTTATTCAATTAAAGCTGTACTGCCACTTATGGCCACAAGATGGTGAGCTGTTTGATCGGGCGATTTAGTTTATATACTATAACAAAGAGAGGATTGTTATATATCACACTTGGGTGTATACTTTATGTAAGCTATAAATACATCTAAAATGTGATGTGGCATTTGAAAAGAAGAAAGGATGGAAGGTCTCCCAAGAAAATCCTGTGTTTGCCACTCTACTATACATTTTACACTCAGCGGTAGATACAATTAGCCGCGTTGTTCTTTAGAACAATGAGGCCCGCGCATTATTACCGTCACTACGGTAATGGCTGTGCATTATTACCGTCACTACGGTAATGGCTGTGCATTATTACCGTTACTATGGTAATGGCTGTGCATTATTACAGTCACTACGGTAATGGCTGTGCATTATTACCGTTACTACGGAAATTTCTCAGCTGATTTTTGCTCACAGCTCTGTGAGAAATTACCGTAGTAATGGTAATAATGCGCGGACCGTATTGTTCTAAAGAACAATGCGGTTAATTGAATAGCCCCATAGAATCCCATAGAATCCACTTCTCTGAGCCTTTTTCTCCCTCCTCTACTGTCAGATTTGTTTGTTACAGCTTGTAACACTTGTTTAAAATACCTGCTGATATGTTATTACAGACAGATGTGTCTTTCTTAATTAAATGTATTGTCTTCATCTATTACTGAGATTTTACGAGACTGTTACAACAAACACACAGAGAGACATTTCTAAGAAACTGGGTCAAGGTTAAACTACACTACCAAAATGTCGACGTCATACATACAAAGCCACACCCATTTGTCCATCCAGAAATCATGACTGTCCCACGAAAAATAGGATAATTGGGATGTATATGGGGGGCAGCAAATTTCATGCCTGTTATCCAGGGTCTTATATGGGACCAGTCTAGGAGGGCCTACGTCGCCCTTCGTATGTGATGGCTAACTGGGCTAACCTGTGTAGCACAATGTAACCACCAAATTCAAGCTGGAAGCCTTGATCGGCCTTTTCTGTTACAGCTATTATAAAAGAATTCATGACACATCAAGGGAACAGAACATTCTAATGACGAAGTTGAACCCTTGTTCCTGTGAAGCTTATTAGATTGAATAATTAGTAATGCAAACACAGGATAAACAGAATAATAACATAGCAGGCAATTGGGTAAATTATAAGTTTTAATTACCTGAGATGCATTTAAGTAGAATCATTATGATATACTAAAATAATCGCACTAGTTGAGAAGTAGAATAACGATCTATTTACACAAATTATTATTATTATTTTTATCATTATGATTATTCTACTTTATGTTCCTCGCTGACAACGAACCTGCAGGATTCATATTCCAGACGGCGTTAGCCCTGTGTACTATCCGGTTATCATGGATACATATTATTACCTACATCTGTGGGTCGCCAGATGCTGTGGAACTATAAGTTCCAGCATGTCTCCCCAGCATTTTGCACGACATGGCATGCTGGGGACCTGCACCATCAATGAGGCACATAAGGGTTTATTTCATAATGTCTATACATGTGCTGTAACCCATGGCAACCAATGAGATTGTTTGTATCTATCATTTATCTGGTGCAGTTTAGAAAATGAAAGGAAACTTCTGATTGGCTGTTATTAGTTGCACCACAGTAGTGCACATAGAACCAAGTGAGTAAATAAACCCAACAGTGTTTGTGCTCCAGTGATGCCAATGGCTCCTAATGAATTGATAGGGGACAGTCTCGTGAATATTGGTTCATCCCACAAAATGGCTGCCTCCTGTGGGGGCATACCACATAAACTCTTTCTGACTGCATACCGGTATTGCTGTTTGAAGAATATAGTGCATATATATAGTGCATATATATAGTGCATATAGTGCAGTGATGATTAACAAGGTTTGTACTGTACATCGTTTCAATATATTGGTCAGCAACTCAGACAACAAAGAGATGGCGGTCCTATAGATTGTTAGCTTACGAGCAGGACTCTCTTACCTCTCTGTCTGCCTGTAACACACTGTTTTATTACTGTGTTTGTTCCCCAGTGTACAGTGCTACAGAATATGCTGGCGCTCTATCAATAAATGTTAATAAAATAAAAAATAATGGCCATGTGTGCAATTAAGTGAGACGTGTGTTCCTAAGAAAAGATATCACAGAATAAACAAATGCAAACAGAGAAGTAAAAAGTATAACAAAGCTACAAAAGATACTTTGGTTTAAATACAGTATTGATTATAGATATCTATAATAACTTAAATCTGCGTGGCTATTAATATTCTTATGCTGTTATGTGTTCTTGATATGTGATCATTCCAGTGTATGAAACAGTAACCAAGTCATGTAACACTTTGAACAAATAAGAGGTGTTGGCTGACACATTTGTCTAACTTTGTTTCATGTACAATTTCCTCCACTGATTTTTTTTTTAACACATCCTCCCTTGTTTACAGTGTATAAAATAACTTGTCCTTAAAACACCCTGCTATCATTTCCTTCAGTGAGGATTAAACCTCTGCCAGCCACTGTTTGATAAGTGTCGGAATGCAGTTGTTTGTGGCTAATTTTCCTGTTCTGTTTCTTTCCTGCCAGTTTACTGGATATTACAAAATGATGAACCTTATTCTATATCAGCATTAATGCACGTTAGGCAAGTTTATCCTGTTACAACACCTCCACAATAACTGGCGAAAGTGAGGAAATATCATGTTTCCCACTTCAGTCTGTGATCATTTGTAATACTTAACACAATAAGTGGATATTTAGGATTTAAAATAGATGACTAAACCCAAAAAAGTAAACACCTATTTTAACCCATTTTCCACTTCAAACGAGCACTATGTAATGCTCAGTGGAAAAGTGTACGCTTCAAAAAAAATTAATCATGCATTATTGTGGAAGAGTATCCATATATAATATACAAGTTAACCCGTGCATGATACTCATGCATTCTAGTCAAATCAAGCTTCTTAAGGTGTTAAAAAGGTTCTTGTCATCTTCATCGCCACACACACACACGCCGCTAGGCTTTTATATATTAGATAATGCTAAGAATTTAGTAGGTCAGTGTAGTATATAACTCCGCCCAGCAGGTGGCGCTGCAGCTTGAGCACTCTGTCACCCGGTAGTTTTTTCCACACACAGACTAACACACACACTAACACAGCATGTGTGTTCATGAGGTAAAATTACCTCACGAAAATGAGTTTGAGCCCTCAACTCGTAAATTTAGCCTTTACTACCCCTCCCACGGGGGGAAGGGAGGATGATGGAAAGTAACTGACTTCACTATTATAAATTTTTTTGTCAAATAATGTCAGTATACCAAATTTCAGGTCAATTGGATGAGCCCTTTTTGAGAAAATAGTTTTTTACACACACACACTAACACACCCCGCTAGGCTTTTATATATTAGATAATGCTAAAAATTTAGTAGGTCAGCGTAGTATATAACTCCGCCCAGCAGGTGGCGCTGCAGCTTGAGCACTCTGTCACTCGGTAGTTTTTTCCACACACACACACTAACACACGCCGCTAGGCTTTTATATATTAGATCTGCACCTTGTCTCATCTCTGGTAACCACCTCTCACTCCCGCCTACAAAACTTCTTCCGTGCTGCTTGCCATTTATGGAATTCCCTACCATGCTCAATCAGACTTTCCCACAGCGTTCAAATCTTTAGACACTCTTTGAAAACCCATCTCTTTTTTAGAGGTGACCTTATCACCGACAACACTATTCACAATATTGCATCCTCACAACTGTCCCAATCTCCAGCTGTGCCCCCTTCTACTTAGAATGTAAGCTCTCTAACGAGCAGGGTCCTCCATACCCTTTGTTTTCATGTCTGCGTTTATTTTGTCTACCTTGTATGTCCCTGTTTTATGTATGTCCCTGTTTTATGTATGCCCTGTTTTCCCTACTGTACGGCGCTGCGGAGCACTGTGGAGCCTTACAAATCTACGATAATAATAATTACAATAACAGTACAGGCTGTTGGAACGCAACAAGAGAAAACTTTCATGTGGATGGCAACTTTTTGTTTTGTAAACATAGTCCAATTAAGAGGCCTTTTTGTCCCAAAATCTTATATGCATCTAACTAAATGTAGAACATGACCTGGGGAAGGAAGGAGATAAGTGACGGTTGTACACTACACACATGATCTGACAGTAGCGATCAATGAGCACAGATTGGTGCGATGCAGGGGCGCAAGTGTTTTCGTACAGTTCTCTAATAGATAATAGAGGAACAAACTCTAATGCCTACAAAAGCACAGATTGATCCTGCTCCAACTGGGATTCTGGTAAAAGACCTAACACCTACAACATAGTAATACAATCTAGTATCCCCTACTGCAGTGGTTCCTAAACTGTGTGCCTAGGCTCCCTGGGGGGCCTCGGCGATCTCACAGGGGTGCCTCAGCCAGGGCCAGTGGTAAGCAAGGCGGGGGACTACTTGGTAATTATTTTGGTTTAGGGGTGCCTTGAAAAAATTATGGAGACCCTAAGGGTGCCTTGAACTGAAAAAGTTTGGGATCCACTGCCCTACTTTATTCATGTACAACTGAACACTACTCTAAGGGGCAGAACGCAGAAAATCTCGCGCTCTGCACACTATTACTGTTATTACGGTAATAGTGCGCAGAAGAAAAACGTTATTATGGTAGTTTTATCGCTGGATTTCAGCTCGCAGCTCCCTGAGCCGCGAGCTGAAATCCAGCTAACTATTACCGTAATAACGGTAGTAGTTTTAACGCGGCGGGGAATCCGGACAATTGAATATGCCCCTCAGAACTATATAAAAAAAATATTAAACACATGTAAAAACGAACATAGAAATGTACCTAAATACCCCAAGCTAGTACTACATAGGCAAAAACATGGTAGAGGGACTTACAGGTGGCCAGGAACGCCCTCTGGACCATTAATATATAACTATAGGCACTTGTTGGTGTTGCTGGGTGTTGATGAAATGTTGGTGGGGTAAGTAGGTGTGTTGTGCCTGGTGTTACTGTAGCAGAGTGCAGTGGGTCTTGTTAGTGGTGGACATCAGCCAGGGGGGCCCCAGATTATAATATGCACCGGAGCCCAGAGGCCTTTAGCTATGCTCCATATTAACAAATAAATCATCCAGCGATACAAAAACAGCCTCTCCAGTTAATGTGCCAAGTGGTGAAGGTTCCCGGATACTTGGTGCCATCTTGTAATCAGAGTGCAACTTAAGCAGCCAAAAAGACCCAGTGCCTGATTCATTAAGGAACGTAAGTCCTAAAATGTGAAGTTTTTTGTATTTTGCGTTAAATTGCACTGCACATGCCTAGAAACAAACTAGACGCCAGAAGCACAAGTGTAGGCAATTCTACTTCAAGCGCAAAGGACGCTTACATACAGCTACGGGTCAGGTGTAAGTGACGATTGATAGTGATGACGGCTGCGTATGTGTTTGCATTTTGCAGTAGTCATTCATAAAATCTTAATAACTGTATTTTTATGCAATAAATATATATATATATATATATATATATATATATATATATATATATATATATATATCAAACAAAATCTTTAAGCCCAGAGCGCTTAATTATATAGTGTGAAAAAATAAAGATAATACTTATATTGTAGTAGGCAGCTCCCCGGTCATTCAACACCTGTCTGCAAGTGTCAGACCTAGTAATTGGAACACAAAAAGACAGGGGGCGCCAACATAGTGCATTACAATAATTTAAAAATGCAGTTACAACTCCAAAGATAGGTTTTATCCGTACCAGATGGTGGTAGACTGATAGCCAAATAGAATATAGTTCTTGCTAGAAACACTGGAAATCTGTACCAAGCCTGGATGGCAGATGGAACCTTCCAATACGATGAAGTGATGATCAGAAAGCACCTGTGAACTTAAATATAGCCACAATAGTGTGATATCATAACATTAGGGACTACAACATCTCAAGGCAAATTCAGATTTAATAGCAGCAGATGGAAGCAAAGCTTCTAAGTAAAAACAATGCCCGTACATAAAATGAGTAAAAACAAGCTTATCTGCGCCCGTTACACAGCCGTAGAGGGTTCCAGCCGGCACCACCTCCAACATCCGACAGTGACCACGGGAAGCAGTAAGGTAAGTAAGAACGAACTCTCCGACGCGTTTCGTCTTATCAGTAAGACTTTTTCAAGGAGTAATAACAACAGCATGACTGCGGAATCCTAAATACTCAGGTCCTCTTAACGAGAGCCAATCCTGGTACAGTGCCAAATCAGAGGGTGGAAATCTCCTAGATCCGATACGTCATATCCGGTTTTGTCACTTCCGGTATCGGAGATATTGCAACACCCGGACCACAGGAAATGAAGAATGAAGTCCGATATGTCACATCCGGTTTTAACGTTTCCATAGCAACCCGAAAAAGGTGACAGTATATAAATATTTACATCACAAGGTACAAAAATCTGGACCCAACGCCCAGTACATACATAATATACAGGATATACAGAGGACCATTAACATGGAAAAATATACTACCTAATACAACAAATTATTAGTTAGATAGACATATACATGTAAGAGAATTACCTAAAAGGAAAGAAACCAATATTAGTGATCTCATATACAATGTAATTTACACTAAAAAGGAGGCCATCTCAAATGCCTCATTAAGACCTTTGGGTGCCATAGTATCCAATCTATATACCCAATACATCTCTCTACAGGTAAGTCTTTTAGCTAAATCGCCACCTCGTGATCCCAACACCACATGCTCAATCCCTTTAAATTTAAGACCACTGGGATCAGCATTTTGACAAAAAATAAAGTGTCTAGAAACTGTATGTAGGTCTGATCTATTTTTTATAGCCCTAACATGCTCCTGAAGACGAAGCTTAAGAGCTCTCTTAGTCTTGCCTATATAAACCTTGCCACAAGGGCATTCTAATTGATATACTACTGACGTCGTACGGCAATCAATGCGATCATTAATGTTATATTCCTTCTGATGTAATGAATCATAAAAAACTTTATTAAGCGGAGAAGTAAATTTACACATATTGCAGCTGTTACATTTGAAGAAACCTTTACCCAGGTTCTTCAAAAAAGTACCCTTATTAGTCTTAACCTCTTTTAATTGGCTAGGTGCCAACATAGATTTCAGATTTCTAGTTTTCTTAAAAATGATATCTGGTTTTGACGGAACCACAGATCCCAAAATAGGATCCATACGGATCAACTTCCAATGTTTATTTAGAACAGATTTTATTTTCCTCTCATCTTTACTATATTCTGTAATGAACGGAACACTATCTTTACACCTCTCCTGATTTTTGTTCTTATAAACTAACATTTCTTTTCTATCCATATCAGTTATTTTAGTTAATGCATTTGTAATAATCGAATCAGGATATCCTCTCTCCCTAAATCTATCAGTGAAAATAAGGGATTGTTCCCTAAAAGATTTGTCATCTGAGCAGTTGCGTTTAATACGATTAAACTGTGATTTGGGAATATTGTCCTTCCATTTCATAAGATGACAACTGTCATAATGTAGGTAACTATTTATGTCAACCTCTTTAACCTCTTTAATGAAGGTTTTTGTATATATATATATACACACACATGTACTGTATATTTTAATGATTTTTCATTGCCTAATATAATGCCTCTATTAGTTATTGACAAGTGCCTATAATTGAATACTTTTGTTTTCTGTGCGTTTTGATTGGACGTATATTTTGTAAGTATCCTGCAGTGTGTTGTGTCTGTCTCAATACGGCAAGTGGCGTATAAGCAGAGCGTACCTAGACCCGTATTCAACAAGAGTCGTCTCTTCAGATCCGCCTGTAGTTTAATACGGAACTGCGTATGCCTGAATTATGTGCATTTTTAAAAAAACAAAAAAAACCGCACAATACATTTGCTTTCCGTGCCTTAATAAATAAATAAATAAGTCCCCCAGTGTCCATGAGCTCTATAAGTTTGGGGTGGACATGATTTTCTGTCCTATCTATTGAGTCAATCATTGACTCACACACATCCAAGGTGGTAAAACAAACTTCAACAGGTTAACGCAAACACAAACCTTCAATCCCTAAACCAGTGATGGGTAACCTGATAAGCTTCAGGGGCCCCATGGATGGCCCTCTAACCTTCAAAAGGGCCACACGTTATCTTTAATCTCTCTTTAAATTAAACAATATATTTAGTCAAAGAAAGAGACACCTATCTGTAATAAAATATCAGTAGGCAAGTGTTACAAGCTATAACAACCAAACCTGACAGTAAAGCAGGAAGGACCTGGGGTCGCAGGTTAAGGGCCGCAGAGGCGCATGCAGGATTTTTAAGGGGGGGTTTCCCCCCACCCCCAAGAAAAAAAAATTGCGAGGGCTGCTGCGCATGCGCAGCAACTCCGTTTGGGTAGCACTGTACTATACAGCAGCCACGGCGCTATCAAAGAAGAGTCCACGGCGGTGCTTTATACAATACAGCACCGCCGTGTACGCTTCTTTGACAGCGCCAAAGCTGCTATATAGTACAGTGCCTCTATGTAGGGGTACTTCTTAAGCGGAGGGGAGGGGTTTCTGGAGACCGGTAAACCCCCCCTGTGTGCGCCCCTGGGCCGGATTTTGCCCATCAGTGCTCTACATTGACACTGTAATCAATAATCTAATATCAGTAATGACCTGAAAAAATAAAACAAAATTCTGTACCACGAAACCTGAAATTCATGCCTTGCATGTAATATATGCATAACTCATTCCGGATTAGGTCAAGTTAAAAAATAAATGGTGCAGATTTCCATCACAAGTGCATTGTATTTAAATTTAAGAAATATTTTATTAGGATTTAATAATTCAAATGGAACAATATTACATAAAATGTCAAGGATGTTATATGCTCTTAAAAGATGCATCCCCGGAGATTAGCAGCACTTAGGTACTTTAGGCAACATAAAATTACTAAGTTTTTCTTAACTTTGGTTGAAAGTTAGTGAACGTGTCACAAATTGTTCATTACATGGACCTTTTCATATGAAAAACAGCTTATTCTCCGTAGGGCCACTGTGTTTGAGATTTGGGGCCTGTGTCGCTGGTGCCAGGGTAAAACAACACCCTTGTAAATAGGTTATACTAACCCAATTGTGTGATTAACATGCAGAAAAGAAGGAATAAAATCAAATGATTTGATTTCACTGAAATAAAATATATTTTTATCTAAATACACCATACAGCAAAACTAATACTTTATTTATTTTTATTTTTTATTAAAATAAATACTTTGCTAATACTGTAGATTATAAGGATGTTAAAAGTCACCCAAGATCTGTGTCAATATGAAAGGACATAAAGTGATAAGTAGTGAATAAGCCAAGCCGAGTGCTGTGGCTTATTCACTACTTATGGTAGTAGGGTAGCTTAGGGATGCAACCAATTGTTTCAACTTAGGGGTAAGAGTTATCAAACCGTCTAAAAAGAAAAAGTGGATGTGTTGCTTATAACAACCAATCAGATGCTAGCTGGCATGTATCTAGTACAGTCTAGAACCTGATAGCTAGAATCTGATTGGTTGCTATGGGCAACACCTCCATTTTTCCTTTTTAGAAGGTGAAGCGGCTGGGGGAGTGGCGCGATGTGTGATCTACCCCTTAGGCTGAGTACACACTACATGGCGTTCAGCCTATTATCAGGCCAATCACACGATAAACAACCATTCGGCCCGATATTGCATTAGTGTGTACACTGCAACCATGAACGATTATTGCTCCAAAGCACATCGTATCTTTTGACTTAACTTTTAAACCGGACTCGTTTAACGATGGACCGATGTCGCTCCAATTCTGCAGTGTGTACGCACTCAAGATCGGCAGTATCTATGGATACTCTATGGATGCGCATAGTCAAGATCTATTCAGCCGATGGTTAAGACAGATGAAGAGCACAGATCTGAAGGTAAATCGTGTAAAACGTGTATAGTTTGTAGACATGAATCAGCATGCTGATCAGGACTTTTTTTTGTCCCCAGTTTTTGGTAAAATCGTTAAATATATCGCATCGGGAGAAATTTTCTGTAGTGATAACTCAGCCTTAGGGCTAGATTTACTAAGCTGCGGGTTTGAAAAAGTGGAGATGTTACCTATAGCAACCAATCAGATTTTAGCTCTCATTTTGTAGAATGTACTAAATAAATGAAAGCTAGAATCTGATTGGTTGATATAGGCAACATCCCCACTTTTTCAAACTCGAAGCTTAGTAAATCTAGCCCTTAGTCTTCTGAATATGCTGCATCTTCAGACTCATGGCCTGCTATGCTGCTGTTAAAACTGAGGTGTAAGCATTTATTCCCAGCACAGTATTAAGAATTGTAATGTACAGACAGCTGTAAACAAAATTGTTATATTGTTTTAAAGGGTAACCATAAAAAAAAAAAAAAATATGTTGCCTTATTAAAACCATTATTCATCGTGTTACTCTACAAATAGCTGGAATAACTCCTGATATTTGAAATAGGACTTTTGCTAAGGAAGGTCAGTAATTTATATCTTATCTGTCAAATGGCAGCAATAATATGTGTCTGAGTTTTCAACAAGCAATTTCAGGCAGAAGGCATTCTTTGACGCATAGGCAGTTTTGTTCCAGTAGGTTTGTAGTACCCAGCGTAATGATTTTAATTAGTCAAAATCACTTTTGAAAGTAGACACCTTTTAAATGAATCCTGCAATTATTGTCAATTACATATAATCCCTTTAGCTTTTCAAATATATATTTTTTATTTACTTTTAATGATTAAAAGAGTACACGAGAATTTTAATGCTGCCTGTCTGACTGGTTTACAATATATTTATGCAATATTATGTTGTATTTTCTTATCTCACCCTGTGAGTATTAAAAAATAATATTAATAATATACTTTTGAGCTTTTAAAAGCAAACATAAGAATGTTTGGACTCTTTTATTTATAATCGACCGTTATACATGTTCTACACACATATATATATATATATATATATATATATATATATATATATATATATATATATGGGGCTGTATTCCCCATATTGGCCATTTGGATAAGTACATGGGGTACCTTTAGTTGAAGGGGGATGCACTGAAATTTATTTATTAATTTATTTATTTTCTCATTATTTTCACACTTTGGTCAATTAATAGTATTGTAGAACATTTCCAATGAATAACACATTACAGTGTAAAATTGGTTCTTCTATATATCTTGACAATAAAATTAGACACGACAAAGTGGATTTTCAATAATGTTGTGAAGGATAAGATTGTCAGCTTGCGAGCAGGGTTCTCTTACCTCTCTGTCTGTATGCATTTCCCAGTATTGTCTTATTAATGTTTGTTCCCAATTGTAAAGCGCTACGGAATTTGCTGGCGCAATATAAATAAATGTTGATGATGAAGATGATGAAGGGGATAGAAGAAGGACAAGGAGACGCGGAAGAGGAAGAGGTGCAAGGTGATGGGGATGTATAGACTAAAAAAAGGAAGGGGGCGGGTCATCGGTTTGAGGAGGGAGGGGCCGAGATCCGTGTTTACATGATGCCCGGGACTGAAGAGCCGTGAAGTCTGTAGCATGGGGTCCATTTTCGTAAAATTTGGGAAGGGTGTCATTAAACAGGGCTTTGATGTACTCCGTGGATGAAATGTGCCACAGTCAATTTATCAACACCAGCTTGGTAGGAGAAAGTGTCTTTTTCCAAGCTCAGGCTGCACTGAAATATTTTTATGTTAATTTAATTTACTTCTTGCTTTTACATTACCGAGAAGGGTAAAATCACTTCTCGGTATGGACCCGTCTACGTACAAAGTAAATTCCGTGTGAACAGTCACAGTGAAAGACAATATTATTTGCACTTTCTCTGCAATATTTTTATGCAAAGTGCTGCAAAACTGAGAACGAGATTATTACTATTTTTTTTTTTGTTGCTTTTTTCATCTTTCTTTTTTTTTTTGCTTTTAGCATGCTACTTTTAATATACAGTCAGATGTCCTCCTATAATTGCAGTATCAAATATGTGCCTCAGTTTTCAACTGCAGGTGATTTGAAATGATTAAAGATGCTCAACGGGGAATAAACAAAAATGCTTACATGCAATTATTTTTAATTAGTATTTGGCTATAAAGTATATGCCTTCATAAAAAAGTCTGTTATTCACATAAACATCTGTTACCATACACACAAGGAAACACACAGTAAGTCTGTCATCACATTACCAAAACAGAAAATACTAAGGAAGGCCGGGGAGGAAAGCCAACACTTTTGAGTTTTTTTTTTCTTTTTTTGTTTTTTTTAAACAAAAGATATAAGTATCACTGCCAAAACAGACACTGCGCCACACCTTTCATTAACGTAATTTACAATCAAAGGAAGAGCTGTTACCAGAAGAATTATACTTGAAAAATGTTAAAATAGCTGGAATTATTCCTGACACAATAGAATGTGCGAACGCAAGGCAAGTTCTTGTGCTAATTTTGAATAAGTGAACTTAATCAAAGAACTTCCTGTTTGCACATGTTTCACTGTTGTTCATATTTTGGGCTATGCTTTGCTTATTTTCCTGCCATATACATTCCACTGAAATAGAAAAGGCCAGTTTAACCCATTCATTGCTGCAAAAGCCTGCGGTACGTGCAGCGATGCAGTTGCTCGTTTTCTTATTGTGCAAGTTTTTAATTATTGTCTGGTGCTGCTTTGCTTTGACTTCCCAAAATATACCTGACTTGCAGTAATTAGTTTGTAGGTTAAAGAAAAAAGTGGAACTCAGATAAAAAAAAAAGAAGTTGGACACAAAAACTTATGATTGAAGCTGGGATTACATTAAATGTTATCTGTAAAGTTACACTACCATCTAGTAAAAGATTTTACTAAGTTGCCTCTTTCCTTAGGTCCAGCGGCAGGGGCTGTTCTTTACAGCTGTTATTTTGGGGCTCTTCCGTTCCCCTTACGGTCCCAGATGAAAATGGGGGCTGGGGATAAGCACCTTAGTAAAATCTTATACCTAGGCAGTAGTGGAGCTTTAGATATGAAAGGATATGGGCCTGATTCATTAAGCAAACAAAATGAGTAACTTTGCACCTTGGCAAAACCATGTTGCATTGGAGGTTGAGGTAAATTTAAAATGTGTGGACAGATTTATAGTTGGGGTAGGGCATGTTCTAGATCAACTTTAAATTTCAGTGTACAAATAAAGCTATCAAATATTTGTGTGCTAAATTAAAAAATCAGCCCGTATTTATCTATCGGTATGTGCAAAATAATAAACTCATTTGCACCCCTTGCATTGTAACATGGTTTTGTGCAGGAGAAAACGTACTCATTTTTTAGCCTTACTTTCCTAAATGAATCAGGGCCTATGAGACCAAAACAAGTTCCGGAACTGAAAGCTTTACTATGTTTGTCAAATGGTAAACCACTAAACTACATCATGACGTTATAAAGCGCTGCAGTGTATTCATTTGTTCAGAACATTGAAACACTTTGTATGGATTTTGCAGGCTCTCATTGTAACATAGGTTTGGTATGACCCAGCACACCCACAGCTGGATCGTCTACTAGGCAACCTAAGCTTTCGCCTCAGTGGGGACTGAGGGGCTAGTATCATTCTAAGTGTTTTCATGAATGTACTGTATTTCTTGGCAAATGGAGGGGGCCCAAACCAGCATCTTGCCTAGGGCCCCATGAGCTCTTAATCAGGCACCGAGCCCACCTACAAATCTATATGTGCAATTGTACATATTTATAGAGGGCTGCATATACACAGGTGCGCACTACAACTAAGCAAGTACATGATCAAACTGCACATCCAGCGTGCACCATAATTGCAAAGAAAAAGTGAAAATGTTACTAAAATGTAGAACCTGCTGCTTGCTCACAAATCACTGGAAATGCCCAGAGCCAGAGGGGTCAATAAATGGCGGCTGCCATGGGAAATTATTGTGAAAAAAAGGGGGAGAGAGAGCCCCAATAATTTAAAGAGTTTCAACACCCTAGGACAGGGCTCATGGCCAGATGCCATGTGGGGCAGAGTATCACGGTGCCTGTAAATATATTGAGATACCCATACCCATGATATATATTGAGATATATTGATTTATAGCAGTATGGTTGGACCTTGCAGATAGGGGAGGGCAGTCAGGTTATTGGAATGCATGATCTGGAGGAGGTCATTGAGAAGTAGTTGCCAGCATCATCTTAGTTATGAATGAAGGGGATTATGGTCTGCACAGCAGCAGGAGGAGACCCCCCTTGGAAAGTACCCCCATACTATGAGAGGGGGCAGCTGCAATAAGGCTATGAGTTGTAAAAAAGGGTCCCACACTCACACCCAGGCTATAACTGGAGCAGAACAGGAGGGTAACAGGGAATGGGGCAACATGGAATCCCAAGTAAGTGACCGCACAAGACCAGTCAGGGTTTCACACAATGCATCTATCTCTGGTTATGCCTTGTGGGCAGCTTTGGGGGTAGGCTATAATGGGGCAGAAAGGGTAACCGCCTATGGCTAAAGGGAGCCCATCTGCCCCAGTGGTGGGTAGAGCTGGATTACAGGAATGGGGGCAGGTGATCATACAGACCAATAGTTTCCAGCACTCATGCAGAAGTGGCTTTGCTGAGGCTGCTCACATAGCCCAGGACATTGTGTATATATAATTTGTATGCTGTACATATCAAAAATGTGAACCCCCAACGTGACATCTGATGAACACCAGGATGGGATGGTATCCATTAAAATACAGTGCTTGCCCCTGTGATATTTCCCATTTGAATTCTCCTCCGAATCTGGCATGTGCCCCTCTATTGACATATTACATGTCTGCAATTTCTCCCTGGGTTACTAAGATCAGTTTTATGAAAGATGGAGCTTGGTTCTTGACCATAAAAGCCATGACTCTCGGAGACATGCTACAGGACCTGGTGTGAATCACTAGTGTTTTGTATTAGATTTCCATATAATATATATTTTGAGTTTAAAGACTGTGAGTACCTCACTTAAGATGTACCCCCTGCTGGGTAGTTTGACAATGGATGTGGTGTTTAGGGGATGTGTTGGAGAGAGATAGTCCCTCACAAGCACTAAGTAGGTCACAGCCCCTTTTCAAAGATGTATACTGTCCCGCATCGGAAGATTGAAACATTGAGTAGTGTGCTTACTGACAAAGCTCCTCCCTTAAGTGGGTTGACCTCATTTATTGTTTTTTAATTAATGAAAATGATGTTGTGGGGAAGAAGGGGTGTTCGTTTTGGTTGACTTAGACAACATTGAGGCAAGGAAAGGTCCAAAAACACCCAACTCTCTGCAAGCATACAGCGCTCCCTATATCACATCAGAAAATACCTTTTGTATTTAACCTTTTGCCACTGAACACTGCTAAGATCACGTCAGCGTTCCAAACGTACTTGCGCCCTTTACTCTTATTTCTGAGTTGCTGCATGTTTTTTTTAAATATTATTATTCAGATTAACTTGCACTTGTGTGCTTTCCATCATTTATGCATGAGGAAAAAAAAGTATATTTTCAAATGCAATGCATGGCACTGGAAGCCAAGGATAATTAACTAGTGTTTCTTGCCGCAGTGTTTTATGGCATTGGAGGTGATTGATGTACAATATAACACTACCCTATCAATTTTCATATAAGTAATAATGTAGTCAAACTATAAGTAATGCTTGCAACAAAAGGACAATAAATTAAGAGCAAAGTGAACATTCTTAGTTTAAATGTGCAGTGCATCAAAAATACACGCGCATATACTGTACAAACCATCTTGGCACATTTAGTTTGATAGAAATAAATTTGCTAATTACTGGCTTTTTATTAACATTGATCTGATCTGCGGTGTCATTAACACCAGCAATTGATATCCAAACAGATAACTCATAACAAGCCTGACTGATTGTCTATTACTGGCCCTTATTATTATAACTGACACTTATCCTATCGGCTTGATGGCTGAACAGATGTGTCAGATCTTGTCCGGACTGATATCGCATTTTTCGGCTATTTCAGACCGAGGAGTCACGTCTCCAGCCAGGAGCGTCCTGGAATTTTATTAAGGATGCACCAAAAACACGTTTTATGTTTCTCAACAAAAAAATGATTTTACAAATATTTGAGCAGATGCCCAGCTAAAACCTAATTTGCATATTAAGATTAAGCAGACGGGGAATATTAAATACTGATAATCTTCCCCAAAACCAGCATTATATAACTACCCCTGGATTAGAATATCATGTTATAAGGGTGGTGATGCACTGGCACTCTGGGCCTGAGTCATTGAGGAAACTTAAGCAAAAAATTGAGTACGTTTTCTGGACAAAACCATGTTGCAATGCAAGGGGGGCAAATGAGTTTATTATTTTCACATAAGGAAAACACTGGCTGTTTTTTCTGGTAGCACACAAATACTTGATATCGCTTATTTGTACACTGAAATTTAAAGTTGACCTAAGACATGCCCTACCCCCAACTATAAATCTGCCATCACATTTTAAATTTACCTCCCCCTCCAATGCAACATGGTTTTGCCTTACTTGCTTATATTTGCTTAACTTTCCTTAATGAATCAGGCCCTCTGTCTCTCTTCATGCTAGCACTATGCGAGCTTAAATACAGTATAATGCATTTCAATTGAAGAGCGTTAGTACTACGCGCTTTAGATATTTTACTAATGTTCTGAAAACTACTCTACTGATTAAAGCGCTAGTGTAACAATCTCTCCGTTTTACTCATACCAATTCTTTAACTATAGAGCAATTACATGCAGTGCTTTAAATGTGGTGTGAACAGCAGTAGTGTGACATCACCTTAAGGCCTGTGATACACCGGAGTCGAAATACAGGCTTTTACTAACTGTCTTTAATGCTAGAGAAAGCATATAAATAGAAGCCATTGCTTCCTATGATGTCATACCCATTAACATTTGCACTTGCAAATCCGGAGCACTTTCCATTGACCCTCCGACCGCAAGTGCAAGCGCTCTCTTTAAAATGCAATGTCACTGGTGTAGAACGCAACGCCAGTCAGTAAGCGCCCTTAGGCACGAAGTGTAAACAGACAGGCTCCCACAGAAAGGGGACTAGTTAGAATGCTCCAATTAGCCTGGAAGCACTGGCGTCTGTGTACAGATATTTTCTCTGCGCCGGTGTCAGCTTTGCAGAGGTCCTTTCCTACCCTTTCACGTTCTGTCACATTAGTAGCTGGATCTGCTCCTTCTCTAGAGGTGAGCCCGGAACCAAGGAAGACACAAATCTATAGGGAGCAATGTTGTGTTTTGTTTTGTTTTTTATCATACAACTGCATGCTGCCCTTGTGTGGCTTGACAAGGTGTCTGTATGGGTATTTCTAAAGCTAATTTCGTTCAATTACTTTGGAAATATGCCTAGATAAATTATTGCATGGGTGAACAATCACATTTTGCCGTTGTCAGTCAGTTATGTTATCTAACACATTGGAAAACATAGACTAGTAGACCTAAAAAGAGAAGCCCAGGCAGGTTTTCTCTTCGTGCTTATTTATTTTGATATAAAAAGTGAAGTTGTTTGTCATTTGCAGCCTGTTCCACACACTACACTCTCTACCACAGCCAGCACAAACAGCATGCTTTAAAGTAACTACATCATTTCACCCTGAGATTTCCTTTGCTTCAGTTGTTCCCAATACCATAACAATTGAGTGGCAGCCTCAGAAGAAGCAGCGCTTTGTGGCTGTGATTTGTCTGGTATATGCAGAATGCCAGGAGCTGTCTCTCTTATCCCCAGGACGCTGTTGGCAGAGAGGCTGAAATGAGTTTTGCAATACATTTTCAGGATCCCTGAATTCCTGGAGCAAAATAGGTGAGAATAAATGAAGCTGAAGACACACAATATATTCCTATGGAAAGGGAATTGGCATGTGTGAATGCAGTCAGACAAAATTTGCCATTGTGATGAACCCAATTAACCCCTTCACCCCGGGAAACATTTACATCCTAAGATTTATATGTGAGGTTAAAGGTACAGTATTAGTCGTGTAAATCTGGGCACACAGGAAATACGTGTTACCTATAGTTCACATGCCTATCGTGAGGCCCGCAGGACACACGTGAACTAACTGAAGCCACGCAGCACGTGTATTTCGTATGCATTCCTCCCGATCAGAGGCGCCGGGAGAGGAGCAGGAGCAGGTACAAAGCACCGGGGCCCAGGGGCGGGTTGGCAAAGTTCAGCCCGGGGGGCGCACAGGCGGATGACACGACCGCATCACATGTCTTGTGATGCAGCCGCTTGTAATATGCATGAAATATTGTATTCAACGAGGGGCGGCCCAAATAGCTGTCAGACTGAGCGGCCCGGGGGCCCGATGCCCCCCTGCCCAGCCCGCCCCTGCCGGGGTCCCTGGCCTGTCTGTGTAATGGGAGGAGCCACTAACCTGGTGCGGGCACTCCCTCTTTGGCAGCTATGAAAGGGTCCCCCCAAGACGCTGATGTACTGGAGCTCGAAATACCTCTTGGCGGCCCTGCTCCCTACACTTGTGATCTTGGAGGGACTGTCCTGATTCTCGGGCTCCACATGAGGCACAGGCCCTGGGAAAGTGGGAGTAGACTCATAAAAATAAAAATGTGGGAGTGGTTTGGTGGATTAGAGCTGGGGGCTGGGCATATCTGGTGTGGACTTTGAGACGATCGGGGGGAGTGGGTTACTGTGTCCCGATTTTGCTTTTTAAAATGTTGGGAGGTATACATATGGGTCTTCAATCCCCCCCATAATTCCCAGTACTGGAGCTAGCTACAGGTCTACAGACCAGCCCTAACGTTTATCAGTTGTTTATGTAACTTATATCAAATATGTAAATGTTAATTTAAAATATTATTTTAGGCTTTTTTAGTATCTGGCCAATAGTTATCTTTCTGCGGCTTTTACCAACATACCTGGTAATAAGCCAACTGGTTTTGGTTATTTTGCGCCTGATTCATCTTGGAATGCAATTTGCATTTAAGAGAACATCAGACGTTAATTGCACGAACGTACATCCATATTACGTACAAGAAGAGCTCAAGAAACGTCTCCATTTGAATAAGGGGTATAAGTAGGCTCTGGCTGTACGTATGCAGACAGACAGAACACACTGAGGGATACCCACAATACATTTGTTCTATATAAGGTCCCATGAGAACCCATGCCAAAAAATTCTATTACAAATATTAAAAACTCTTAATATTATAAACATTAATAAAAATACATTTTTTTTTATTTTTTATTTTTTACATGGAATTGGTCTATAAAAATCAGGATGTTATTAACACGTACTATACATAAAATGCATTTTTATAGTTTATCTTACTTGCAAACACATGTTCTAGCATGCATATGCGTCAGTCATCACTATCAGTCAGCACCTGCACCTGCTCTGTAGCTGGTGCAAGTGATACGCCTAAACAACACAGAGCTGAGCGATGCCTAGAGCTGGAATCAGACGAAGGTGCGCACGCTCGACAACGGCACGCCCTTACTGTACATTGCCTATGTGCATCTACCCCTTCCCTCCCTTGTTACGTCCTTTAAGTTATAGGCTGTCGGAAGTGTCATTTGCATTTGGACAGTAAGTACATGCACCTGCGTTCAATAGCGTAAGGTCCGTTTCTGAGCACGCGCAGAGCTATTTCATGCAAGATACAGCACGCAACGGGACATATGTTTGAAGATGAATCTGACCCCTTATCTCAGCGTGTGTAGACTCCAACGCCAGACAATATCAGTGGCCCAATATTGCTGCCAGTATAGCAGTATGTGAGACAAGTGTAAGTATAACACAAAATAATGTAAGACATAATGATATCAAAGTCTAAAGCATAGAAATGAATGGTTACAAATGTGTTGCTGGAAGTATATTTGTATTACACACTGTCTGTTTTCTATGTATACCATGTTTGAATGCCTTATGATCGATTTTGCAACATGTGCACATTGTATTTTAAGTCTGGATTTTATTTTTTTTCTCCTAAAAATGACCTGACAATGTTATGAGTACAGAAGTAAATTTATATCCTTCATACAAGTCCTGTCATTTTTCGAGAAGCCTTCCATCACGTGAGATGTTTATTTGGTTTATTGTTAGTTTTTTATTGCTCGACAGAATGTAAGGAGACAGAGATATTAAAAACATAAACTGAACTTGTGTTTTTATTAAACCGATCCTCTTAAATTTGAGGGGTCGTTTCACAAACATTCATGATTAATTATTAGCGGATACAGCAGACATGCTTGTACATATTGTCCTGTTGCCTAGACACAGACAGTTTCCATAAAAATCAGGTAGCAGCAAACAATGTTTATTTCAAGCTAAATATTTTTTCAGAAACATTTTTATTTTTCACCCACATGTCTACAGATTTCCATTTTCACTAAATGCTAAAATATTGTGCAAAATATACCAAAACATCCGAATGACAAAAAACCTTCAGATTAGACTTGCACTAAAGGACACACAAACACGTAACAAGTGTACATTAAGCATATGTCATTCAATAACGTTTTTTAAAAACAGAGGAATTTGTCAGGAATTGCATTTTAATCTTTGAATGTATTTTTTCGTTTTCAGAATATAGGGCCTAATACATTAAGGTGCGCAAAATTAACGGATTGTGAATTTTTTATTTTAAAACGTATATAAATGCATATGCATATCCGTATTCAACTACTAGCAGATCTGAAGAAACGTCTCTTGTTGAACACGGATCTACGTACACTCTGCTTTGACATACACATACACTGCAGGAAACGTACAATGCATATGTGGGATATAAAGTCTCAGCAGAACATACAGAAGACAAAAAATCAATTATGGTCACTTGTTAATAATATAGTCATTAATGAAAAAAAAAAGGGTTTTTTTTCATTTTTTTTCTCAATGGAATACATTTATAATGATGTTATTAATGTTTACTGTACATAAGATGCATTTTTACAGTTGTTTCTAATTGCAAACATGTTCTAGGATGTATATGTCACTATCATCACCATCAGTCGGCACTTACACCTGCCCTGTAGCTGGTGCCAGTGATAAGGCAGAAAAACACCTACCTTAGAGATGTCCAAAACTTGTATCTGACACTGATGCATGCGCCCACGCTTGGCACGCCCTTACTGTACATTGACTATGTGCATACGTCCCTTCCCCTCCCCCATTCTACCCATGAAATTGTAGGATGGCATAAGTGTCCTTTATGCTCGAAGATAAATTGTATGTTCTTGCGTATAGTCCATTTCTTGGCTTGCAGACTGCAATCTTACGCGAAACATGGCACATATCGGCATTTACATTCCTTAATGAATCAGGATCATAGTGATATCTTATGATATAATATACATCATCAGTTATTTATATAGCGCCACTAATTCCGCAGCGCTGTACAGAGAACTCACTCACATCAGTCCATGCCCCATTGGGGCTTACAGTCTAAATTCCCTAACACACACAGACACACATAGAGAGAGAGAGACACTAGGGTCAATTTTAATAGCAGCCAATTAACCTACCAATATGTTTTTGGAGTGTGGGAGGAAACCGGAGCACCCGGAGGAAACCAACGCAAATACGGGGAGAACATACAAACTCCACACAGATAAGGCCATGGTTGGGAATCAAACTCATGACTCCAGTGAGCAGGTGCTAACCACTAGGCCACTGTGCTGCCCGCATTAAAACTGATACTTTATTTTACATCCATTATCTGGTGGGTAGATGGTACCCAGGCATTACTAGTTAGGCCCCTGGCTAGTTTAAAGACAATACTTCAAGTTCAGTTTACTAAACTGTGGGTTTGATAAAGTAGAGATGTTGCCTATAGCAACCAATCAGAATCTGGCTTTCATTTATTTAATGCATTCTACAAAATGACAGCTAGAATCTGATTGGTTGCTATAGGTAACATCTCCACTATTTCAAACCCGCAGTTTAGTAAATATACCCCCAAGTCTTTAGATGTAAAAGTGATGTAGCACACACTAGCTGCTGAAACTGGACAGTCTATTTATTGATTCAAGTCGGTTACTAGAGATGTGTGGAATGTTTTCAGAGTAATATGGCCAAGTGCAGTGAGCAATTTGAATGACGTTCTGTGTAAAGCAAAGGTGACATGATATTTAAGAACAAACAAGACCATACAGTACACTCCACCCACCTTTGCAGCATAATAAAAGAGTTAAAATGTCATGTTGAGTAACATGAGTATTCAAAATCTTCAATAATACCATTTATCTTAATTTTTCCCAGACTATAACCTGTTTAGGAGAGGTAATAATATTGCAGGAATTAGAATAACTTTGTAAGCAGGACTGAAGCTTTAAAATATTATAAAACGTAAGTTGTTTAATGCTGTGCTTGTTTCTCCTCCCAGCATGAAGCTAATGGGGCACAGACACTGATCTTTACACTCCTAATGGCATACAGCAGAGCAGAGACCTAAAAACAGCTTTAAACAATACACTTCTTAAACAGGCTGCAGCCTATGCTTCCCTTTATGCTCTGATTTGCCTTAGACTAAAGAACCAGCAGCCCTTCTATCACATCTGGACTACGCAGGTAGTCTGTCATCGACTGCTGCTTATACAAACAGGCTTTCACCTGCAAGAGCCAAAAAAGCACACAGATATTTCTTGGATTGTGCATATGTTGATTGTATTTCTGCATCTGACACATCATTAAGGGAAAAAGAATCTGTACAATGTTGTTGTAAGTCTACGTGCGTTTCCCTATAAAATAATTCCTTTGTTTTATACACCTGAAAGCCGCTGCTATACAGTAGGAAATACTTATATTTACAAGGCATTTTCCAAGCCTTTGTTCCCTATTAAGTATTAAGTCTCCAAAACCTTTATCATAGTTTTAGTCAGGCTGCTCTTACAATGCTTCTCATGCAGAGCAGAAAACCCTAACCTTTACTGATTAGCCCTAACAATGGTGAAATAGTCTCCCAATAAAGCTTCAGGCCTGTGATCTCCCCCTGTAATCAAGGTCTAAGATTGTGTGAGCCGCAAGAAAAGGAAAAGTCTCATGTACAATTTTGTAAGGTATATTATTGAGAAAAACCAAAAATAAGGTTTAATGTTTTCTTCCCGATGCTTAACACTCTGCCCTCCATGCTGCTTGTTCCCCTTCATCTGTCTCCCCTGTCTCACACTCTGCCTTCCATGCTGCTTGTTCCCCTTCACCTGTCTCCCCTGTCTCACACTGTGCCCTCCATGCTGCTTGTTCCCCTTCATCTGCCTCCCCTGTCTCACACTCTGCCCTCCATGCTGCTTGTTCCCCTTCACCTGTCTCCCCTGTTTCCCACTCTGCCCTCCATGCTGCTTGTTCCCCTTCACCTGTCTCCCATTTCACACTGTGCCCTCCATGCTGCTTGTTCCCCTTCATCTGTCTCCCCTGTCTCACACTCTGCCCTCCATGCTGCTTGTTCCCCTTCACCTGTCTCCCCTGTTTCCCACTCTGCCCTCCATGTTGCTTGTTCCCCTTCACCTGTCTCCGATTTCACACTCTGCCCTCCATGCTGCTTGTTCCCCTTCACCTGTCTCCCTTGTCTCACACTCTGCCCTCCATGCTGCATGTTCCCCTTCACCTGTCTCCCCTGTCTCACACTCTGCCCTCCATGCTGCTTGTTCCCCTTCATCTGTCTCCCCTGTCTCACACTCTGCCCTCCATGCTTCTTGTTCCCCTTCATCTGTCTCCCCTGTCTCACACTCTGCCTTCCATGCTGCTTGTTCCCCTTCACCTGTCTCCCCTGTCTCACACTGTGCCCTCCATGCTGCTTGTTCCCCTTCATCTGCCTCCCCTGTCTCACACTCTGCCCTCCATGCTGCTTGTTCCCCTTCACCTGTCTCCCATTTCACACTGTGCCCTCCATGCTGCTTGTTCCCCTTCATCTGTCTCCCCTGTCTCACACTCTGCCCTCCATGCTGCTTGTTCCCCTTCACCTGTCTCCCCTGTTTCCCACTCTGCCCTCCATGTTGCTTGTTCCCCTTCACCTGTCTCCGATTTCACACTCTGCCCTCCATGCTGCTTGTTCCCCTTCACCTGTCTCCCCTGTCTCACACTCTGCCCTCCATGCTGCTTGTTCCCCTTCACCTGTCTCCCCTGTCTCACACTGTGCCCTCCATGCTGCTTGTTCCCCTTCACCTGTCTCCCCTGTCTCACACTCTGCCCTCCATGCTGCTTGTTCCCCTTCACCTGTCTCCCCTGTCTCACACTCTGCCCTCCATGCTGCTTGTTCCCCTTCACCTGTCTCCCCTGTCTCACACTCTGCCCTCCATGCTGCTTGTTCCCCTTCACCTGTCTCCCCTGTCTCACACTCTGCCCTCCATGCTGCTTGTTCCCCTTCACCTGTCTCCCCTGTCTCACACTGTGCCCTCCATGCTGCTTGTTCCCCTTCACCTGTCTCCCCTGTCTCACACTGTGCCCTCCATGCTGCTTGTTCCCCTTCACCTGTCTCCCCTGTCTCACACTCTGCCCTCCATGCTGCTTGTTCCCCTTCACCTGTCTCCCCTGTCTCACACTCTGCCCTCCATGCTGCTTGTTCCCCTTCACCTGTCTCCCCTGTCTCACACTCTGCCCTCCATGCTGCTTGTTCCCCTTCATCTGCCTCCCCTGTTTCCCTCTTTGCCATTTATGCTGCTTTTGCTCCACTTTACTTGCTCCCGTTTCACACTCTGCCCTCCATTATGCTGCTTTAGCTCCCCTTCATCTGCCTCCCCTGTCTCACACTGTGCCCTCCATGCTGCATTTGCTCCCCTTCACCTGTCTCACACTGTGCCCTCCATGTTGCTTTCGTTCCCCTTCATCTGTTTCCCATGCTGTTTTTGCTCCCCTTCATCTGTCTCCCCTGTTTCACACTGTGCCCTCCATGCTGCTTTCGTTCCCCTTCACCTGTCCCCCCTGTTTTACACTGTGCCCTGCATGCTGCTTTCGTTCCCCTTCATCTGTCTCCCGTGTCTCACACTGTGCCCTCCATGCAGCTTTTGCTCCCCTTCATCTGTCTCCCCTGTCTCACACTGTGCCCTCCATGCAGCTTTTGCTCCCCTTCATCTGTCTCCCCTGTCTAACACTGTGCCCTCCATGCTGTTTTCGTTCCCCTTCATCTGTCTCCACTGTCTCACACTGTGCCCTTCATGCTGTTTTCGTTCCCCTTCATCTGTCTCCCCTGTCTCACACTCTGCCCTCCATGCTGCTTGTTCCCCTTCACCTGTCTCCCCTGTCTCACACTCTGCCCTCCATGCTGTTTTCGTTCCCCTTCATCTGTCTCCCCTGTCTCACAGTGCCCTCCATGCTGTTTTTGCTCCCCTTCATCTGTCTCCCATTTCACACTGCATCCTCCATGCAGCTTTTGCTCCCCTTCATCTGTCTCACACTGCGCCCTCTATACTTCTATTACTCCCCTTCACTTACCTTTCTATTGCATTCTTTCTTCTCTTCTGTTTTCTTTTCTTCCTCTCGTGGCTGCTCTCTGTGCACTCTTCACTGCAAATGTCGGGCGTGATGTCGTCACGTCCAACATCCAGTCTGAAGGTAGGATTGCGCCGGATGCCACCGTGTCAGATCTCTGGCAGAATCAGGTGAGTATTGTTTTATTTTTTTATTTTTCTGTGCCCTAGCGGGCCGCAAAAGCTTTGCGTTTAGACCCTCAGAGCGCTAGTTTGACACCCCTGGTGTAGAATGTCATATCTTGTACCTTATGTCTTACATTGTACTACAAGGTATGAATGATTATGATTGACGGTGTACTGTGCCTACAGCTACACTGCTTTCCTCGATTTTGACGGCCATTTTCATGAAGGCAAAACTTCTGAAAATCTGCGATTTGTCTAATCCGCTGTTTAATACATTTACTGCATTGACACAAAAGATTGCCATGTATAACAGTTTCCCATGAGTCTGTTCTTCTGAATAGGAGTGACTTATTTCATATTCTAGCTAAGGCGTAGCTTCAAAATACCCAGTAACACATATGTTACCAGAGTTCCAGCTGTTTAAAGTGGATTATGAAATATTTTAGCTTAAATTCATATCCACCGGTTGATAAAAAGATGGTTTGCCCTAAGTTTAAAACAAAATATAGAATCATCAGCTTTAATGTTGAACTAAGAACTAACTGTCTTGCTCAGAATAATAAATTTTTTTGAGAAGTTTGATTTTTTAATTTAATTTTCTGAGCAGTTGAGTGCAAGCAAGTTGTCTCTGTTAACAGCTCTTTTATGTATATGGAGGCTAAATGTGGATGGGTGCGGTGGCCTTAAATAAATTTACAGACATGATGTCTGATGAAAAATATCTCCCAACACAATCTTAGAAAATACATTTTCTGTCCTGATAAGCTCATAATATTTTATTAGACATTAGTAAATGTTATTATTAGTTCTCTTATACAAACTGGCTTGTATTTTAAGCTTAGTTGTCTTTTATTGATTGCTCATACATATGCAGTAAAAAAAAATTGTAAAAAAAAACCAATGTAAATTAATGCATGCCATAGACGCGTTTTAGTGAGGCAGTTTAACGCGTTTTACTTTTCATGCATTGCACTTTTACCAATACAACCTATTGTACGGGTAGATTGCATTAAAACATGAGAAATAGGTCATGCCATTTAATAAAGCTTGAGATGCAGCATTACAATTTTAGAACACAATGGTGGAAACGGACCAACTTACTCTTATTTTATCTCTTTTAATTTGCTACCTTTATTCTTTATCAGAATCAGCATGTACTGTATATGAGATATAATTGACAAGGTTAGTAAACTCTGATTTATATTCAAAAGACTTTGCTACACTGAGATATTTAGTTTTATAAAGCCGACAGCCTGACAATCTTGCTGCTCAGAAATACGCTGTGTAAAGTGGTTGATTCATACACAAGAGTGCGGCCACTTATGTCAAAACTCTAATACCTGCAGAATCAGCTCTCTGACATGTCCTGTAGATCTGGGAGGAGCTTCACCTGTCTAACGGAGTGAGTAGGTTCAACTACACTCTTATACAGGATACCTTCATATCTAAACATTTCAATTTTGGGGTTTAGAGTTTTAGCCAGTAGCATGTATACAACACAATGGACATTTATTATGTTTTGTTTGATCCAGTCTTGGAAAATGGTAGTGTAATGAAAGACACTTAAATGATAGCATTGGGAAAAGGATCCTAAATTTTAGAATCCCGTCATATCCAAAAGAATGTTTTTTAAACCATCATGTTTAAAAATCCTCACACTAATTTCAAATAAAGACAATACAAAGAGATCTATGATTTTTTCAGTTATTTAATTTGTTTTCCATCTATACAGCGATAGAGGCCAACGCGCATTACTGTCTAATTGTATAAGTTACCCTATGTAGACTAGGAATCCTATGTGCACTATTGTGTCCATCTACTAATGTATTAAATATGGAAGCTATCAGTAAACATGGACCCTTGCTGTTATGTCCCAAGCCTTCACATTGTCCAACTTTCATATAGTCTACCTCAACCGTGATAGACCACATACATAACCATTGTACTTACAACACAGAGCCATATGGACAAGGCTTTAACTAGATAATATATTGAATTAAAACTCTGACTTATAGACCACCCGTGATGGTAGAAGTAGAAGTAAACTAAATTACTTTGCAAATATCTTTCCATCACTTAAGAGTTTGTAACTTCATTCTACCAAACACTAGATATATTGGTTGTAGGCTATATAGTGTTCTATTTATTTTTTTCTATTGGTGCTTTAGTTTAATTCTCTTTCACTGATTTTGATATTATAAGTTTTGGTATTCAGACCAAAGCTGCATGGTCTTGCCACGGCGAGACTGTGACAAAACTGATTTTCTGAGTTGCTAAACTCCTTAAATGTGCTATTTTGCAAGAACTTTACTCATCCTGCTACATAAATGGCTGTCTTTTTAGGCCACACCTCCAGACAAAATGGCTTCCCACAGGTCATCTGTGTGAACTCTATGACGACAGCTTGATACCCGGCACTACTTTTTTGGGTACATATGGTATTTTATTACACTGAACAAAGTTGTTTGCCATTGTGACTCTTCTTCTGAGTGCAGCCTTTTTCTCTGCAATACTTAATGTAGCACCCGAAACTGTACGTATTTTAAGTTAAGTGACTGCACAGTTTACTGTGTTTATATCTATGGTTAATTTAAGCACTTTAAATCGTTTTTCTTTCTAACGAACAATTGCATTTAACATCGTATAACATAATATTTTCATTTACACTAGTGTGTAACTTGAAGTTTATTTGAGTATGTACCTATGAGTAGCAATGTCTGATATCAAGTTATCAAAACTCAAAACTGCTAAGATATAAAGAGGGAAACAACATTAATCATATATATATATGAATATATATATATATATATATATATATATATATATATATATATATATATATAGATATATATACATGTGTGCGTGTGTGTATTATAACTGTTATTATAACCTTCCTTTTTATTCTAAGTGCTATTACAAATAAAAGTTTCAGACTCTAAGTTGTCACCACGGGAAAAAAAAGAAAGTGTGTGATTAATGATGAAGCAATCAGGGGCAGGACGTGGGTGGCACCCCCATTTACTTAGCTTTTGAAAAATGTTTGAGGTCAATATATAACTTTCCCCTAACACATTTTTTTTTTTTTTTTATAATGAATTTATTCATTTAAATGCAACCACACCAAGCACAATTTGCCCCAGGCAAGAAATATTTAAATGATATTCACGGGGTCTATTCAGAAAGACGCAACATATTTTGCCTAAGAATATTTTAACCTCTTAGGAGGCTATGCAAACGTGCCTAGCCTTAAATAACTAAACTTGCATACTTCACGGTATTTTAGTAAGCTGTAAGAATGTGGAGGAAGTTTTTATGGAAAGGAACTGCATCCATTTTGTATCTGTAGTTATTAAAAAGGCTCTATTACACAGACAAAAATATGCAATGAGAATCATGTACATTTGTATTCTATCAAACAATGAAGCTGTCCTGCTAGTTTTCTACAGATATAAAGCCTTTTGGTGAATTCTAATACCATTTAAATATGGAAAAGACTTGTATCTACGAACCAATGGTGTAATTGGATAAATGAATGGCTGGTCATGAGTGATTAATATTATTTGTTCCTTTGTAGTCATTTTAAAATGAATAAATGAAAACATATATATATAAAGTAGGAAGGTAAAATACAATATTCTATTTTACCTTGTCACTTTATTAAAACATAAACTATCCCTCCCCTTCCATCACAAAATCCCAACTATACCTCCCTTTCCATCATAAAATGTTAGCTATCCATCACACGGAGCTTCCATCACATGAAACAAAATGTTTCATGTGACAAGCCTTAGACAAGGTAATGAGCAGCTTACATCAAGTGGCAATTTGGAATGGTGGCAAAACTGGACTACTGTCATAGCTCAACGCCAACTTACCAGATTGCAAAAAGCTGCATGTTATCTGCTGCCCAGCTATTACTGTTTTATGACAGTCAACAATTTGGGTTGGGGTTGGGTTGAGGCTGGTTTAAAGTTCTGGAGGTAAATTTATCCAGCTGCAGGTTTGAACAAGTAGAGATGCTGCCTATAGCAACCAATCAGATGCTAGTAATCAATTTGTAGAATGTTCTAAATAAATGATAACTAGAATCTGATTGGTTGCTATAGGCAACATCTCCACTTTTTCAAACCCACAGCTTGATAAATTTATCAAGCTGTGGGAGTCTATTCAAAGCTCAAAAATACAAGGAATGGTAGAGCATTGTGAGCTGGTGCCAGATATTGCAGAACGCTGGGAGGGAGAGGGATTGTGATGGTTACCAAGTGGGGTGTTCTGACAGGGGCGAAAGACTTATATGGGGATTCATGTTGCTCTGTTTAGAACTCTGTACATTGAATGCTAAGATAGCCAACTTCAAGGCTAATATTGTGCTGCTTCCTTGATAGACACTGGCTTATCATTGTTCAGAGAAGGCATATTAGAGATAATAATACATTTTATAGCCTAAGCACCAAATTAGAATGTTATTAATAATTATTTATTAGATAAGAAACATATCTATAGTGTTTGGGGAACACTTCGTTCATGGAAATCTTGTGTACGTATGTGACTAGAACGTGTGAAATGGTTTCTCTTCGTCTGTAGGATATTTCAGCTACTGAGATGGGAGTTCCCTTGCTTTTGTGCGATGATGATGTACCCGAAGCTAAGTAAACTTTTGTTATCTGATTTGCTGGTGTTGTGTGGTCTCATTGCTTTTTATAGCTATTACGCACTGCCACATGACTGCACCCAATAAACAATACTTGACAATCTACCATTGATGTAAGTAAATGCTATCCATTTACCAATTTAATTTCTATAAAGCAATGCTCCTTACTTTGATTTTTAATCAGATTAATAACAATTAAGGGAAATTTTGCCTACTTAGAACAAGCAGATTTGCTAACCACATTATCTGAAAGTGCCTTTATACTTTATGTGTGATGCCAAAGGCAAGAAGCCACTCTTGTACTTTTCTGATCTGTGTGTATACAGTGTATGCAGTATTTCTGACCTGGGTGTATACAGTATGGGCCGCGCGGTGGCTCAGTGGTTAGCACTTCTTCCTCACAGCACTGGGGTCATGAGTTTAATTGCCGACCATGGCCTTATCTGTGTGGAGTTTGTATGTTCTCTCAGTGTTTGTGTGGGTTTCCTCTGGACACTCTGTCTAGAGGAAACCCATAGTCTGTCTTTGCCAATGATGGACAACCTGATACACTTCAGGGGCCGCATGGATAGTCTTCTGGTCTTCAAAAGGGCCGCACATTACCCTTAATCTTAACTTAAAACAATACATTTAATCAAGGAAAGAGACACATATCTGCAATAAGGTATCAGTAGGCAATTTAATGTAAGACAAAGAAGTGTTGCAACAAGCTACAACAAACAAATCTGACACCAAACCAGGAAGGAACTAGGTTCCACAAGACTCGTGCAACTGCATACAGCCATTGGGCAGCACGGTGGTTCAGTGGTTAGCACCTCTGCCTCACAGCACTGGGGTCGTGAGTTCAATTCCTGACCAGGGAATTATCTGTGCAGAGTTTGTATGTTCTTCCCGTGTTTTTATGGGTTTCCTCCCACAATCCAAAAACACACTAGTAGGTTAATTGGCTGCTATCAAATTGACCCTAGTATGTGTGTGTGTGTGTGTGTGTGTGTTAGGGAATTTCGACTGTAAGCACCTATGGGGCAGGGACTGATGTGACTGAGTTCACACTGAGACAGCGCAATTAGTGGCGCTATATAAATAAATAAATGATGATAATGATGTACCCAAAAAAGCAGGTACTACCTGGGGTAACTTGGTGATATCTTTCATGTTGGACCAACTTAATCTTTATTTATGAAGTTGTAATGGTCTATTGTTAGAATTTTGCTGTCATGCCACCACCGTCATTTCATGAATACATGAAAACAATTTGCTGTTCTATTTTGATAAAAATCGTTTACTCAAGTCATTTTTTTTTTCTTTTGTTCGAACTGTCCAACCTTGGACGTCCAAGCCAGGAAATTATCATTTTTGACATAATTTATTTTTCACACTATGTGCAGGCATACCAGAAAGTGTTTGGCACACATTACACACGCTTTCCCCTACTGATAATCTCTATGAATCTCCCATGCTTCATGTGCAAATTCATTTCAGACCCTCAGTTTACCTAAAATCAGACGAAAATGTTTAAAATAAACTGATATTTTCACTCATATCTATACCCATAATACAGTTCTCCACGCACTGCTCTATAGATAAAGTAAATGTGTATTCATTAAATAATAGTAAGTTCTGGGCATATGCTCCCATACACAGTATAAACACACAACCCTGATATTTCAGGTTTCCTACAGCTTTCCAATTTGGAAGGGATCAGGGCTCTGGGCAAATACAGTGTAAACTGATTTAAACATCTTGTAGTGCTTCATTATTTTTAATTATAACTTATTGGAAGTGAGTCAAACAGAATTCTGCTTAAAGTCCTCATCGTGAGCAAACAAAATATAGAACCAACAGCAGAGCTCTCCTCACTTATATTGTAACGGACCAAATGGAAAATAAAATCTGTAATTAAGTATTCTTAAGGCCACAGATGAGACAGAAGGCTCCGTATAGATGTATGTGGGATAAATCATTATTACTCTTTTGTTTATATTCTGTCAATTGTAAGCATCGGCAAATGACAGCTGTGTGCTAGAGGGGTCTCTGCGCTTATTGAATTAGCAGTAGTGGGAAGGGCAGGGTTTATCACTGATATATGAATACCAATAATTTTATAGTATAGCCCCTGCAACAGCTGTTCTCCAACCCAATGGCCAGCATATATGTCTTTAATAACATTAAAAACAATCAAGAAAGAGTACGAAATCTGAATGTTTCGAGGAGAGACTGTATATTGGCCCCATAATAATCACCGCAATCTGTTCTTTGTTTTTTATCTTACATTTTATGGCCAACAAAATAATTGGCAACTAAAATTGGCGGTTTAGTTTTGTCATAAAGTGGCGGTAAAAAAAGTAGGGTTTTTTTTTTACCTTATTTTGTCATGAATCAGCATTTGAAATGTACAGATGCAAAAGTAGTTTCCAACGGACCTTCCAGCATTGTTTGAATGTTCCAGATGTCTTTTGTGCAATAAAATTTGGGAGCGTTTGAGTACTGGTGAGCCTGGTTTAACAAACTTAGGGGTCTATTTATCAGGCCTTACAGCTTTAGTACTGCAGTCATTTGCCAATAGGCCAATGCAATAGATATCTCAGATATCAATACAGCTCAATATAGCCTTCCATAGTTCTGTATAGGGACGACGAACTGGGGTCATTTATCAAGTTCTGTAAAGTTTACCGTTCTAACACCATGTGAGAATGTCTTAATGTCTTTGCCTAAAGTACCTCTGTCCAGTCTCAGATGTAATAGGCGCAAGTACAGAATGAGGGGCGCACATGTACAATGAGCAACGCTGAGGAAAGAACCTGGAAGTCCCCTGTCGCCGCTGCGATCAGCAAGGAGCGAAGGCTATTTCATTATTATAGAGTCTTCACCAGAACAGCTCCTTATCAAAGGCACTGTCCCGCCATAAGTATAATAATAAATTGCTCCGAAATGGCATCTCTTATCGCTGCAAAATGCATTAACATGGTTTTGGTAAGAAGCAAAATTGTACCTTCTATGTGGATGTACCCCTAACTATAACTGAGGCCCAAGGTACATGGCCTGGGCAAATTGGGGCCTCCACCAAACAATTTTTACATTTGGAAGGTTAGCCGGTATGGATAGGTTCAACATCCTGAGACAAATGGTTCAGATTGGCTGTATTGACAAATCACAGATTGATAGTTAGTTTCTTGCTGTAAGTTAGTCGCTGTTACAAAATTTACCATATGTTCCAGCCTTATAGGGGAGGAATTCAATAATACATCATCAATTAGCTGCAAATTGTCTCACTGGCATTCCGAAGACACTTTGCGGTGGAGATTTTAACAGAAATATCCGCTCATTTTTCCTCACGCTCCAAAGAGGTAGTAGCTAATATTGTTAAACCACATCATGACACTCAATCAAAACTCACTCTGGTAAATAAATCTGGGATAATGCATACTTACAGCAATATATAAGGATATTAGTTTTAAGACAATATAAAGCCTAGGGGGTATATTTACTAAATGGAGGGTTTGAAAAATTGGAGTTGTTGCCTATAGCAACCAATCAGATTCTAGCTGTCATTTATTTAGTACATTCTACAAAATGACAGCTAGAATCTGATTGGTTGCTATAGGCAACATCTCCACTTTTTCAAACCTGCAGCCTGATAAATATACCCCTGAATCTGCAGTTATACAGGTCACAGGACTTCAAGGTGGCCTCTAATGTATTTCAATGTATGGGGTACATTGAATATGTAAGTAGCAGGTTTTTTGTTACAAAGAACTGTTATACCATTTTATTAAATTATTTTATGGTATTAGAATTTTTAAAGGTTGAAGTCGATGGACCTGTGCCATTTCCCAACCTTATTATGTAACACTGTACGAAGACTTTTTTGTTTAACAGAAAGCAGAATAAAGGAAACTGTCACTCTGGCACATAGCTCTTTTTTGGGACAGTGTTCTGTGAGGAGTTGCATGGGGAACACATGGGGAGTGGCCGGACAGGGTCAGGATAGCATAATGTATGACTGAGGATTATAGGCATGAAGCAGAGAAGCAGTAGGCATTATTCAAACACTATGTATGGACAAGTATGGAATACATTGTTGCATGTTAGTTGCTTTCTGTTTTAGATAAGCTATTTTCTGAACTGGGCACTGCTCTAAAAGATGTTGCTATCTTTGATGACTAGTGATGTGGGAATTACTTAGATAAGAATAACGTTCACATCATCATCCTCATCACCATTTATTTATATAGTGCCACTAATTTCGCAGCGCTGTACAGAGAACTCATTCACATCAGTCCCTGCCCCATTGGGGCTTACAGTCTAAATTCCCTAACACACACATACACACACACACACACACAGACTAGGGTCAATTTGTTAGCAGCCAATTAACCTACCAGTATGTTTTTGGAGTGTGGGAGGAAACCAGATCTCCCGGAGGAAACCCACGCAAACACGGGGAGAACATACAAACTGCTCACAGATAAGGCCATGGTCGGGAATCAAACTCATGACCCCAGTGCTGTAAGGCAGAAGTGCTAACCACTTAGCCACCGTGCTGCTTCTCAGTCATTTATACATATAATACATATAAGTATTCACACCACTCATGTGTTAGGATATTACCTTCATGATAATATCACTCTATAATTTAGACCACTATATAGCCTTATTCACAAAGGATATTTTATTTCCATTTGAAAAATTACATTTTCCCTTTAACTGTTTACTTATATTTCTGTATCCAAGTAGAAAACAGACGGTATTATAACAGAAAGGACGGGAGATGATTATTTATGCTTTGGGATATGACAGTAATAGTATTATAGAAATCAGTATGTTCTTGATTAACTGCCTTTAGGGTTACTTTCAAATCAACTATTATTATGCAACATTGCTGCCAATTCTTTGAAGCTCTGCTAATCACAAAACAAATACCAAGTGTACACAGATATGCTAGAACGCCATTCAGAACTCCACTAATGTATTGATAGGTTCTAAATAAAAGACAGTGTTAAAAGCTGAGCAGAGCGTCTCTGGTCACGATTACCTGGTTGCAGAAGTGTTACAATGTTTATGTTTGGAAGTAATTTGAAGACCAACACAGGAAATCATTGAAAGGAGAAAAAAAAAAAGAACTCTAGAGAAATTACCATGTGATTTAATAAAAGAGTTTCACTTGTTTGGTTACAAAATTGCTCCCATTGGAATGAGCATACGCTTGATTCAACCTTCCAATGTCAGTTATCATTTTTAAAACAGCTTGACCTGGAAGCAAGCAGCTAAAATTGTGGTGACTGTTAATGACAGTTTTATTGGACACTATGCTTATAGTTCACATTTTGAGGTCTGTATGTAATTGATCTTTCTACCCTACAAGAGAAACATTGCAATAAGTTGGATGCAGCTCCACATTATAGATATACAGAAATAATAATGATATCACCTTGAGACTCAGAGATCGAGGAATAGTAATACTCGCCTACCTCAATTCTCCCAACTGCAATGACCTCTACTCTCCAGTACTAAATCTTAACAGTCTCAGCATTATTTTTGAATTATTCATGATAGCCCTTTCCTTCAGTACAAAATCGAGGAAAATGAAATGCATCATGTCCCTGTCACCTCTGTAGATATTTTTGGTAAAATATACAATGTTATTTGGCATTTCAAAAATGGTACAGCACCGAAGGTGAAACTCATATACATTGTAAAGTGAAACAAGCATGTAAATGCTAGAAAGGTATGGTGAAATATTCAATCTTATGTGCATTGCTTATCCGGGATAATTATATATTTGCTATGCATTATTCCTGTGTACTGTCCAATGCTGCAGAGCTCTTACCTGTTGTGTTTACACAGAAATTTCTTACAATTAGGAAGGGAAATATTCTAGATGTCTGGTAAAAAATATATTTTATGGAGCACACTGATCACACATTTAAGTGTGCCGTAACCACTAAATTTATTTATTTTATTTTATTTTTTAAAAATTTCCCTTCAAGACCAGGGGGTAAATGTATCAATCTGCGGGTTCTTCAACACCCGCGTGTTCAGCCTCTTCCGCAATTAAATTTCAAGCGGCGCTGCATTGTAAAGGGAAGTTAACCCTTTACAATGCAGCGCCACTTGAAATTTAATCGCGGAAGAGGCTGAACACGCGGGTGTTGAAGAACCCGCAGATTGATACATTTACCCCCAGGGAGTAGATTTACTAAAACTTCTAAAAAGGAACAGTGGAGGTGTTGTCCATAGCAACCAATCAAATTCTAGCTATCCTTTGCTAGAATGTAGCTAGAATCTGATTGGTTGCTATGGGCAGCACCTCCACATTTCCAGTTTAGAAGTTTTAGCAAATAATCTACCCCCAGATGTCTTTGGTCCCAGACCAGTTTTACATAGAATAAGTATTTTATATGTTGTCTATCCAAGGGAATTTTAGGTTGCTGTGGTCTTTTTTTTTGGGTGGGGGGAGGGTGCGGCGACCAATTGTACTTTCTTTTGGTAGTATGTTGGGATAAATATTTTGTATATACTTTGGATATTATAGGGAAAAGTAAAAATAGGAAACATGTACTTAACTATGTTTTCACCCTTTGTTAGTTTTACATAGTTAGTGAACCCTCAAAAATATTTTGCTGAATGTATTCCATATAATCTAACATTTATAGGTGTAACAAATCTGTGTACGTTATTAGATATATTTACAAATATGTATTATAATAAATGTTACTTATAAGATGTGTGTGTGTTTTTAACCTTTTCCTTTTTTTATGCATTTTATTTATTTTCATCCTCATTGGAGACATTCATTTTAATGTAAAATAGCATTACCACTTGTTTTAGCATATGTTTTAATACTAGGAGCAGTGTCTAGAGGGTCTCTCTAGATTTTACTTGTCCAGGGTCTCTCTCTCCTCTATGAAAACCCGACTAATGAAGAAAAAGGAGGGAACGATGCTCACATACTCAGCATAAAAAGAGCATGGCATAGAGATCCATTGATCTATATGTTACACCACGTCTGCTGTCCATACGGACTGCAGTGATATACAAGGCTCAGAGAAAACCACAAGACAATGAAGCAGAAAGGTATGTCTGGGAGAGAGGGGGGTAGCAAATGAGAGAGCTACTCTGAAGGAGACCTTATCTGACTAGACCCAATGCAATTGGCCTTGTGGAGAAGTCGGTGCCAAACTGTAGGTGGAAGAAGGATGGAACTGTTGAGGTGTCTACCAAAGTTCTATGTTGCCAAAGAGCGTTGGTGTCACCCTTGGATGAATGGAGGAGCAGGAGTCAGTGTAATCAGAGAGGACAGCCCCACCTTGGAGAGTTAGTGCTGCTTATGAGTGTGGAGTTTATGCTGTTATGAGATAGCGATAGAGGGGCCTGGGATAGAGATAGAGATAAGTAAAGCTAGATACTGTAGAGAAGCCTGGACAAAATTCATCAAGCCCATACCTCTTTGGAGAAAATGTGGTCCAAGGCTGGAGAAGAGGAGTCAAGTAAGGAGTCTCAAAAAAAAGCTTATGCCTGAGCCAGACGTAGAGGTGTCAAGACTTAAGTGAAAGCGCTACGCAGCCTGGGACTATCCACCCGAAAACAACAACAGAGGTAAATATCTTGGAAACTACCAAGGATGATGTGCTGAGAACGTGGTTTGGGTGGGTTTCCATAGCCCAACAGCCCCAGAGCGTTCTTCAACGAGGTTGAGGAGCATCCGCAAGATTAGGATAGAGATGAGGTGATAGATGTGCTGGCCTAACAAAGGATCACCCCGATGGCAACAGTGTCCTGAGGAGTCATCTCGGATCAGGGAGAAGATGAGCATCTTGTTCCAAGGTTGCAGCATTCTCAAACACTAGGTCAACCATGGTTGGACAGCAGGAAATTATTTACAAGCTGTCTAACCATGAGACTCTGGTAGGCTGAATTGCTGCTCCTTTGCTTTTATTGTGATTTTATTGTTTTTTAAAATGTATGAAAACATATATGGTTTAATAAAGGGTAATAAACTATATTCTCATTTTTCGTTTCCTTGGCATTTTGATATGATGGAAATATATTGGAATTTCTGAGAAGACTGGATGTGGATTTGTATGAAATTAGTCACCATAAGATGTTTGAAGGCTTGAAATCACACACAGTTGTCTAAGTGCAATTAGATAGGAGGCCTCTGATATCAGGTGAAGGAGGCCTCCATTATTGTTGTTTCTCTTTATCTTTACAATAATTTGTTCTTCTTTGGATTTCATTACTCTGGAAGTGGCACCATTATTTAATTTTTAGGACCCTTTTTTGAGTGTGTGAGGTGATCACGGTAACAGGCATATAATGTTGTTGGAATATACTACACCATTATTTTTTTTAGATCTTTCCTTTTTTCTCTGAGGATTTTTCGACATAAAGGTCTAGATGCCTCATCTATTTTCATCGTCATGAATTATGAAATGTCTTGGTGAATTGAAAGCTTCAATATTCATCTAATAGAAGATATACCTACTTTTACATAATGCTTTTTGGACTCTGATTGATTACCTTTAATAATTTTGATGATTTGTCCTTTGATTTTTTTTTTATTTTATATTCATTCTTTAAGAGATTTGACTATAACTTTTAAGAAATGGATAAAGAATTGACAAAATATCTATGTGTATATTGTCAAAGCCCTATTTCTATAACTTTTTGTCTTACTTTATAGGTAAGGCCTTCAGGACTAGCACTACTAAGGAACTGTGTCCACAAGGAGCCTGACACTAATCAATTCTGCATTAGCCAAATACCCTTAGGGGCAGGACCATTCTGCTACTATGCAAATTGGAGGAGAGTGTAACATCCTCTTGCGGAATACGAGATGTGCGACTCCCTTTGTTGAGAGGAGAGGGCACAGAGTCCGAGGCGAAAGTTGAGAGAGGGAGAGGAATGAGAAAGATTTGAGTGTTAGAGGTGAAGCAGTAAATTTGGGTGTCATGGCAAAGCTTGTGCCAACTTTGAGATATAGCCAACTTTGAGTATAGATGAAGCTTGGGGGGATTCAGATGTGTAGAGCATGAAGGAATACTGATATAGACTTGTCAGAACTACAAGATAAAAATTTGGCATCCTAGCCAATGGGATCACCTGGTCTAGTTGTGACATGTTAGGGTACATCCAGGGATATCTTTATTCACTCAGAAGATGAGCTAGTGGCCATTATTCTCAACAGATGTGTTTGTGAACCACTTCATCATCTGTATCTGAGTGATCTACTTTATGGGATTACCAGGTAGGTGTCGAGGTGGACACATTACTACAAGATATTCATGCAAACAGGAGGAATTACATAAACATTTGTGATGATAGTAAATGCACCTGCATATTACCTCATAACATAACAGACCATTGTGAAAAACACTCTTTTTCATTTTAAAAATGTGCAATAAATCAGGAAAAATGTTTTGATAGCTATGTTTTTATGCTTAAAACAGGAAGTTGTTAAATGCCATTTCCCTATCACAGGAAGCACATCTTGACCTCTGAACCTAAGTAGTAGACTCACAGTAATAGACCACTTAATCTTCCTACAAAGAACCGTAAAACTAGCTAGGCATCTTAAGTTAATTTCACAGACTGTTGCCATTAAAAATAAACTTTTTATTCTGGCAAATGTGATTATTCCACCAACCTTGGCTGAGTAAAATCGGAATAGTATTGTTCAGATGTTTTGGCTTTAAGGAAAGTGAACAATAAGGTAATATGAAATCTACCTTACCACGCCTTACATCTTAAGCCATCTGTGTGTATTGACCTTTCAGATAGCAGTGAAAAACAAATATCAAAGGCTTTTAAGCGAGAGGATATCCCCTTAATTGATATTATTTTGTATGAAATAAAACCAACCTTCCTAATTGCAAAACTGCAACATTTCAACAGGAACCTAGATTTATGTGTAGCTGGAAACCTTGGGTTTAAGGTAACTTTATTTTAACCGATTCATCTAATGCATAAGAATACCAATGAATCAAAAAGCCATTGGTTATGCCTGCAGTGATCTTCAATGTCATTTGGAACACCAATGGAATTAAATGAAAACGGTATATAAACCATTCTAATGACGTCTGCATTATTTTCTGTATCTAAATTATTTTCTAGCTTGGAACGTTTAAGCCACTTGGAATGCAGAGGACAATTCCTGAAAGTCACTCTCAAAGAGGCGGTTTGAACAAAGGAATCTTTAGGTATATGCAGAAAAGCTGAAGAGCATTTTTGCTATGCAACATTAAGTTATCATTCATCAGTGAAATATACATTTTTAGTCAAAACGAATTAAAAAGCCCATAGAGTGGTTAACAGCATTCCAGGTTTGTCAGCAAAAAAATAATAATTCCGCTGTACCTTGAAAACCACCACCATGTTTTACAATAACCTTTTTTAAACAAATACACGTTCGGCCTGTCTAACTGATTATTTAAATTATTTCTCAAGCATGCTTGCTTAGGTAATGCTGAATTAAGTGAATATGTTTGATTTTCAACCCAACACTTGACTTTCTATTTTTCCTCTTTGTTATGTAGCGTGCCACTCACCCTTCCAAGTTATATTTTCCTGTTGCTATATTTCATTTTTATGTTCCCGATAAGATTTTCATACATATCTTTTTTGCTTTTACTTCTAATAAAGTTGTCAGTACAAAGAGATTTGTAAGAAAAAAAGAATGACCTTTTCATACTAAAATCAAAATATATGTAACAAGGAGTATACTGAATAAAACTCAGATACAGGGAACAATAGTACGCCTGGAATTGCAACTCCCCAGAACACGCCTGATTGTATATGAACACACACGGACAGGCACATAAAATGAAAATTCAATTTAAAAAAGCTGGATGCCAAATAATGTTGTAAGTTACCGACCTGTGGCCAATGGACTGTAGATGATCCACCAAGGATTGTGCAACTACAAATAGGGTTATCAAATAACATTCATAAGAAAGTTAGAAATCCATGTATCCCAACATGTAACAAAGGAAAATACTTGCATCTAAACAGTGTGGTTATAGACATGGAAAGGACCATGTTCTGTGTTTGTATGGGGATTATTCCACTTATTTACTAGTATAGGATCAAACTTGCACAGCATAGTGACCCATAGTAACCAAGTAGACATTTACTTTCGTTAATCTACCTTGCAGTAAAGATCTGCCCTATCCCTTTGCTAACAGTTGCCGTATTTAAAGGGCTGTTTTGCCATTCACACTTTTCCTCCTAAATCAGCAGCATGATCTATAAAGAGATGGATAGTCAACCATCCCCGTTACACACTCAACAGGATCAGGGCACAAGCAGTCAAATAAGAAGGATAAAATAACCACATGTTAAAAGGATAATTTAGAACAGGAATAAGAGAGTCCAATACTATACACACTTGCCTATTCTCTCGGGAGTCCCGGGAGACTCCTGAATATCAGGGAGCTCTCCTATGGGTAAATTTATCAAACTGTGGGTTTGAAAAAGTGGAGATGTTGCCTATAGCAACAAATCAGATTCCAGCTGTCATTTTGTAGAATGTACTAAATAAATGCTAACTAGAATCTGGTTGCTATAGGCAACATATCCACTTTTTCAAATCCGCAGCTTGATAAATTTACCCCCTGGACTCCCTGCAAATCGCATAATCATGCCCCCGGCCCTCCTCTGTGCAATGACGCAAATCATCATCCCCACGTCCCCCGGCACTTGCTACTTGGATCTCCCCTCCAGGATATGTTTCTATGAAACGCAATAAAAGTGATCAGAATATAATGTAGAGATACATGATCTTATCTTACCATAATAACAAGATCATTAACATATGATATTAAAGTAGGCAACAACAACTTAAGTGAAGATGTTGTTTTAATTCTTCTTCTTCCAGATTACACAGTACATACATGAAAGAAGTCTCTTGAAGTTAAAAAGAATACACAGTCTAAAACATGTCTACTTGAAGTGAAATTGCTAGGCTTAGGCACCAGGGGCCCAGACTGTGAACGTAACTAGATGTGTCCTGGTTCTGACTAGAGCAAGGCAGCCACACTCGTGACATTCCTGATTCCTCTCGGATGACGGCTGACCGGGGAACGCTGCATCGCATTGGACTAATTTACCATCTGACACTTGTGAAACACAACATAAAGAAAGTGTAAGCTTACACTCAGCACCAATTGTCAAGGGTTGGGGTGGTGAATATAGTGAGACGAGCAGGAGAACAATCATTACCTGATGCCAGCATTTTATAATTAATTGGAGGGAGTATTAATATTAATTTGGAGGGTATGCTTAAGTTATTTATTAATTTCATTTAACTGAGGGGTGTATTACATTAAATTGAACAGTTTTCTATTAATTTTAAGCAATTCATATTTATTTCATGCATGACATTTATTTGTAGCAATTATTTGTGACTATGTATTAATGTTGAGGGTTTTCAGTTTATGCAGTTTTTTATCAATGGGTCTGAATGTTAATTTGGGAAGTTCAATGTTGATTTTGGATTGGTCCATCAGATATCCAATACGCTGCCCTGGGAATCGCCTTTTTTGGGCTTCCAAAAACAATGACAGTTGGCGTCCCAGTTTAGGAGAGGTTAAGCACCATTGTTTGATAATACTGTCATTTGGAATGTTATATTTCAATGAATGGGGAGCACATTTATAAACCACTTAATAATCAGAGGGCTTTTGCGCCATCATGACCAGACCAACATTGCACTGATTCCACTTACTCTATTTCTTATCTTTTTTGAAACACTGTACTGCTTACTATATTGCTAGCACATTAAAAAAAATAACTTTTTATGTTATGGACTTTATATTGGATAATATGGTTAAAAACTGAAGAAAATCAAAATTGTTTTGCAATTCTTCTCATAATTACCATCAGGCAAGTAGCACAATCCCAAAATTGAATGTTCAACATACTAAGAACTGGGAACTACTGAGGGTTAGGGACAAAAGCAGACAGACAAAAATTGAGATGGGACCACATGTATTCTGTGTGATATTTTGATTGATGTACAAGGGGACTAGAGAGAGAAAGGCACCAATTTAGTCTAAAGTATTCTATTAGATAAAGTGCAGGATATGTAGATAAAATTAGGCTTCAGGTAGGTCATACCAAGTTTATCTATCATGATCATATGGAGGGGAACAACAATACTTGTTATTACAGAATACTTCTACATGACTGAATCCTTAGGTACCAGGGAAAGTGGTTAGTCAAGGAACAGGTTGAAGATAAAGAGCTGTCAGCAGCCAAGTTCAAAGTAAAGAAGAAGGTATAGAAGTCAGGACAAGTCAATTTGACAAGAAAGATCCACAGGAGGCAGCTACTGCTGGTTGCTGGAAACAATGAACAGAAGACAATGATCTGGCACCAGTTGTACATCAAGTTATTGCTTAAATAGCCCAATGATTAGATGCTATGACACAGTTGGACATGGGTGTAGTGTAGACTCTGCACTGAGCTTGCTCAGGGACTTAGACAGATTATTATGTATTTCCAGGATCAAGACAGTATATGTGTTGTGCCCTGATTGTTCTGCACTTATATAGGAAGGAGCCTAGAGAAAAACAGAGTAACACAGACACCAGTGATTCAAAAGAAAGCTGGGCACTGTGATGGTGGGCACTGAATGGTGAACATATATTCTGAGGAGGTGTGTGGGACAAAAACAATAAATGCCAATGTAGTGTGGAATATATAATAATTTATTGATATCTTATTTGTCCACTTTAAAGAGGAACCGTTATATGTGTGACAGATCATGTTTTGTTATTGGCAGGCTATTAAACCCTCCCCCCTATTTGCTCAAGACAGGCTTGTGTGGGTTAGTATCAGTATGCTAATCTGGCTGTTTAGCATGCAAAACAGTGTGTCTAGCATTTAAATCACTGATGTCCCCTTTACACGTGACCTGTAGACTAGCAGGAAAAGACTGGTGGAGAATGGCCTGCAATGGCAAGAACAGAGGTATTCAAATAGAATACTGAGCAAGCTTCCAATCTGTCCTTCTACTGGGAGAACCTGGTAAGGGGGGACAGACCCTCTTTTAAAAAACAAACAAACAAGTAAAGCATTCTGTGGAGTGACAAAGAAAACATGGAACTCCAAGATTGCATCATCGGAACTTCACAACTCTGTGAAATTCCATGTTCTACTGCTAAAATTAATTTGCACAGAACTTTGCTGCTACTTCACTCATCTCTATATGAGAAGTACCACCCTGGATTTGGTAACTCTAGCTAATAAACATTAAAGGTAGTTTACGAACCAAAATTGTCAGTGTTATCAGTGTCTGAGTTACCTGAGTTCTGGTCAATGGTATTTTAGTCATTTCAATGGGTACGGCTCCTGGTTTTACAGGTCACAGGCAGTGTAGGGTCAGCAGGAGACAAGCTCAAATCCAACTGTAAACTCTTATCATCATCATCATTATCAACATTTTATTAAATTCCTTAGCACTATCCAATTGGGAAGAAACACAGTAATAAAACAATAATGGGTAATACATACAGATATAGAGGTAAGAGGGCCCTGCTTGAAAGCTTACATTCTATAAGACAATGGGAGTTTAAAACATGAGGTTAAATGCCACATAGTGCATATTGGTCCAGCCAGATTGCAATCACACAGCAATGTTGGTCAAAGGTTTGTTGTTTTGTGTAAAGTGTGTAAAGAATGGTAATACCGTACACTATGGAGGTTAAGGGGGTGGTTGAAGAATATTATAAGCTTGCCTGAAGATGTGGGGCTTCAGAGAACGCTTGAAGGTTTATAGACCAAAGGAAAATCTTATTGTGCGTGGGAGGGAATTCCACAAAGTGGGTGCAGCCTGGAAAAAGTCCTGTAACCTGGAATGAGAGCAGGTAATGAGGGTGTATGAAAGACACAGATCTTGTACAGAACGGAGGTTTTGAGTTGGGAGATATTTTGAGACAAGTGAGGAGATGTATGTTGCTGCAGTTTTGTTGATTGCCTTGTATGTTAGTAGAAGTATTTTATATTGGATTCAAAGAAAACAGGCAACCGATGCAGAGACTGACAGAGTGGCTCAGCAATGGACAAACGTTTTGGAAGAAAAATTCAATCTAGTCGCTGCGTGTAAAATAGATTGTAGGTTTGAGAGTCTGATTTGGGGAAGACCAGTAAGGATGGAATTTCAATAGTCAATGCGGGAGATAATGAGTGCATTATTTAATTTTTTTGCAATGTCTTGTGTGAGATATGTGCATACTCTGGAAATGTTTTTTTAGATTTATGTAACATGATTTAGATGTGGGGAACAAAGGATAGTTCTGAGTAGAGGATCACACCTAGGCAGCGAGCTTATGTAGCGAAATTCATGGTCATGTTGTTAACAGAGGTAGAAATGTCAGGTATGTAACCTCTGTTGGTGGGTGGAAATATTATTAACTCAGTTATTAAAACATTGAGATTTTATAGGTGAAAGGACACCCAAGATGAAATGGCAAAAAGACAGCCAGTTACACGTGACAACACAGATGGTGAGAGATCAGGAGAGGGTAGATAAATGTGGGTATCACCTGCATAGAGATGATACTGAAATCCAAAGAAGCTTATAACTTTTCCAAGATAAGTGGTGTAGATAGAGAATAGCAGAGGCCCTAGGACTGAGCCTTGTGATTCTCCAACTGATAAAGGAAGCGGAGCAGAGGTGGATCCAGAGAAACTAACATTGAATGAGCAATGAGATAGGTAGGATGAGAACCAGGATAGGACAGTGTCTTGAACACCTAAGGATTGGAGTGTTTGTATGAGAAGAGAGTGGACAACAGTGTCAACTGCAGCAGAGAGATGCAGGAAAATTAGAAGAGAGTAATGGCCTTTAGTGTTAGCAGTGATCAAATCATTGACAACTTTATTAATATTCATCCTGTACTGATGGGCGAACCTATTGTTTGAGGTAGTATGTGTGTCAAATTAAATTGATGCCAATAAAGTGTGGAGTGCTACTGGAAGCAAGGTAGGGAAAATAGGCATGTATAGGTTAACTTTTCTGCAGGGATTTCTAATTGAATGCAAGTTGTCCATCAACAACTCAATGGTTGATAGCATCAAATGAAAACAACGATTATTTAGAACAGAACACAAAAATCAATATCAAGATATTTCTAATCCAAAAGCCATATATCTGTATCTGTAGCAGTCACACAGATAATGTAAGTGGAGGTCAATTTCACATTTCCTACATTTCACTAGGATACTGAAGTATTCCGCACATTTAGGGTATTTCAGTTGGTCTGCTGGAGTAGCAGCATCAGCCTAATTAATAGTAAATCCAATGACAAAGCTTGTATATCGACCATAAAAAAAACATAAAAGGGCAAATAGGAATCACAAAGAGGGGGTTCAACTGGGACCAGTCAATGTTAGGACCGACAAATGCAAAGTATCCATCATATTCAGGGGATCTCATCCTGGTGTAATTGGACAAGTAACAATAGACTATCACAATGATGGTGGAAGCACTCACAGGACTACTGCTGTGTAAACATCAAAAACTAATATATATATATATATATATATATATATATATATATATATATATATATATATATGTATATAAATACACAAACATATACATACACAACACACAAACACACACTGTGCTAATGGGGATGCAGAATACCTTAACAGTGCACATTGAATTTAAGCCCAATAATTACTGTGTAAAAATATATTCAAATGCTTGTATTGCTAATATTAAAGATACTGTCATATGCAAAAATAGAATAGTTGAAAGTTACTACCACAAGTCATGCTGTGGCTGCACAATTTAGATTCTTTTCTCTCTGTATCCCTGGGCTACTGATATAAAAGGAGACACCCTTCCCTGCATGTTGAATGCTGCAACATAGTTCAAACAGCACTTGTGGTTCTCTGTTAGATTAGTGAAATAGGAGCTGAATCAGTGTCTCTTGGGAGCAAAAACACAGCTTTTGTAACAAACTCTAGAGTAGAAAGACATTTTTACTGCCTGGGATAGAGATCCTTTAAGAATAGTTTTAGCCTATTGTTACAGGAGAAAAAAAAATATTCTGTAAAGTGAATTATTAGCTCAACCACCTCCACTTATATGCATTAGAAATGAGATAACTTCATATTGAGTCCATAAATATTCACTTTTATAGACGTGAAAGTTCCCGTCTCTCGGGGCAATTTTTATATTTAATATTTTGTCACTTAGGAAAGTATACAACAGATGTGACTAGGCCAGTCTCTGATATTCACAGGAATAGGAAAAAAAGGCATTATAGCATTTGCATTACTCGTAAATGCGTAGGCCTGCAATTTTGTTTTTATTTTTTTTTAAGAGAATGGCTATTATCTGTTAATTGTAACAACACAATTATTGCATTAGCTGTGCAAGTGCTAGACACATAATAGCAGGTCTCAATGGGAAATGTTCATCAACTTGACATACTATGTATTAAGACCAGATTAACTAAGGAGCTGAAGATTCAAGTGCTTCTTATTAAGTAGACCCACAAGCTCCTGCTGGGCCAAGCTTGCCTACTCTCCTGGAACATCCGGGAGATTCCTGAATTTTAGGGAATCCTCCTGGACTCCCGGGAAAGAAGTCCACCCTCCTGCTACCGGAGCGGAGGCTAGGCTGATATCATGCCACTTGCACTAGGACCTCCCTTCCGAGTTGAGTCAGCAAGTATGGACTAGGATTATTTTGGAATGAGATGCAAGAGAACACATCCATCTGCTAGCAAACATATAAAGCAAGATCTGCATAAAATGGTTAGTAACTGTTGCCCAAAATATATAAGGGTGATAAGAAACATAAAATTTGTCTATAAAATAAAAATGTTTATGTGACGCCATTTAGTACAAATTAGTCCTATCTACTTTCTCAGTACATACGTAACAGTAGAAATGTAGTATATTACTAACCTTGTAGACGTTGTACAATACAGTATCTCCGAAGGACAATCCTACAACTATGAGATTAAGATATTATCTGTATAAGTAGGGGTAAATCCAGCAATATGGCAAGGCATTTTAAAGATTCAAACACTGATTTCTCACAAGAAGAAGGTAATGCAATCACAGAATTCCCTATGTGTAGTTGGGGACACTTTCTGTCAGAAAATATTGTTTTGGTTGGATTCCTATGGTGAAAATGTGTACTGTACCTTTAAATACAGAGGATGAGTCTGGTGACTCAAGTAACAGCAAGTCCAGAGAATAGCCATGGGACCAGATCCTGAGAGATAGTCATGCAAAAGCCAAGGGTTATAAATCCAGGGAAGGTCCAAGAGCCAAGGTTCAGGAGCCAGAGAAGTAATCATCTGATAGTCAGAGGTCAAGAACCAGAGAGATAGTCCTTGGAAAGCCAAGGAGTGATCAAACACAGAAAGGCAACCAGGAATATACAGGATACAGAATACTGGTTCACAGAGACATGCTCAATAAATTGGCAATGTGCTGTTCACAGAAAGCTGCTTATATAGGCCTGAAACTGTGGTAACAAGATTCAGGTGCTGGCGACTCATTACTTACACAAGGCCATTAGGCCATTCCCTGTTGCAGATCTGCACAGATGAAGAGATAATGAAAAAAGGGTGCATAAGGTTGTTATCTGAGCCGGTGGTGTAACACATCAGATGATACCAGATGATACTAGAATATTTGTTAATTGCAATTGAGGTTATTTAAAGATTAATTGAGTTACGCATGTGCATGACTAATATAAGTTGTACCTGATCTATGTTGTATTTATACTCTGTTCAGGTGTCCTGTGTGAAATGCGTTGTGTACTAGGAATTTATTTGCATTGAATATCCTGAGTGCAGTTATTTATTTTCTTTTGGTTTATGAAGTGGCAGCAATGCAGTCATTCATTGCATTTCACTATTCCTAGTTAAGCATTCCTTCCGCCTGTAACCTCGAGCAGTCACACTTGTTTTAAATTATATTGGCAATTCATCATCATCATCATCAACATTTATTTATATAGCACCAGCAGATTCTGTAGCGCTTTACAATTGGGAACAAACAGTAATAAAACAATACTGGATAATACATACAGACAGAGACGTAAGAGGGCCCTGCTCGCAAGCTTACAATCTATGGGACAATGGTTTGATACACAAGGGTAAGTGCTACATCATAATAAATATTTGTCCAGGTAGAATGCAAAGGATACAAAGTATTTAGTGAGCTGTGTGCTCAGTCACACAACTATGCTGATCAGCGGGTTATTGTCTTGTGTTAGCTGTGTAGAGGGTGGTAATAGGGTAACCTAGGGAGATCAAGAGGGTGGTTGAGGAATATTATAAGCTTGTTTGAAGAGGTGGGTTTTCAGAGAATGCTTGAAGTTTTGAAGACTAGAGGAAAGGCTTGTGATGCGAGGGAGGGAATTACATAAAGTGGGTGCAGCCCGAAAAAAAATCCTGTAATCGGGAATGGGAGGATGTGATGAAAGTGCAAGAGATACGCAGATCTTGTGCAGAACGGAGGTGTCGAGTTGGGAGATATTTGGAGACAAGTGAACATATGTATGTTGGTGCAATTTTGTTGATGGCCTTGTATGTTAGTTGAAGAATTTTATATAGGATTTGTTGGAAAACAGGCAACCAATACAGAGACTTGTTATGGAAGTTAAATCCATATTAATAAATCTCCATCACTAATGTATATAATTAGTTATACATACTCTCCTGACAATTCTTGACACTTATCAAACAACCTTCCTGAACCCAGGCTTCATTGAAAATTCCTTTTACTTGTTACATTTTCACTTACCTACTGCTTCCCCTTTGTGAAGCCCTGGGAACTGCATGCTGAAACAGTGCTTTCCTTAGTTTCCGTTGTATAATACATCCCAACTCTCAGGATTTGGTGGGTTTGTCCAACTGTCCCAATTGTTGGCACCTTTATCCCAGCAGTCAGAATACTGGGAGGTATGATGACCCCCTTCTCCACTGCTCTGTACAGAAATGTAGGATAGCAACAAAAAAAATGTAATCATTTGCCATTCTAAAATGTAAACTTAGATAGGTGTGATCGTCAGGGCCAATAAAATCCAAGCAGGTCGTGCGGTGACAGCCCCAGATGATGTACACGAGTAGCGGGTATTGTAGTACAGAAACAGTGGAGCCCAGATGAAAATAGTATCCATCATGCAAGGTCATTTAGATTAATTATTTTAACCTGAAATACAAATCTGTTTATATAAAAGAGTTAAAAATACATTTCACAAGTATATACAATTGCAATGGATATTCGTGCACGTGTGTGTGTTTACAAACACAAAACAGATTTCTTTTTAGTAATCCCTTTGAAGGACATTGTAGTCAGCCAATTTTAGTCACCTTTTGCAGTATATAACTGGTAACAGAAAACAATAGCTTGTATTTCACTGCAAAAACAAATGTAAATGCAGTCGCAAATATCCCAAGTTTTGTCAAGGTATTATTATTATTTATAAATATTTATTCATTTAGGGCCAGCATACTCCACAGAGCTTTTACATACAGGACACATATGTAAATGTTATCAGTAGCTCTTTTATATAAAGCTTCGTGAAGTGTAAGTTTGGTGGTTTGTTAAGGATGAAAAGAGAGATTGTGGTGAATTTGGGAAGTAGAAGTTGTACAGTGGATGGTTATTTCTAGAGCTGTGAAGCACTTTGGAGGAAGTGGGATACGGTGAAGTAGAGAATAAAACATACTTGCCAACTCCGGGAGACTCCCGCATTTCGCGAGAGTCTCCCGGTAGAGTGTGGCAATCTCCCTGATCGACAAAATTCGGTTTAAACGCCGCGAATCACCCGGGGCGATTTCGGCGCCCCACCCCCTGCACGCCCACGTCCCAGCCGGCATCTCCCGGAAGCCCGAAAACAAATGTTGGCAAGTATGGAATAAAAGGTAGATAGGATGTGCTTGAGTTTATTTGAAATTGACTTAATAAACTACTGTAAGCAATTAGGTTTGTTTTACTAAACAGAGGGCTAAGGTGTTGAAATTCAGACTAAGGCTGGGTACACACTACAGGTTTTTCACCCTATTATTGTGCCAACCACACAGTAAATGACTGTCAGATCTGATATTGCATTAGTGAGTTTGCTCCAATGATCATGTTTTATCGTCCCAAAGCACATCGTACCATTTGATTTGAATTTCTAACCGGACTAACAATCTATATAAACAATGGAACAATGTCAGGCAAATTCTGCAGTGTGTATGCACTTGTGACCAGCAGTGTAGGCAGATCTCCATAGAGTTTACAGAGTCACGATGTTATCAGCCGATGGTTATGATGGTTATGATGAAGAGCACAGATCTTAAGGTAAATCTTGTAAAATGTGTATAGTGTGTACACATGAATCAGCATGCTGATCGGAACTTTCAGTCAGTTTCTCATGCATGGATTGAGTGTGGAACTGTATAATACATTAATAGTAATACATGCATTAATACAAAGAAGTTTTACATCCTTATATTTCCAACTATTATAATACAAACAATAAAAGCACACCACTTGGCAGACTTTCTGACACAAGTTAACTAAAAACACCACAATAAAATCACAATAATACAAATAACCAATTGCATTATAATAAAGGAAGTGAGTTTAGTATAAACATTATATCCGGGGGTTTAAGGATAATTTGGAAGAAAAGGTAGACAGAGCGATTTGGATTACAAAGACTGAAAGCTGTTGAGTATGCATTACAAAGGGCATATCTGAAATAGAGCATTCTTACTTGGGAAATTAGCATATTATTACCTAATTTACATGAACATTACCCAGAAGATGGCAAAAAATAACAATTTTAAAACATATATTTTGTTAATGGCTGAATAATGTATTGACAACATATTAGTTGGTGGTACGGCCTTCCACGTCTTCCGACTTACACATTCTCAGTTAATTTAATAAAACACTTGCTGAAATCCCCGGCATTGCCCGAGTTTAAATCTTCAAGTTTAAGTTCTTAAGTCATCAATGAGTTGGATGTAGCTGTCAAAATTTTAAAAATAATTAGCAGCTTAGCAGCTCTTCTAACACACCCATGAAGTGGCTGCCCAGTGTCGTTTTTGTTTTTACATTAAATAGTATCCAAATCCATCCAGTGAAAGGCCCAGAACAGGCTCTCCAGGTCAAAGTTCTGGCCAGCGGACACTAACGGGAGGTCTGACCGGGACCTCAAACCCATAGTATGTGTTTTGGGATCAAATGTTACCAGTCTTTGAAATTTTCGTTTTTCATTTAGTGAAAGCATAATTTTGCAGTGGGGGTGGGACAAAAATTATGCGATTCACAGTGAATCGCGTCATGAAGGCTCCCATCCATGGGATGCGGGAGAATGGCCTGCTCTCCCGGGAGTCCTGCCCGGAATTTGGAGTCTCCCGGACATTCCCGGGAGAGTGGACAAATATGTATAAAGTTATATTTAAATGATTCACGTATATCTTTTTTGAATCAATGCCTGTGGTAATGATACCCTAAAAGCAAAATTGAGGGATTCTGAAGATGGGTGTACTATTGTTAAGTCAATGTTAGTATATCAGCCAATTTTGTGCAAGTTTGTATATTTTAATAATTCTGCTTTGTAAAGGAACACGCTAAGAACTGACATGTGGACTTATTCAGCTACTCAATTCAGAAATGATACTAATAAAATATATATTTTGTGCATTACTTGCTAATACGTAATATTGCACTGAATCTTCCTCCACTGTCCCAGGCGGTCTGTGCTTTTATTCTCTGAACTGTAAGCTTAGCAGAGACATGTCCTGACATGAACTTTGTTCTGCACAGAGGATGTGATTCAGAAACTCTCACTTTCATTCTCTTCTCAGTATCTTCACTAGGAAACGTGCTGGATAACGTGCTCTGTAACAGGATAAGAATAACAAGGTAAGCGATTTATAAGGAACGGCAAGAGGGGTTTGTAGATACATATTCTATGGTAAGCTATGGACATTATTTTTGCAATGATTCTTTGCCAAACAACAACAAAACAGTTTAGTTTACTGCACTATATGGTACTGAAAAACAATTGATGTGATGTTTTTCCATGTGGTTCAGCCAGTGCCTAACAGTGCCCATTGTAGGTCTTGTTATATTGCCAGCTATAAATCTGCTCTCCTGACAAATTTTAGCTTAAAAAATCCCCAAAATGCAATAAATGTACTACTTAATATAGCCATGAAGACTCACATGCTTCTGATTTATAGAAAAAAAGAGTTGCATATTATGTTGTTTAAAAACTATTCCAATAATATAAGTCCGTCGCTTTTTGCCCATAGTGGACCTAATTCATCTTCGCGCACCCAAGTGGCGTTCTTAAAACGAGCACGGAACTTGAGCGTACGTGCGCCCATATTCAAATCCAAGTGGATCTCAAGACACTTTTCCATTTAACTCTGGGTGTAAATACACTCTGCCTAAACCGTAATTGTTGTATGTCAACAGACAGAATTGACTGAGACATGAATTGAATGCAATTGTGTTCACTGGCGTCAAGTCTGTTTCTCAGTATGCTCAGAGCAATTTCACGCAAGATACGGCTCACAAAAGGACTTACGTCTGAATCAGGCCCAGTATGTTCTCCGCTCACAGAAAATGTACATGAAATACATCTTTGATTTTTTTATTTTTTTTTGATGCCCCTGTTGCTCTCTCCAGTGTCATACTAGGGCATGAAGGGCCCACCAGAGAAAGCAGGGGCCAACAAAATAGTACTCTGACAGTGTGAGTGGGGGGGGGGGGGGCATGGCCAGCCCACTTAGGGTGACTAGTGCCAGGGGCAAACACAGGATTTGTAGAGGGGGGGTTTCCACACCACGCCGCCAGTGGGTGTGACCAGCATGCATGGGGGTGTGGCTATAATTTTAGACAGTGCTTGGCTGCTCTCCAACTCTTCCTATCCCCATAATATACATGGGCAAGGCTGTGTGCACTACTGTTAGGTGCACGCAGCTCTCCCTTTTCAAGCAGAGCTGTGTGAAGAGGGAGCAGGGTCAAGCCACCTCAATTATACAGTGCCCCAGGCTTGGATGGGGGTTTCCAGGCACTAGAAACCCCCCCCCCCCCTTGGTTTGCCTATGAGTGCTTAATTAGTCTGTCCTCCAATCATCTCCCTCAGCCTCCATTATACCCATTTATGCATAGGGTAGGGTATGGGGTCCTCAGGCAGTAGGCCCCTCCCGGGATCTCCCCAGGATCTGAGTCCAACCATGGATCTCTGTGTGCCAGCCATGTGCCTTTATGATTGTTCCACTCCTTCCTATGGAACAATACCGTCTCTCCGCTCGGAAAGCTGAGATTTATAGTTGTACCTGGTCATATTTGGCTCTGGGAGCCTGTAGCCTGTAGCAACACCATTGTTAGTAACTGAGACCTTCTTCGTCCGCATGCAGTGACAGGAGTTGTACACCTTTGTTATGATCACTAATACCAATAAAATAAGTTTGCAAAGTTATCTACAGACTTCTGCACAGTTCTCTCCCACCCTGCATTCACTTGAATCAGCTTTTCTGCACTGGTGCATCAAAACAACATTTAGGGTAATGACACGACTACAGCTATCTTTTCAGTAATCAAAGTACTAATGTGAAACTATCTGCTTTATTTTAAATTACTTTCTTAATCCCATTTCATTTTGTAGAGCTTGAAAAACACTATCTTGTAAAAAGAACTATGCATTTGTAAAAGGAGAGCAGTGAACTTTATATACAGTATGACAATATAAGTTCACAAAGATAAGAAGCAGTAGGTGAACACCAATAAACACAACTGTACGTAATAAACTGCAATATCGGAACAGTAAAGGGTTACATATTTATGAGGGATAAGCACAGAGGTTGTCCTGAAGTGTTAGCGTTGGTTCATTTCTGTGAGCACAGGGTTCTAATGTTCTGAATTTTGTGCGCTCAGAACTGAACCAACACTAACGCTTCAGGAGAACATGTCACCTGGTTGATTAATGCCTTTTTTACATAGTGCCTTCTGCGCATGCATGGTTAAAAAAAAATAATTAAAGTCCGTCTTTGCCAATGATGGACAACCTGATACACTTCAGGGGCCGCATGGATAGTCTTCTGGTCTTCAAGAGGGCCGCACATTACCCTTAATCTTAACTTAAAACAATACATTCAGTCAAGGAAAGAGACACTTATCTACAATAACGTATCAGTAGGCAATTTAATGTAAGACAAAGAAGTATTGCAACAAGCTACAACAAACAAATCTGACAATAAACCGAAGAGCTGGGTTCCACAACACTTGTGTAACCGCATACAGCCATTGGGCAGCATGGTGGCTGTGGTTAGCACTTCTGCCTCACAGCACTGGTGTCATGAGTTTGATTCCTGACCATGGCCTTATCTGTGCGGAGTTTGTATGTTCTCCTAGTGGAGGGAGCATTACAATACAAACATTGCAAATGCTACATGTAAACAGCGTCTAAGTCAGGGTGCATACTATGTTAAGCTCACTCCCAAATAGCTTCTCTAGGTCACAGTGAACATGTATACAGCTTTGGTGGAGGTGCTTTTTCTTGCACCCATGTCCCATCATAACTATAAAAGAAGCTATGCAGGAATGAGAAGATAAGGTGTACATATATACAGGACCGGATTTACCACTATGCAACCTAGGCAATTGCCTAGGGCCCAGTGGTCCCCAGAGAGCAGGGCCGTAACTAGGGCTGTGCGACAGGGGCGACCGCCCAGGGCGCAACGCTGAAGGGGGGCGCAATTTAGGAATATTTTAGGTTAATTTGGTTAAAATTGAGGGATAGGGGGGCGGCATTTGTCTTTCTCGCCCAGGGCACTAGAATTCTAAGTTACGGCTCTGCCAGAGAGCCCTCCCAGGGCCGGCGGTGATACCACCCTTTAAAAATGGGCCGCTACTTATGGGCCAGTGCTATATGATTGCCCCCCCCCCCGGCTAAAGTCTGCCAGCCCCTGAATAGGGGTATATGTTATGCTAAAAAACTATAGTGCAATGGATTTTTTCAGGGAAGCGGCCCCAAACCAGTATCTTGCCTATGGCCCCATAAGGTCTAAATCCGGCTCTGCATATATACATTTCAGCCATGCAATAGCTTAGTTATTATCATTTATATAGCAGCAACATGGTGTGTAGCGCTGTACAATCAGACAATTTTTTCATGCACCTCAGTCCCTGCCCCAGTGGTAATTTCCCTATCTATCAATTTAGTCAGAGGCCAGTTATCTGGAGCACTGCCAAGGATACCCAGGCAAACTCCGAGAGAACATACAAAATCCACAAAGATAGTGCTCTGGTTGGAATCAAACCCGGTGCCCGAGTGCTCTGAGGCAGCAGTGCTAAACACTGTGCTGCAGTGCTGCTTACATCAGAAAGATCAATTACTACACTAGGGTGGGTGTACTTAGTTCCTTAAAACAGTAGGGAACATTCCTATGTGTTTATATGGATGGACTTTATTTTCTGTTTGGCTCAGAACAGTGGAGTTGGTGGATGAGTTGTGTCTTGACCTCAATAAGTTTTTTCCATTCAGCGTGCCATCCCCTTCAATCCAAATAATAATGGGACAGGTAGCAAACTCCTCCCTAGCTGTGTTAGTGACTGCCACCTTCAAACACAGGATAGTATATGGATATGTGTCACTTAGGCAGGATAACACTACTCTCTTTCCATTGAGCGTCTGTCTCCAGAGTAACATGAATACCAAGTGACAATAATAATACAATAAGACTTTAGGGTTAGTTGTTGTGTCCAAGCTATAATGTCTTTTACAAACAACGAATGCAGCTTTGGTGGAGGAGCCCTACTTTCTCATGCCCACGTGCGATCACACCTTCCAACAGGCTGTGAGACTGTGCCAATGCCGTGGCAGCTAATTGCTTGGCAGATTCCTGTCTTATCAGCTGGTGCACCTGCGCAGAAGTTTTTGAGTGATTGGCAGGTGTGATCATGACGGAGCATCCTGGTGCAGCAGAACGAGGGCTATGGGCCTATATATCTCAAGGACACATGTTGGATTGTGCCCATGAAACGTACTTTTAGGTTCCTAAGTACGCTGATTTGTAGTTAAACTGGGGTCTGACCCTGCCTGTCTTCTGACTTGGATTTGGATCTGGACTAGTTTTTTGCAAAGCTGTTCCTGACCCAGGCTGGTCCTTGACATTGATTTTCAGTTCTCATTTGGTGGGTTGCTGACCCTGACATTGAGAGTGCCGTTTGTGTCTCTGACCTGAGAATCAGTGATTTTCTAGGTTGGCACCTTATATCAATTAACTATAATCAGCTCCGACTTACCCATATGTCCTGGGGAAATTGAGTACTTAGTAAGCACAATTTGCTTTGAGGGAAATGTGGGTGTTATACGCCCACAGCAACCGGTTATCAACAGGCAGGGAGCCAAGACGTAACATGAACTCAGGTCTATGGACTCGGGTTAGCTATTCATGTGGATTACATGACTTAAAGGCAGACTCCACTTATTACTAACTTTTATTTATAGCATCCCCCCTATCCTTCTTGCTTACTATCAATTATTGCAAAATAATTCTCTATCCTCAACTAGATTTCCATCTGAGCCCACTTTATCCCAGTCTGACCCTGTTTGCTATCACAACTTGTCTGTATCACCAGTTACAGACCTGTGAGGTTCTTTGTTTTATCAGTTAAAAGAGCTGCACAAAATAATATACAATTTAAAATATATTATAGTTTAATTTGATATCAGGCTTATATGTATTTATAAAAAAGGGCCCGATGTGTGATGATTCGATTATGCATTATTTTGCTGTGCAGTTGCCACCATGATGTCTTAATTTCAAAACCAGCCTTTTCGAATATGATTAACCCAGGGGGTCATTTGGAAATATAATTATTAAAGACTGATTCTGTATATCTGTGAAATCAATATCAGAAGTAAAATGGTATAGCATATATTAGTTTATTTTGTTCCAAGCGGTATACAGAGCTTAGTGACAAGATTAGCATTGGTTTGTTATTTGGCGGGTTTGGAGAGGGTGATTAGATTGAATAATTATTGGTAGTTGTAGCTTCAAGTATATAAGCATGTTAATGCGGACAGAAGCAATAATGCCTCCTGTCACTAACAGCCAAGTGGAGATGCACAGCTATTGATCGTATTGGAAATGGCGCATTGTAAAGATAATTTGGGGTATTTCAAGTATATTTTATAATTATGTGCTGGGCCTGTGGGACTTTATATTAAAGAAAAACCCCTCCAATTATTTTGTTACTATGGCAACCAAAGTATGAACATATTGGTAAATATTATTTGTTACAAGAATGTGGTTCACAAGCATTTTTTAACACTTCATAGTTTCGCTGAGATTTTACCTCAGACTTTTCCATTTCTAAAAGACCTTCATAACATTTTTCATGCTTCATTATTTGGCTTCATTTGCAATGGATTATTTTCTGATATGTCTATAAATGTAATATATTATATTATTATCAGGAAACAGAATTTTCACAAGATATTAAATTATGATTAAAATATTGGTACTTGTTAATTATACGGGCTTCACTTGACAAGGAGGGTATCATCTAGTCAGCAGTGCCAGCTGTTAGTTGGGCAACTGGTTTCCTCCAGAAGTATATCAGTAAATCCCTGGAGTGACAGGAGCATGGAGTTGATGTTCAGAGTGGCTACTCTGTTTCAAGTGGTGCCAGTATAATTAACAAGTTCCAAAATATTTATTAGTAGTATAACAGTAGTACACAACGGGTTTGCACAAAAGACGATAAAAAAATGACAACCGTGTTTCTGGCTCCATTCATAGATTATGGCAGGGGCGGACTGAGGGGTAGGGGAGCATCTGCCCCCCAGGGCGGTACCATAGAGGGCTACCTGCATTTTTTTTGTTCCTTTAAAATGTTCCTAATAGTCTGCTGAGTCGACTCTTGCCCACTCCCCCGGGCTAAAATTTGCCAGCCCACCCCTGGATTAAGAAACCATGGTCTATAAATTACCAAACACTTATCCACAAATTTGTATTTTTATTTTCTTTGTACTTTACCTAGTTACCATAAAATAATAAATATTGTGCAGTTGCTTATTCTCTCAAGTTTGTCTGTTTATAAACTATTACTCAATTCTAGATATTTCTTTATCCAAAATATCTTTTCATTTGCCCCTTTATTTTCGTTTCTACTAAGTAACTTTCACCACCTCTGCAGATCATACACTATGCATTGCATCCGACTTGTTTTTGTTACTTTTCAGTAGCATGGTTGCAAAAGTCAGGTTTGTAAAAAGACAACGAGGTCCTATGTGTATGATTGTCCTGGGAGAAGCTGTACAGCTTGTATACAGCCCATGTGTGGGAGAGGTCTAAGCATGGCTCTATGTACTAATCAGCACACACAGTGACATGCACATGATCCGGGGGTGTGTGCTCCATTTTGTAACACAGGAAGTGGCAGCCAGCGTGGTGGATACATAGTGGTGAGTGACTGAGTGTAGCTGTACAGCTCTGTGATGGGAGATCAGCCTGCACGACACTAGTCTACTACTCAGCTGTATCTCTGACTGCATTGTGGGGCTTGTAGTCTATTAGTGCTGCAAGAAGGCTGCAAACAGTTTGATGCATTGTCAGACATGGTTTAAAGTCGGAATGAAGCAGCTTTCACTGCTATGAAAGTGGGCCCTGTAATATTAAACATGTTCTCTCAATCAGGCATCTGTGATTTATACTGCACGTGTCTGTCAGAGAAAAGCCTCATGGCTTATCAGTGAGGGCATTATATTGTGTCATTTATTTTCTGTATTGGATGAAAATAATAAGATGCCTCTTTCCTGTGGTAACATCCTGGCAGGCATATTGTTTTATAATGGACACACACAGTATGTGTGTATATATATATATATATATATATATTTATTTATTTTTTAAAAAATATTTACATATACAGTGTGTGTCCATTATAAAAACAATAAGCCTGTCAGAATGTAACCAGTATATGAAATGCTAACTAAAATGTGCAAAATAAATCATAAATGTTTTCACCAGAGACTTAATGTTGCATGATAAAATGTCAATATTAGTGGTTTCCACATCACAAATGTTTATTTGTAACATACTGGAATACATATTGTCCTCTGCGTTCCAGTAGTAATTTTGTCAGGACCCAGCTTTTGGACAATGAAGGGGGTGTGGTCTAATTAAAAGTGGGCGTGGCTTCTCATGTGCGTAGGTGGTTGGGAAAATCAAGGTTAGGGTTCTTTTTTTATTATTTATTTTTTTTGTCCCAGTTTAAATGATGTATTGACTTAAAACGTATGTTATTTTATGTAGACTAAAACATTAGACTAAAACATTTTGCTACACTAATTCTTTTCCACACTAAACTTTAGGTTAGTTAGTGGTGCATTAATCAAGGGGTTATGGGAAACATTTGGTTTGTTAGGAGCACTGATTCCATTTTCAATGAGGGGGAGACACAGTGAGTTTACATTTCTTGCATAACCATAGGTAATAGATTATTCTGTTTACTGGCTATATAACTATATTTCTGTGAGAATAAGGGGTGAATATTCACAAAGGCCATATATATATATATATATATATATATATATATATATATATATATATATATTTATATTAATTAAAGAAAAGACTTCACTCATATCTTCAAGTAAATCCTCCTTGGGGTGCTCCACAATAGCTCCCATTTCCATAGTAGCTGGGACATATTCAAAAAAATAGAGAGGGCACTCACCATTTACAACAGATTATTCTTTATTTTCAATCCAATAATAATCTATCTGTTTTAAATGGTGAGTTTCCTCTCTATTTTTTGAATATAGGCTTTAAAAGTTAATATTTATTGAAAAATGATTTTAAATTCAAAGTATATCATTATTATCAAAGTGGAGGAACGTGACTTGATGATGATTGCAGTGTTCCAAGGACAGCCCAGAAAGTACTGTGCACACTAAGCGTAGATGCAGTCTTTGGATGTTAATTTAAAATGTGGATAATTGTTTTTTTGTGGTAGTACTATGCAGGGCTGTCATCAGAATCTGTGGGGCCCAGTATTGATCTGGTAGGGCCTCTCACGTCCCTCCTCGCAATACTTCACCTCCTTTCTCTGCACAGTACATGCACCCCCTCTCTCTGCACAGTACATGCACCCCCATCCCTCTGCACAGTACATGCACCCCCATCCCTCTGCACAGTACATGCACCCCCATCCCTCTGCACAGTACATGCACCCCCATCCCTCTGCACAGTACATGCACCCCCCTCCCTCTGCACAGTACATGCACCCCCCTCCCTCTGCACAGTACATGCTTCCCCCCTCCCTCTGCACAGTACATGCTTCCCCCCTCCCTCTGCACAGTACATGCACCCCCCCTCCCTCTGTGCACAGTACATGCACCCCCCCCTCCCTCTGTGCACAGTACATGCACCCCCCCTCCCTCTGTGCACAGTACATGCACCCCCCTCCCTCTGCACAGTACATGCACCCCCCTCCCTCTGCACAGTACATGCACCCCCCTCCCTCTGCACAGTACATGCTTCCCCCCTCCCTCTGCACAGTACATGCTTCCCCCCTCCCTCTGCACAGTACATGCTTCCCCCCTCCCTCTGCACAGTACATGCTTCCCCCCTCCCTCTGCACAGTACATGCACCCCCATCCCTCTGCACAGTACATGCACCCCCATCCCTCTGCACAGTACATGCACCCCCCCATCCCTCTGCACAGTACATGCACCCCCCCCCTCCCTCTGCACAGTACATGCACCCCCCCCTCCCTCTGCACAGTACATGCACCCCCCCTCCCTCTGTGCACAGTACATGCACCCCCCTGTCTCTGCACAGTACATGCTTCCCCCCTCCCTCTGCACAGTACATGCACCCCCTTCCCTCCCTCTACACAGTACATGCACCCCTCCCTCTGCACACTAAATGCACCCCCTCCCTCTGCACAGGAAATGCACCCCCTCCCTCTGCACAGGAAATGCACCGCCCTCTCTGCACCAGTACATGCACCCCCCTCCCTCTGCACAGTACATGCACCCCCCTCTCTCTGCACAGTACATGCACCCCCCCTCTCTCTGCACAGTACATGCACCCGCCTCTCTCTGTACAGTACATCTCCCCCCCTCCCTCATCACAGTACATGCTCCACTGCCCCCCTATCATCATCACAGTAAATGCTTCGCTCCCCCCCACCATCCCATCACAGAAAATGCTCGGCTTCCACCCTCCCCTATCATAATAAATGTTCCACTCCCTTCTGCCCTGTCATTATAAATGTTCCACTCCTCCCTTCCCCTATAATAATAAATGTTCTGTCCTCCTCCTATCATAATAAATGTTCCGCTCCCCTCCTCCCCTATTATAATAAATGTTCCACTACCCATCACAATAAATTTTCCGCTCCTCCTTTCCCCTATTATAATAAATGTCCTGCCCCCCTCCTATCATAATAAATGTTCCGCTCCCTTATCCCCTATCATAATAAGTGCCCAATTAATTGACCTTATTCTTGAGGCAATGCTGCGGCTCCCAGGCAATGGTAGACTGGGTGTACGACGTGCAGTGATGACATCACCGCTCTGTGCGCTCCCAGGCTATCAGTGCCCGGGAGCCGCAGCATTGTGGAGGACAGGCAGGTGGTCAGTCAGACCAAGGGGTCCAGACAGTCCATGAGGCCTTGCAGACGGAGGGGTCTGTCCGGGCCTCATACAGCTGTACCCCCTGATGGGGACCCTGGTACTATGTATAATACTATATGATAATATATATGTGCCTGTATATCATCTCAGGTCAGGGATATTTTTGGTACTGTAATACCGGGAATTAGGCCTCAGTATCTAGATGTATTCACATGCTTTATAAGTTCATGCACAACAGGAGTGTTTAAAATCCAAAAAATAAATTAAATAAATTAATATGTGTATTTATTGGGTTTTGTAGTGCACCAAGGGACACATCAACAGTACCACACATGATGTGCATGGTTGCACAGTGTTCCCAGAAATTATTGAAAATGTTGGCAATTATAGATATGTAAATATTATCAATTTACTGCCATCTTAATTAAATACACCAGAAACAATGCACATGTGAATGCAGATGGCAAGAAGTGAATTAGTTTGTTTGTCTCACGGTTTTAAAAATAGTACCAGTCCGTGTTATGATCTGGAAAACTTTAATATGAAATGCTATCTAAAATGTGCAAAGCAAATCAACCCAATCATCAATGTTTTCCCCAGAGACTTAATGTTGCATGATAAAATGTCAATATTAGTGGTTTCCACATCACAAATATTTATTTGTAACATACTGGAATACATATTGACCTCTGCGTTCCAGTAGTACTAATTTTGTCAGGACCCAGCTTTTGGACAATGAAGGGGGTGTGGCCTAATGAAAAGTGGGTGTGGCTTCTCATGTGCGTAGGTGGTTGGGAAAATCAAGGTTAGGGTTCTTTTTTAGTTATTTTTTTGTCCCAGTTTAAATGATGTATTGACTTAAAACGTATGTTGTTTTATGTAGACTAAAACATTTTGCTACACTAATTCTTTCCCACCCTAAACTTTAGGTTAGTTAGTCCCAAATGTAGTATATTCCCATAAGTCAGGTGCATTAATCAAGGGGTTATGGGAAACATTTGGTTTGTTAGGAGCACTGATTCCATTTTCAATGTGGAGGACACACAGTGAGTTTACATGTCTTGCATAACCATAGGTAATGGTCTATTCTGTTCAGGGCCGGATTAACCCTAGGGCTAACTGGGCTATAGCCCAGGGGCCTCGGGCATCCAGGAGGCCCTTCAAAGTCCTCAGCAGCATTATTGCTCGGTCCGGGGGCGGGGGCGCCCCCAGCCCGATCAATGCTGCTGAACACTGTCAGTGCAGTCTTCCGTCCCCGGCGCCGCTCAGTAATCTGCTTACTGAGGAGATCTCGCGAGAGTTCACAAACTCTCGCGAGATCTCCTCAGTAAGGAGCTTACAGTGCGCCGCAGAAGGAGAACTGCACTGACAGGTAAGTGCTTGGGGGCGGCGGGCGGCTCACATTGGGGGCCTCACGGGGGAATGCTGGCCCCCTTAGCCCAGGGGCCTCCATTCCCTTAATCCGGCCCTGATTCTGTTTACTGGCTCTATAACTATATTTCTGTGGAAATAAGTGGTGAATATTCACAAAGGCCTTGCCTGTTCTCCATTGTATCTAAGACGGTCTATGAAAAGAACCAGAAAATTCAGCTGGCAATAGATATAAAGGTATAATCACAGAAAGGAATATTTATGAAGCTGCCCTAGGAAAATGTTCTTGCCTATTGTTATAGTGGTTTTTATGCCACATCTTACAGTGTGTTCTAACAGGGTTTTGTTGTTCTATCATAACAGTGGTCGTTACATCCACGTACTACAACATGTTCATTAAAGGCAACAGTAAAACTGTTCATATTCTGAGGGTACTTTCAGATGTTACATTTTGTTTTTGTCGTTGTGGGGTTTTTTTGGGGTTTTTTTTTTTAAAGAAAAGAACAGATATTTTTCCCCTTCCCTATACACCAGTCCTCATTTTTCTACGCCACACACACATTTTCCATTTGGACTGCTTTGGTCTCCTCCATTAAAATTTTTTGGGGTTAATGAATGACTTCTGTAAAGGTCACTTAGGCCTTGTACCCACTGATGTTAATTGTATGCGTTTTGATAAAAAAAAATTAATGCTAGCACAATGTGTGTAAACATAGGTGACAATTAAACCCATTCTTTCTAATGTCACCATAACCACTCACATGTTTACTAGTGTTTTTGTTTTTTCGAACGCATCTTCCTCTATCCCTATGAATTTACCATGGGTACAGAAGCCAGCATTGAGCGTTTAATGCAACACAACGCTGGTGGGCACCTGGCCATGGTGAGTTTATGAGCAGTGGTTGAGGCTTGTGTTCAAAGATTGAAAGATGTGAGGTTAGCAGACTGATGTTTTGTTTTGAGGGGGGGGGGGTGTATATTATAGTCATATAATTTATATATTTGTCTGTTGTGTTGCATAAACTCATAGCTTTATCAGACTAACAAAAAACAGTTCTGCAGCACAAATAAGCAAATGTTAGCTGATATGTTTCTGTAACTGTGTCTGCACCCAATTCCCCATACCCCAGCCTTTTGTCGTAGCTTCGTATGGGGGGTCAAGCTTGGACCTGTTAGTACACATAGGCTGAAAATGGTCATCTTCCAGACGGATTTACTAATTTGCCCAGTTTTTAGGCAACACAAACTGTATTGTACTGAATGTCTGCCTCTTTGGAATTGGGAAACCTGCTCGCTGGTTTGCTTAATACAGAAAATGGGTGTTTTAGTAAAATCAGTGAAAGAAAAGGTGCTGTAACCCATAGCAACCAGTTCGGTTTACTTTCATTATCCAAGCCACTAGGAAAATGATGACACATGACCTTCTACAGAAAGGCGACAGCTTTCTTAAATGCCCCCATTTGTTTTTGAGATATGAGTAACATTTAACGTACTGTAGAATATTTGATTATGTATTTAGAGAAACTTTTCCCATCAATCATGTTGACTGAGATAATGTACGTCTGAGACTTAATAATGATAGATGGAACTGAGCTGGTGGTTTAAAACATTTCGTAGGATTTTATAGAAGTGGTTAAACATATTCAAAGTTGCTGTGTCCAGCAAAATCTCACACTAAATAGCTCCGTTCTGCCTTTTATTCTCATTTTATAGATACTTTCACTAGATCACTCTTACGAGGCCAGTTTGTTTGTCAGACAAAGTAATACAAACGGACGATTATTTGGCTGGAAGTGTTGCGGTGTAGAGCTGTTGATGACTGACTGTCTAATGCACTGTGGATACAATACCAATTCTGTTTTATTGTGAGAGTGCTGAGCATACAATTCTCTCTATCTCAGTGGTTATACTCTGTTCTCAGGCACCTGTAATAGTGCTTGGTCTCCAAGTTTTCTATCAGTAGCGCAGGTGCATTAATTGGCTTCTATACCCAGATATGACAATTTGTTTGTTTGTTCAGCTGGTGGCGCTTATCCTTCATGCCACTGTCATCTTGGGGTTGGGGGGTTAATTTTGTGATGCAGATGCAGATGTGTTTATAGATGCAGAGAGATTATTACATTTCTGCTAAGCAGCGTTGTTTGTTGTTTTTTTTCCTTTTCTTGCCCTTGGATGTGACACAGAGCTGCTCTCAGGATCCATTTTTATCCAATGCAAAAAGCACAGCAATGTGGTATCATCTCTTAGCGTCCCAGCTTTAAGAACAATAAATAATAACAGATTCTGTCGATATCGTGCTGCTCATACATGCTGCAATTTAGTCGGCCGATTAGGTCATTCTAGAGCTAAGCGGCCACAAATTTGTCACAGTGCTGGTTGCTCCCAGGAAAGAGTGACGTGACTGGGGCAGGATGGGAGAGACGCACAAATCCGCTAGTCCCCAAAGGACCCGGCGCGAATGATGAAGCTGAAGTCGATGATTTGGAGAATGTAGCATCGTCTGGAAGGAAGCCAAAGTCAATGAACAGCAGACAAAACAATACACTAGAAGCACCAGCAGAGAAATGAAATTCCAACTTTGCTCGTTCAATTATTGGTAGGAGTGAGGGCATTATATAGGCTGCATACATGTGTGGTCACTTATATTACGTTCACATTGCCTCAAAAATCTGGGTTATTGCCGTGGCAAGCCCTGACGACCTGTGTCGAGGCTGAGTGTGAACGGATCCTCTGCTAATTCCCGCGTCCGACCCGGGTAGCCTCCAGTCTGAATGGTGGGACACGGGTTATTCTCACTGAAAGCTATTGAAAACAGAAAAATAATAAAAAGAAAAACTTACATCACAAAAGGAGCCAATCAAAGCTCCTCTTGTGATGTTGCCATGGAGACCCGGGTTCAGTGTGAACCTGGTCAACCCAGGAATTTGCAGGGTTGGGAGGCACAGTCACCTGGCAATATCCTGGGTTCATATACCTGGGATATTGCCGAGGGGACAATGTGAAAGTGGTATTAGTCTTAATTGACATGACCTTTATCAAAGTGCTGATTGCAGCAAGTACACTGCCACCTGTTGTCTGTAGCTGGTATTGCAGTGGATCCTCACAAGATTGCAGCGTTTGAGCCTGAAGAGATTGGCAATCGTAATAAACATCTAATCTGCATCGTTCTGACGTCAAATGCCTGTTAAATTCGATATGATCAGGCTGTTGGCTTTCAGCGCCGACTGATCAGATCCTTCAGAATTGGACAAACAGAGATCCGACCACTGAGCGTCTGCTTCATCCTGTGTATGACTTTACGTTTCATGTAATTTTTATTGGCGCACCTATTCATCTGTGAAATTGTATTAGTGTGTAGGGAAACTTAGACCTCTATGTAGTGAATGGAGCAGCTGCTGGAAGTACGCGCACCTATCTTCATTGATCAAAGCACCCTGGGAATGTTGTGTACTGGTGCTCAGTGTGATACATTATGTTCCAGTGACAGAAATCAGGCCTAAGCATCGACTGTATGACAGATGCATGCATCCTTCACTGCTTCTTTTCCATGCAGTGTAATCTTTGAAAGGGTTATTTTGTCATTCACACACTTAGACTTTCATATCAGGCCAGCAGGAATATGAAAGCACTGACAAAACTCCACTGCCCTGTAGTTGATGTGGAAATGTTGATAAACTAATGGGGTATGAAATGTGGGCACTTTATATTATTTGCATACAGTCTCTGAGGAGGTATGAAGCAGGCATAATGTGAGCAAAATCTCCAGCCGTTACATAGGCAGCAGAGGTTTTCACCTACCCGTGTATTCCTGCACTGTTCCAGTGGTGTATAAACACACTGCTTTGCCATTATTTTACTTACATTTTTCTTCAAGTGATGCATTTGACAATTGTTTTAACCGAGCAGTCTCCAGAATTAATTTTGATGTTGTTGGAAAGAGCTCTTGCCCCCTTTCTAACATGGCTTGGACTCTGGATTCTGGAGAAACAGTTTTTCCTGCAGACCACTGATACCCAGACGTGGTTGATTGGACAAGCCGCATGACCAATCAACTCTGCAGCAATTTGAATACCAGCAGAAGGGCATTTTAGACTAAAGACAGTGGTTGAGTGAGAGTCTCCTGCACTGTGGGTCCTAGGCATTGGGGAACAAGTCGACGTGGTACAAGTTTAAACATATTTATTCTTCCTTTGTTTTAGTCCATGTCCAATTTTCTCTGCATGTAAACATAAAAGAGATAATTTATGAAAGGCAGCATGGTGGTTCAGTGGTTAGCACTTCTGCCTTACAGCACTGGGTTCATGAGTTCAATTCCCGACCATGGCCTTATCTGTGAGGAGTTTGTATGTTCTCCCTATGTTTGTGTGGGTTTCCTCCGGGTGCTCCGGTTTCCTTCCACACTCCAAAAAAACATACTGGTAGGTTAATTGGCTGCTAACAAATTGACCCGTGTGTGTGTGTATGTTAGGTTATTTAGACTGTAAGCCCCAATGGGGCAGGGACTGATATGAGTGAGTTCTCTGTACAGCGCTGCGGAATTAGTGGCGCTATGTAAATAAATGTTGATGATGATGAAAGTGCAAATTTGCCATTAGTGCCAATTTTACAGTGAACCTACCTATATTTACAGGGAAGTTCGTAGACCTGTGGTCATCTGGGGGAGATGTGAGGAGTGTTGCATCTCCTGATGGGCTGTGTAGATGTGGGCATTCCTGGCTGAATGTCAGCTAGGAGCATCAATGAGCATCTCAACCATTGTAAAAAAAAAGTTCATGCGCATGAAAGTGACATGTAAAGGCAGTACCATGTCATGGTCTCCCTTATAATAATTAATTTAAGGGTGTCTATAGCGAGGAGTAAGAACAAGAAAGTGGGTAGTAAGATAGACATTTGCAGTTGGTCCCACAATCCCTCAAAAGTAGGCGCAGATGTATGCTCCTTGTACAGTTCCAAAAACCCGGATCTAGGCTCTGCACAAATGAAAGTAGAAGGCAGACAATTAAGTACACTTACACAGATAGAAAAGGAACGACATGTTTAGTACTTCTGTAACGGCACAGCCTGTTAAAAAAAACAAAAAACTTCTGCCTCCAACGTCCTCCAACGTCCTATATGGAATTGTGGGTACTAGAAACCGAATTGTTGTGGGTGTATAGTAAGTTCTTTTGTGTGTGTTTCTGCTCATTCCAATATATATTGTTACACCTTTATACACTTTAAGATACATTTCATTGTTCAAAGGGTATAACCATAGAATTCTTGGGGTACTTCTACGACTCTGTGAAGTGCCCTTTGATAAGGATTCACCCATTGGTGTCCTGGCTCCTTATCAAAGGACACTTCACTCTCAATGTTACAGTTTCGTGGATACCCCAAGAATTCCATTTTTATACCAGGATTGCTACCGCCTCTCCTGACAAGATCCTGGATAACCAAACCTCATGACCCCCGTCATTCGGACCACTATATCTGCGGAGGAGAAGCTGGTGGTCACTGTAACAAGGTAAATTATTGTAATAAGCTGCATATTCCACCATATTATTATGTATTATATATATATTTATAATGAAAACTCCACAGGAAAAAATAAAATGTATTAAAAGTCAATGGAGAGATCCGTAACCTGTCTAAAATAAGCCCATCCTGAACAGGTCTTGGAACGCCATATTCTCTCCATACTCATAGAATTTCCATGAAGGGTTCATTATTCCTTTTATAATATAGTACTTTCAATTGGAAACAACAACAAAAAAATGTCCAGGGTTGTTGTATATTTGCTGTATTGTTGTGTGCTGTGTTAGTGTTGTATACAAACTTATATTTGGCCGTTGGTTGTGATGGTTCAGTAAAAATTAGGACCTAAGTGAATTGTAAATATCTCTATTGTTTTTACCTATTATCAATGGGTTCTGGTAGAGAGCATACAATCTATAGCCCTGTCAATTAGACGGCTCAAGCGGAATAGTCAGTATTTCTTTATATAATACCTAGGGGTTGGAGTAAGAATAAGTTATGTATATTAGATTATTGAATATAGACGGGCTGATAATATATGTAACATATCTGTTTTACATTTCTCTTTCCATTTAAATTTCTAGTGACTGAAGAAAGCTTTACCTCCAAGTTGAGAACAAGACGGTTGTGCTCAGACTTATCATGAGAAATTCGGACAGTATTTGGATTCTTTTGCCGATAAACTACCATGGCTATATAATGACATTTCACCTTCAAATATAGCCTTTACTCAAAAGATTGTTTTACATTTATTTACACATATATTTTTTTTTTTTATATATAAAAAGAAATGAAACCAGAAAATGCTTTAAAGACCTATTTGTGACTCTTTTTTTCTCCTTTTTACAAATTTATATATTTTTTTCCTTTTAAAAATAAACCGAATGTTGTAAATAAACTGACTTTGTGCTTGTTGTATATAAGAAGAATTATCAGCCAAAACAACTGAGAAATTCCACCAATTTCGGACAATTAAGGCTCATAGCCCCAGATCCGTGTCTTAAAAACCATTGTGGTGGAAATAGAGGGACCTGTGGTTGCACTGAGTGCTCTTGTTGTGGATACATGATGTGGTGGGACTGTAGGTGCAGGTCTGTGATGTGAATAGAGGTATAGTGCAGGTGTGAGGAAAGGTCTTGTATTGGGTGCAGTTGTTTGGTAATGGCCATATGTGGAGTTACATGGGGGGGCGATCCCTGATTAATGGCTGCCAAAATGTTTATTTTAACCCCAAACAGATTTGAACTTTTCACAGGTAATTAACCACACGTTTACAGAAATGAGAAGTCTCATCATCCATTTTTTTTTATTTTCAAAAAAAGACAAGTTGCTGGGTCAGAGACTACAATACATCCTGCTCACATTTATTACTATAATGGATCCAGTGCAAACTCTAATGCCTTGTAGAGGATAGCTGATTCCGCTATCCAAAGTAAGGCCCAGGTCAACCAACATGGAGCAAATTGTGACGTCGCCGAGATTTTTAGAGACAAAGCAATATGGCCATTTAAATTACTTTTTTTTAAAAAAAGGAATAAAGTTGTTTATATTATTACTTTGCTGTTTCTGCTCCTTTCTGGACGTATCCGCATTTATAAAATAATTTTCCATAGAGTGCCTCTCTGCAGCCCGTCGCTCAGATCTGCTATGTATGTTAGAGAAGCTCTTCCCTCCTATGGCGCCCTCCTGCTTCGAGGGGTGGAATGACAGGATGATGGACGTTTTTAGTTTAATAATCGACTGTTTGGTTGCTGATAAATATTTTTGGGAAATATTGACTTTACATTTTAATCTTATTTAGTAGAGTGTATAGAGGAAATGGTTTTTATCCTTTACTAACAGGGGCAGATATGTCCGGTGCAGCTAAACTGCAATGAATAAATGTAAAGCATTATTATCTTATGGAATTGTGGGCGGAGTTATGCAAAGTGTTTCTGTAGGCCAGCTATGCATCCAGAACCACTATTTAATAGCACAGATACACCAAATATTTAGAGCCCTATACCCAACTTCCATATAGTCACTTTTGAGCTTATTAGTTCTCATCAGTGTAAGATATGGATTAATTTGCTTCGGAATGGAGGGCTAATTGTAGTAGTTTATAACTAGTATCGTTTTTATAATAACTGTAAAATAAATAGTATACTGATCATTTTGCAGCAAGATTTTCTAAAGCAGGTTGTCTGCTTTTTGACCCCCTAACCCATCTCAACTAAACCATCCATGTAACAAATGTGGGGTTCTTCCCACAAGAAGGGGACATTCTGTCCTGTTACCTGAAGCCGGGAGTTATGAGTGTCCAAAAAATTCAATTTAGTCCCCTGCCATAGAGCAGAATAAGACGCTTGTATTCATCTCTCTGGCAGACTGGCTTTAATGGGGAGGGGGTACAGAAGAAAGGAGATCTCCTATCTGCTACTGTAAGGTTGGGATAGAGGGATGAATGGCGTCTAAAGTTCTCTCCCCTTAAGAAAATGAAAGCTCTTCTGAAAAAGGTGGCGTTCATGATTATCTTCTATATTAGTAGATATTAAGGTCTGCTGTTCATATTCTTGTGTAATATTTCTGCAGGCACCAGTATGTAATACAGTAGATCTTTATCCTGCAGATGAAAACCATGCAGGCGTTGTGTGATGAGAGGGGACATTATGACTCATTACAGATGATAGATGACCCGCTGAACTTTTAAAATTCCTGTTTTGCTCAAGGAAAAATAATATATATAGTGAGAAATATCCTATTTTCCTCTCTGATATTGCCTGATCCAAAGACCATTTTTCTAATCATAAAGAGTACAGTTAGCATCGCATTTTATATATACGTCGAGATGATAACATTGACATGTTCTGTGTATGACATTTGGGCTACTGTGAGCTTATCTTCTTCTAACAGCATTTATATATTCTCTATTTTTTTTGTAGGCAAAGCTCATTCGTACACTAAACGTGGCATCTAGACCTTTTACTGAAAGTAAGTTCCAGCGGAAAATGCCGCCTCTTTCAGGTGCGCTGTAAGGCTTTACACGAGAGTTCACATAACAAGGTTTGGTATTCCCCAACGTCCAGCAGTTGGTGTTAAGAATCCACTTGACATGATTGATGCTGCTGTGTAAATCGTACTGGGTCTGACGTCGCTGGTAACAGGCATCACTGAGCCTTTTTTCACTATATATCTATCTTTTGCTAAATAGAATATATGATGTACAATTACAGAGTAAAATTATATATATATTTAACTATCTATTAAATCTCAAACTCATAAAGAGTTCACTTTATTTTATGAACGTTTGCAAAGTTTGTTTTGTCTTTGTATTAGAAGAGTTAGTAGGGTATTGATATAATAATATTTAGTGTTATTAATAATACAATATTCTTCTTCTTCTTCTTCTTCTTCTTCTTCTTCTTCGTCTTCGTCTTCGTCTTCGTCTTCTTCTTCGTCTTCTTCTTCTTCTTCTTCTTCTTCTTCTTCTTCTTCTTCTTCTTCTTCTTCTTCTTCTTCTTCTTCTTCTTCTTCTTCTTCTTCTTCTTCTTCTTCTTCTTCTTCTTCTTCTTCTTCTTCTTCTTTATTACAATGCCTAATGGAACGACTATTGAACCTTGTTCTCAGTGTATTGGATTCAAGTCAATTTACAGCTTTGTTCTCAATGTGCAGTACTGATACATTTTTAAATAACCTATTATTATATCCTCTATTATATGCTCTATTTTATTTTATTTTAATTTGCTTTACTTGTGTTTTGCCATGCAAGTTTATTTTACATTTTGATAGTGTAAAGGTTGTTGCTGTCATTTGTTTGTCGTTGGACAGTGTTGAAAGTTCAGATAGAAGCCAATATTTATACGTCCCTCTGAGAAAACTGCGCTGAGCGATGATATCTATAACTTCTTTAAATTGAGATAAAATATTCTTCAAATTCACGGTTACTTATCACAGGTGACAGGAAGTGGGGAACATAATTTTTGTTGCATGATTATTAATACCACCGCTCTAGGGACATAGCATTTTAGTAAACATAAATTTGAACAGGTAACCACATCACAGCTGATAACCTCTTGAGCCCGTAGTATATTAAATTGTTTTAATATATGGTAGATGTTACGTAAAATAATTCCCATCAGACATCCCTGACAAAATACTTTAAATGTGTCATTTTTTTTTTTCTTTGCCGTGTTCTGTGGGGAGAAGCTGGTTTCCATCTATTTTTAAGATACAAATTAACTTAGATATTGCAATTGTTTTCGCATTTTAACACCCACGCCTTTAGTATTTACCAAGTATATTCCAATATTTTCTATAGAAAAGATAATGGAAAAAAATTTTTCAATTATATGTGATGTCTACAATTATTATATCACTGTTCATTTTTGTTTTGAATTTTAAATTATTTTTTTGAAAAATCCTGTTTATTGTGACTGAGCGCTGTCTATTAAAGAATATACATGATTATTAGACCGGAGTCCAGACAGATATTTTCTTGCTGACATGAAGGGGTATTTGAGTAATAGCATATATAATACAATACAGTTTGGGCACAAGGATTAGGGGAAAGGGCTCGGTTCAGGTTTATACTGCAGTGTACTCTAGTGTTGCACTGATGATTTCCTGCTCAAATTGCCCACATGGTTTTCAAGACTAAACAATTTTGTCACGTATCACAGGTAAGAGCTACTTGTGTAAAATGTAACATATTTATAAATAACTTCAAATATATTCATTTAAATTTTGTTTAAGTGTTCAGACCACAAGGTCATCCTGGAGCTGTAACAGACACAGGCTATAGACACAGTGGTATGTAAAATTCTGGCATTATTATTATTATTACCATTTATTTATATAGCGCCACTAATTCCGCAGCGTGGCCAGAGAACTCACTCACATCAGTCCCTGCCCCATTGGGGCTTACAGTCTAAATTCCCTAACACACACACACACACACACACACAGACACAGACACAGACACAGACTAGGGTTTGTTAGCAGTCAATTAACCTACCAGTATGTTTTTGGAGTGTGGGAGGAAACCCACGCAACATACAAACTCCACACAGATAAGGCCATGGTCGGTAATTGAACTCATGACCCCTCTGCTGTAAGGCAGAAGTGCTAGCCACTTAGCCACTGTGCTGCCCAGATGCTTTTCTACAGCACGTTAAGTACGTTACTGTGCCAAATAAGACTGTACATATTTGCGTCTTCATGCGCGCTTAACTTGCATTATTCCCTTTCATTGCGGCTGACGCATATCCGCACAGTGGTAGAGTTGCTTTCATCTGAATGGAAGCACATTGTGAAGGCAATGAGATGACATTTGTCTTGATCAAGATAACTGTTGCCACAGACCCACATTGGAAAAAGAAAAGAAAAAGATTGAATGCGTATTAAATTGCCTACATAAATGCAGTGTGGTTTATATGCATTTTTAAGTTTTAACGCACAATAAAAAAAAAAGGCATTGCAAATAACACTGTGTACTTGGCCTAATGCAGCTCTGTGGATGTACATACTTGGATGGCACCGTTTTCCTCCTCTGTCTTCTATTCTGAAGATCTCTGTTGAAATCTCTACCATATACCACATATTATTTAATGCCATCCTCTGGATCTCACTAAGCTCCCATCACTAATTATCTTCCAGCTTGGCCTTTGTTGATAGTGTGTTTCAGCAAAAACACTTCCATCATATACTGATGATCCTATGCAATGGCTTTAAGGGACCCCACCGAAGCACTGTTGTAGGGAATGGATGAGGCAAGAGACGTAGGTAAATTAGAGAAGCCCTTTAATTGTCGTCCAATCATCTATAACACAGGCTGACGGGAGACATCGACCAGCCTAATTTTTCACCCTGCTGGAATTTGATAGCATGGTGTGGTCTCATCCCAGACAATTGTCTGCCCATCCAGTCCTTGAAGTGTATCAAGTTGGCAATCTCTGGCATACAGCTAATTTGTTTTATATAGGGTTTTACAATTCTTTTTTATCTGTTTGTTTATTTGTGTTATTCTTCTCTTTACCTTCTTTATTTTACCTTCTTTTTTTCCTACCAGTTCCAGGGTATGTCACAGTATGTCTTAACTATCCTAGGTAAAGCCACAGCTCATATTAGACATGTCTAATGTCCAATTAGCTGTTGTGTGTGTGATCATGCATTGGTACACTACTGTATGCCATGTAATAGCTATGAGCCTATAAATCTAAACGGTATCAACACATTGTACACATTGATCTTTGCCTTCATTCAAGCAATGGGACCATATCAAATACTTAGTATGTGTCAAGATTACCTGAGCTTAATGTCACAATCACCCTGGGTGCATTATCTACTCTCTGAGATCTTGCTGACTCTGGTAGAGAAGAATGTTACTTTTACATTATTTTCCAATATCTCAGAGTCCAGCAAATCACCATATGCAAAATAGTTCCCATTGTTTATTTGCAACATTTTACCTTATTGCTGAGGATTATTCTATCAAATCTTGGCACATTCTATTAAGAAGTTTATTTTCCTGACACAAAATACTTTGTTTTAAGACAGGCACGCACAATAATTGTGCATTTTTTTTGTACACGACATAGAATTTTAACAGATTGTTGTACGTATAATTGTTTTCTAGACCAGTTGTTTACAATTAAATGTTCGGTGCTTGCCACAAAGGGCAACAAATCCACTTCTTCAGAGTCACAAGAACCTAGGATTGGAACTGGGGTTTCCTCTGAGCCACTCCTTCGCCCTACTTACTACTGGTAATAATATTTTGCAGGCAGAAAGATTCCCGACCACTCGAGTTAGTGACAGAGAAGGAGTTAAATAGTCCAGATATAATGGGTTTGCCTCTATTGTCTATTTTTCTGTGTGTTTTTTTTTTTTTTATATTTTCAATCTCCTACTCTTTAGGTATAGCTGCTGCAACATTATGAAGAATGATTGATGATCCAGTAAAGTTTCCTTCTGAAGCACTTGTTATATTGTGTAATGCACAGGGGGGGTCAGCTACACTTGACTGATGCATGATTTATCCGAAATCCCTGCCACTTTCTCAGATAAAGCTGCTATTTTATCGAAAATGCCAGGGACGGTGATTTAGAATTTTATAAGGAAATCCCCTCCAAACCCCCCCCCCCCACCTCCAAATAATTGTTTAGATTACCCTCTGGTTTTGCAATAAAACGTTAAAGGTAATTGCATACGAATGTGATGCTGCTCAAAGACACAATAAAATTAACCTGAATTAGCTAGCTTGTCAATGAGAAGTATTTATGAAATGCGATACTGTAATAAGGGAGACGGATATTATGGCTGGGAGGTGAGGTACTGCTTTAATGTAACACTCTTTGAAATTCTAAAAAAATAACCATTATAATGGAGAGCAGAGTTTGAAATTAAGTTTTTATAATAGGTAGCAATAACACATTGTAAAGGTAATGTTTTCTTGTACGGCGTGCTTATTCAAATTACCCTTTTTTACATTGCTATTTCGAATTCTGCAGGGAATTGTTAAGCAGACAGGGACTTGAGTCGCTTTTGATGAACCAAAAATTCTAATTATTTATGAATGAACATAGCAACTTTTAGTTTTCTAGTTTTTTTTAAAAAAAGGAAAGAAATAATCTTCTATTCTTAGCTGCAGGTCCTTGGGAAAAATAAATAAATAAAATATTTATTGATATCTTAAGCATAGCCATAAAATAAGATAATGCTTTAATAACGGTAATATTTTTAGAAAGGCTTCAAAACTAAATTGACTCCTGTGGTGTACTTGCTGGTTAATGAGTTCGCTTGAAATGTGTATTGTCTATGATTTTCATATGGTTAAGGCTATTGCAGATGGATCAACTTAAAGGAGCACCCCACTACCCTCCCTGCACGTAACTATTACAGCAATGTGGGTCTCTCTGGCTGTTGTTCAGTCAGCTCCATTAACATTGATCCAATGACAGCCTTTTAGGGCCTGATTCATTAAGGATCTTAACTTGAGAAACTTCTTATTTCAGTCTCCTGGACAAAACCATGTTACAATGCAAGGGGTGCAAATTAGTATTCTGTTTTGCACATAAGTTAAATACTGACTGTTTTTTCATGTAGCACACAAATACTTGATATCTAATTTGTACACTGAAATTTAAAGTTGATATTTGTGTGCTACATGAAAAAACAGACAGTATTTAACTTATGTGCAAAACAGAATACTAATTTGCACCCCCTTGCATTGTAACATGGTTTTGTCCAGGAGACTTAAATAAGAAGTTTTTCAAGTTAAGATCCTTAATGAATCAGGCCCTTAGTTAGGAACGTCTGACCATAGAGGAAATCTAGGCTGTAGGAGTGAGCATTTGCAGAAGCTTGGGGGCTCCTGGTCCTGGTGAGAGGGAAGGATTGTTGGAACTATGGCTCCAGGTTAGAGTTCTCTTTTAAGACATAGGATATCCTATCCTGAGGTGTGTGCATATCACCAGCTTCCAGCTCTAGAAGTGGTTCACAGCCATAACATTACTGACACACAATGATTTAGATTCTGTTGGAAGGAGACTTTGCACCTACTCGTATAGCACTTTTTACGCACACACATAAATATAATATTTATATATATATATATATATATATATATTAAATCTAAGATTTTTCTTACACTTGTTTGATTTCAAAAACACAAACTCCAATATTTTTAATTTTAAACATTTTTTTTTATTTTTATTATTCCTGCACACAAAAAGTCTCTAATGTAAATATTATGTTTGTATACATGTCAAGTTACCCATCTGTAATTAGCGATAAAACAAACTGTGCATTGCGTGTGTGTGTTTTCTTTATTTATTTCTTTAACTGGCCGGTATAAACCCACCAGAGACCATCTTTTTGAGTAGCAAGTGTGATTTATCGAGTCAAGCACTACAAAAGGCACCCTCACAATTTGTTTCAAAGTTACATGTGATTAAGCTTTGGGCCATGTAACTGATGATATAAAAATAGATATCACTGAGAGGGGAGTGTAGACCAGGGGAATGAACGCTACATGACTACAAATCTGTCTATTACCAGACCACCTTTCATTGATGCATCTAACACAGATAGTGTAGTGTGTTGTGCAAGTGTGAAATCCTATCATTAATCACAGCAGCGTGGAGAATGATCAGCGTCTGCTGGGAAAGGTCTACAAAATCCGCAGGGAGACTCTAATGGTCAGGTTGCATTTGATTGTTGGGGTGGGGGCGAGAGAAGCTTTAAGGAAATTTGGTGTTATTGCTGATGAAAGTAGAGATAAACATGTCGTTTTAAAATTCTGTGTTTTAGTCGAAAGACTGATTTTTTTTCTCATCTTATTAAATGTAAAGAGCTTGAATGTTTTGAGACATGTTCGATCGAATGCTTTGTCATTCATGTCTTAAACATCAGCAAATTATTGGTAATTCTAATTTTATTCCCAGAGCCTGTTTAGCTACCTCTGTCTATAGCAGTGTCTGTAGTATTGGTTCCCAATCTATTTTGCCTGCAGCCACAGATGTCGCGTGATTCACCAGCATTTAAATTATTACAAATAATAAGACCACATAAACATAAGCAAATATGAATATATTTGAAGGTAAATGTGAACTGCAGCTAAGTTGTTACAATTAAAGTATAGTTCACTCTTCAAATTATTTGCTGCACTTTTACTGACATGCTTGTGACGCATCCAGCATGGTATCATGCCACGTAAAAGTGGCATGGTACCATCACGGATGCCCTGTGGAGAGGCTTTATTAAATGGTTTAGGTGGTTAGAGTCTCTTGCAGCCAGAATAGTAAGTACTCCACTTTGGAAAAAAGTCTGATCTACATCGAAGGTTCAAACCAAGGTCTAATCATTTTGTTACGATTCTTTTACACAATGGCGCAAAATAGTTTTGTGTTGGACACTTTGGGGTGAATTTCGAGTTTGAAATAGTGGAGGTGTTGCCTATAGCAACCAATCAGATTCTAGCTGTCATTTATTTAGTACATGCTACAAAACAATATCTAGAATCTAAATGGTTGCCATTGGCATCATCTCCACTTTTCAAACCCGCAGCTTGATAAATGCACCCCTGTCTATTTTCTACCTTTTTTTTTTTGTCTTCACTGTTTGTCTGCTTTTGAATGTTTACAGGTATGTCTGACACCTGACAATACTGAAATGGAGCCACAGAGCCTTGATTTTGTAGAAAGTACTAAATAAATGAAAGCTAGAATCTGATTGGTTGCTATAGGCAACATCCCCACTTTTTCAAACCCGCAGCTTAGTAAATCTAGCCCCAAGTATAAATTCCGTGTGTCCTTGGACGTGAACTTTATTTTTATAAATATGGCTTGAATCACGCAGTTGTGTAATCAACAGCACATTGCGTTAGGATGTTAATGAAAAAAGTAAGTGATGCATCTTTCACAGAGCGATTCCCTGTGATACTTGGTTTTCTTTAGTTTTTTTAATATGCCACTGTTCCTCCTGTTCCCATGCAGCAAAATGAGTTTTATGTCCTTTTGGGTAAAGACATTGCTCCTACATATTTTTATGTTCGATGTTGCATCAATTTTTATTTTTTTTTCAAAATTGCTTTTATAAAAAAACAGAACAGCAGATTAAATTAAAAAGTTAGACAAACAACGTAACCAGGGGAGGGCTGGCAAATTTTAGCCTGGGGGGGGTGCAAAACTCAACCCAACAGCCTATTAGGCAGGTGCCCTAGTGACCCAGCCCAAGGTACTACACTATGGGACCGGCCTGGGGACGGACGCCGCTCCAGCCCAACCTGCCCCTTAACGTAACACACTGTCTGGGTTTTAATATCCCATTTGCTGTCCATTATCTTATAACCGTGTTTATATTATTGTTATTTTTCACAGGCCTCTCCCCAAGACCCCGTGGGCTGACAAGTTAACTTTAAGCAAATGTCTTGTTCATAATAATTTCATAGCGCTTAAGTTTTACGGGTTACAGTCGGAATTTAGTTTGATAACCTGTACTAGAAGCACAGAGAGATTTACCATATTGAGTTTGCACTGAAGTGAATTTTACAGGATGCATAAATCATAATTTTAGTCTGATTTTTCTTCTACTACTACCGTGTCTTCAACGCTGACTTTAAAATACATTTTCTTATGGATTGCCTTGAGAAGATGGAAATATCAGTTGTCAGATTTTGAGATGGTAATTTGTAAAACAAATTGATGCAAAAGTCTGCAGAGTGGAATAGCTGGTGGAGGTGACGAGCGAGGCACTGGGAACATACAAGGACATTATTACTTTAAATTGTTATTATTGGTCAGGGACCTGAAAACTCAGTTGTAGCTCTGTGCTATATTTGTAAAATATCCATAAATAAACCATGCATCCCTGACAAAATTAATAGACCTGATCCAGACTTGAGTAGATTTGATACTTGGGCTATTTGTACAGTAAATAATAGACATTTCAATCTGATATTGTATGTAGCGTATTTAAGAGTTTCCTGCATGCTTATTAGGCTGGAATACAAAGAAATGGAATCTTGGACTTCATTGATGTAACTGTGTTTGTTCCATTACTGTCCTAGATTGCTGTGATAAATATGTGTGTCTGTGTATATATAATAAAATGAATGTATGCAATAATTAAGCATGCAGCAAATAAAACAAATATACGTAGGGTCCCGTTTTACTTTTCATTCAAGCCTTGTAACATGCACACACAATCAGAGCAAGTTAGACTTTCCTTAATTATACATAAAAACAGACCATTGATAACACAACTGTATAAATAATACCTTGCAGAAGTACCTTGAGCTGCAGTTGCAGACGTGTCTCTATTTGTCTACACATTTGGACAGCGCAATGTATACCCGTTCTTCTTTACAGTATAGCTGAAGCTCCATCAGGTTGAACAGGTACGGTCGCTGACCAGCAATTTTCATATTATTCCAAAGATTGATTTTAATTACAGATGCTCACTGACCCCGTGAACTGGTTTTGGTTTTGAATCTGGATTAGCTTCGTGTTTTGCTTTTGGCAAAACCGCCCTCGTGTGTTTTGATTTTGGTTTTGGATTTTTTAGAAACAATCCTAAAATATGCTAAAATCGCATAATTTTGCTCTTTTCTTGTTCCTACGTTATTCTTAACCTCAATAACCCTAATTAGAAGTCATTTGCAGTCAATTTTGACCACCTCACAGATCACAATATTATTTTCATACACTTTCGGGACAAATACTGCAGCGACCAGGCTGGATGGTAAGCGACAGAGCAATGACACAAACACACGGCAGTTCCTAGCACATCTAGGACACATTGGCACACAGCAGTGGCAGAAAAGAAAAATGTTGCAAGATGGAAGTGTCCTTGGGCCCTTCCTCCCACCCACCGTTATGTTGGATTTTAAAAAGGAATCCAAAAATCACGAGATCTGAGATCCGACGACGTAATGATGACGTTTTGCCTCGTTTTCAAATCCGAAAAAGCGCGAAAATACCGAGCCGGCTCGACTCGGTACTCAGATCTGCTAAGTTTGGGTATATTTGTTTCCTGGGAAATCGAGTCAGAGCATCTCTAATTATAATAGTAGCATGGTGGCACGGTGGTTAGCATTGCGGCCTGACAGCGCTGGGGTCATGAGTTTGATTCCGAGCAGGGCCCTATCTGAGTGTAGTTTTTACGTTCTCCCTGTGTTTGCATGAGTTTCCTCCTAGTGCTCTAGGTTCCTTCATCACAGTCCAAAAACACAGTGGTTGGTTATTTGGCTTCTAATGACACAGACCCTGGTCTATGTAGGTGATTTAGATTGTAAGCTCCAATAGGGCAGGGACTGATGTGAATGACTACATCTGCTCTGTACAGCGCTTCGGAATATGATCGGCGCTATATAAATAAATAATAAATTATTGATGGGATTAAAGGTCTGGGCATTGACTGAACCGCCCCGGCATGTCGTGTGTGTTTTGTTTTCAATTTAAGCCATTGAAATGTGTTTTTAATGTAGGCTTTGGGGCATTTCCAGGCTTGAGTATACATTTTCTTTCAAGTCCTAGATCTCTTGCTCCTTCCAGTTTGCCCTCCGTTTCAGGGACAGGAATACCAGGGAAAACAAAGAGAAGTATACCCATAGCATTATGCTCCTGCCACCACATTTTTCATTAGGGATAGTGCAATGCACAGTTTATGGCTTATGACAAACCTCGTCCCTATCATTGAGGACAAAAGTACAACTCTTGATCTCATCAGACCAGAGACTTTGGCCTGATTAAGGAAAGTAGGGCAAAAAATGAGTACGTTTTCTCCTGGACAAAACCATGTTACAATGCAAGGGGTGTGAATTAGTTTATTATTTTGCACATAAGATAAATACTGGCTGTTTTTTCATGTAGCGCACACATACTTGATAGCTTTATTTTTCCACCGAAATTTAAAGTTGATCTAGGACATTATCTTCGCCAACTATAAATCTGTCTCCATATTTTTAATTTAGCTCCCCCTTCAATGCAACATGGTTTTGCCTAGGTGCAAAGTTACTCCTTTTTTTTTTTTTTGCTTCACTCTCCTTAATGAATCAGACCCTATATCTGCACTTGATATGTGGGTCTCCCATATGCTTTCTCTCAAATTCCAAGGTGAGTTTCCATGTATATTTTCATCAATAAAGGTTTTCTTTTTGCTCCTCCTATGAAACACAGATTTGTGAAGTGCCCATTGTATTACGTACAGTTTCTGCCATGGAAGACTCTAACTCTTGGTAGCTAATCTAGGAACCAGTCCCCTTCTTGCACAGATGCTCAGTTTTGGAGGAGAACCTGTTCTAGACAAACTTGTAGTGGTGCCATGTTCTCTCAATTTTTTTTTTTTTTTTTACGGTGGACTTGACAGTGGTGACATAGAAATATTCTTACATCCTTCCCCTGGTTCAGTAGTGATGCCATTGTTTCCCTTCTCTTTTCCATTGTTTCCATTTTCTTTCCCATAATTTCTTTACCACTCCCCAGAGTTTTCCAGTCTTATTGAGGTGTGATAACCTCTTTACACTATAATAGATTAAATGAGTATGTGTGTGACCTTTGGGGCTGTGGTATGATGCCACTGGAGATATGGGCAGGTCTAGGAAGCAGAGGGGGGGGGGGGGAGAAAAGAGGCAAACAGGTAGCAGATGCAACCCCTTGAGAGCAGGTCAATCAGGCCATGATAATCACCTCTTTGGCACCAAAATGGTAAAACAGCTGTAGGATCCTATCCCAGTTATTCTAGGTGCATCACAAAACTGAATCATGGAGAAACAACCAATATGGAGTAAATGTATCAATCGGCGAGTTCTAAAGTGGAGATGTTGCCTATAGCAACCACTCAGATTCTAGCTGTCATTTATTTAGTACATTCTACAAAATAACTAGAATCAGATTGGTTGCTAGAGGCAACATCTCTACTTTTCAAACTTGCTGTAAACTCGCAGCTTGATACATTTACTCCTATGAGTTAAAGATTTTTAGTAGAAGAAAAAACAGACTATCATTATTTGCCTCTCTGTCAAAAAGATAATTTTAAAATGAGAGACATTGCTCTGGTGTCCCTTTATTATTCAGGAACCCGTGGTTGAGTTTTCGATTGATGCATTTGCTTTTTAATAACTTTACTGTTGGCCAAAGAAGAACAATACAATGTTTTATAAAGTTACCTGCTCATATTGGAAAGGATGCAACTATGCATGCACATGTACTGTCTATAACGGGGCCCTCCAGCACAGTCTCTTTTTTTTTTTTTTTTTTTTTTTTTCCTATCCGTTTTGAGAACAAAGGCAATAACTACTATTTAATGGGAAAAATAGGGAAAAAATAGTCAGTGCCTAATTATTTTTATTCTTTTTATAGATTTTCAGCATATTCTGCAGTGCTGTACAATTGCAGACCTCTACAGGTGGAGCTTGCAACCAAATTTCCTTTCCACAATCACAAAAATTATGTGGAAATCCTATAAACTCCACACAGCACACTGGTTGATTTGAACTCAGTTTCCCAGATCATGTTAGAATTCTGTCATTTTTTGGGGAAGGGGGAGGGGGGGATTGTGGGAATTATAGCAAGTACTGACCTTGGTTTTTGTAACACCCATGCCATCAGGAACAGGACACTGCCATCAGCAATTGAAAATAGTTTAATGTTTCTCTGACCGTTATTACAGCCAATGACTGTTGCAGCAGAGTAAGGAACGACAGGAATCGCACTTAGCAAGGTTTATTTAGATTGGGGACATACAATTGTAGCCAGATAATATTTCCTTCACCTTCTCCACCCCGCTTGCTTTTCATTGGTCTCTCTGGTGTTCCCTCCATGGCATTATTGCAGTTTTCAGCAATTCTCAGGGACCAGAAGAGTAGATTTTTTGAAGGGGTGATGTTCCCTACTGTATGTATTGGTCAAACTCAGAGGTGAAGGATGATACCATTGTTTCAATGTATTACAAGTTTAAACATACTTTGTACCCTTCTGCTAAAAAAAAAAAAGTTTAAAAAATCATCATATTTTTTTTACAAAGAGGTCATGCAAACTAAAGGAGATAAACTTGCTTTATATATCACATTGTTTGCTTCTGAAGGCAGAATTTTGTAATAAACCAGTTGTGTGATTTTTATTTTAATAACCATGCTTCGCAATGCTTCTTGAATACATGCCGAGGAAAAATGCATGACCTGTTGAGCTTGCTTTCAAAGCCGTTGAACTCATAAATATTTATGTGAGTTTACAATAACTACAGTATACATTAGAGGAAAAAAATACCTCCTTTTATAGTTTGTGTGTCTGTGAGCTGTGCTAATGGTGCCTCGTACTGTCCACAGACCGTATTCTCATAACGCGTCCTGGTAAAATACCTTGAGAATGCTTTTTCACAGCTATTTTGATAAGTGGCAAAAAAGGCACCCTACAGATTCTGTGATAATATGATTTATTTTTCAAAGGGCACCTCTAGGATATGAAGTGCTATAAAGAAGAAGAGAGAAAAAAAAATCCAGAAAAGTGCTTGGTCCTGGATTAATTCTGCTAAAATATAGTGTGTGCATGTATCTGTGTATGTATGTGTATATATGTATACACACACACACACACACACACACTGTTTATGCCTTGGAATGTGATAAATTAATAACATTTTGACATCTATATGAAATAGCAGTCTACACTAACTGAGGTCATCATCATTATTTATTTATATAGCGCCAACATATTCCGTAGCGCTTTACACTTGGGGAAAAACACAGTAAACTAATAAACAAACTGGGTAAAACAAAGAGGTGAGAAGGCCCTGCTTGCAAGCTTAGGTGACCAGGACTATTTAAGTTATTTAGTTATTGTAATCTAATAATGCCCCCTGCTCCCCAAGCAGTGATATATCTAGTATCTGTGTTACCTTGAACTAGTCCTGCCTGCCTATATAGACCTCAAGCCCTCTGTATTTCTTGGAACAACTTTAGCAGCTAATAAGCTAAGCTTTCAATAACACCCCCCCTGCCCCTCTAAACGATAAGTACTAATTTGAGTGCAAACTTCTTTCCCCTCCATTCTTGATTTTGCCAGATAAAAACAGATATATAAACCTAGGAGTATGATATGTTTTCTTTGTTTTCGCCAATGTAGTTTCAATTATAAACATTCGTGAAGAGCTAATCTAGAGTATGTAGTTTCATGTAATTTTTAAAAAAAAGACTTAGCCTGACTTTCCAGTACTTTGTTAAAAAGTAGTGTGTTCTGGCATTTTTTACTCCGCACTACCTCAAAAACTACACCCGACAACTCTGACTAGGGGTGCCGATAATATGGCAAAAAATCTTAAATGACAAAGCATAGCACGTTGGTTACTGGTTATACCCTGTGTATACTAGACACAAGAAATTTCTGTTCCTAAGAAACTTCAACTCTGCTGCTCAGAATCTGGCTATGACATGGGCCCACAGTGATGCTATATAATGCAGTACTACTTTCTTAAACAGATACTTTTGATGTCTGTTGACCACAATGGACTGAGACGGTGTTGTTTTAAATATTTATTTTTTCTTTTAGCTCAGTAATAGCCTTTAGGTTGTTAATGTACATATCCTCTCATATGAAATACCTGATCTCCGACCAAAACTTTCTATCTGTTTGTCAGGTGTTCTGTATAGTGACCCAGAGCTTTAGTTCACTGAGCCATCATGACCCAAGCTCCTAGTCAGGCTGGGCAAAGCGTGAGTACAAATGTATTTTCACTTCACTGGTGGCTTAAGTTAGCAATTTGTCAGAGTTCTGCTTGAATGACATGGTGGACTGTGCTATTTGTTATTACATCCATCAGACTGTCATTTTATATTAACCTTTTTTTTTTTTTGTTTCCTATTCTCTAATAAAATAATTACCAAGTTCAACATACATACTGTTACTCGTATCTTGGTGATGTACTCTAGTTCCTTTAGGCACAACATTTCTGCTCTTAGTTTTGCCAAAATCATAAAACATTTAATCTGATTTGCCAGTTAAATGGATGCTGATGACCTCAATAATGTCCAACGTGTGATTTTTTTTTTTAGTTTGAAAGTTATAGTTTCTGATGAGTCAACTTTTGTTGTTCTTAATGCTGTTTTATTTTGTTTTGTCATTAAACCACCAAGACTATGTAACACTTAAGTACAAACATGTCATGAAAATTATATATTATTTTATGATTTATATAGCTTGAATGATGCCAATACTATGCAATCCTTAAAATCCTTTTTGGGCTAACAAACAAAAAAAAAATTTTTTTTATTTTTTTTAGGCTTAAAAATTAGCTTATTTATGTATTAAGTCATCTATTTGTTTTAGCGTTTGAAGAGGGCATTCATTTATCTTCTTGCATTACAACGGTGGAACGGATGTCCCATGGCGATGTGGATTTCAGGTCTACAACCAATCGCTGCAGGTTTTATGGTTTGACTTTGAACCTTTTTTTTTTGTCTAGTAATTTTATCTTAGCATCAGTACATCCATAATGGTATGGCTATAGGTTATGTGCATAATTGAGAGAACCTCAGCCCTTTAGAGGAGCAGAATACCACTGAGGCATATACATTTTGAAGAGTCGCAGAAGCATGCCTGGAAAATGAGGCTCTTCACTATAAAAACATTAAGCCATAAATCATTTTGAAATTCCCACCCCAATAAATCTTCCGCAATGAAAACCTTTTGATACTCATTCGTTATTAATGACAAGGAGGACTTAATTCTGTTGGCAAACAGTAGTGTTCCAATTTTATACATAGCATTTAACAGTCTAATGAGAGATGAATTTATATGTCCCGGCTCCGGTTTACTCTCGCTGGAAAGTTTAAAGCCGTGGGTTTCTCTCTCTATGTATATCTCTTGTTTTTTTCTGATGAATATTAATGCTTATGAACAATCTGACACCTGAGCTTTGTCATTTTTTTTAAAAACGAAAGACGAAATTGCGCAGGTGGAATTTACTATTCTCTAATCCAAACGCTTCTAATGAGCACTTTGCTTAAAGGAAATGCTGTAATTTTAAATGGCTAGTCTTACTTTTATTATCCTATTGTTTACATTAACCGTAAAAGAGCAAATTTTAATTTAAATAGTGCTGCCAGTGTATTGCGTATGAGCATCCTTTTACATATTTCCTTGTAAATATCTTTCTCCAACAGAATAGCAGAGCTCAGGAAAAAAACTAGCCCAGGTGCCATTGTGAACATTGCTTTAGCTTAAAAATAAAAAAAGCATACACAGTAAATTTAAGATGAATATAAAAGTTAAGTTGCTGAGTACAAAAGCTGACTTTAGATAAGGAAAAAAAAAAGTTCAATATTATGAAACCCGTACTTTGTGAAAATGTTCTTTCTAATGCACAATAAATGACTAATAAAACCGGGGGAAAAGAGAGTAAGCAATTTTTTTTTACTTTTTACAGTTTCTAAACTAGAAATAATTTGTAGGCTCATAACAATACCATTCTGCAGACCTTTACAGCAATATTTATTTTCTTCACATATGTTGTTGCAAGTCGTATTGCTTTTTCTTCATCCTATATATAACTTGAAAGAGTGACTTTGTGGAAAGAAATTGAGATGACATAAGGGGCGAAAAACACAATGTTTAGAAGGTGAGCTCTGGGAGATTGGGGGCGGTGGTTTAAGAATAAGCGAAACGCGTCAGTAGGTGGTGGTGGTTTAATAATAAGTGAAACGCGTCACACGTTCCATTCCTGTTCCTTTCTCCGTTGTTGGAATAAAATAATCTTGCATGCAGCCGGTTGTTTGCTGCCCACACTTCTTGTTTGAAAGATAGTTGTGGCTCAGGTGAGCTTAAAATGTACTGGGTGCTTCCTGAATTAGGAACATGCTCCTGGAGCCAAGAGTGGACGTAGCTTTCTTTCTGTAAGGCTGGGTGAAGACTGCTTTTGGTTTTGGCAGATATAATAGTGAATATTATATGTAATACAAGTTATAGTACTTTGTAAAATATGGACATGGGGCCTGATTCATTAAGGATCTTAAATGAAGTCTCCCGGACAAAACCATGTTACATTGCAAGGGGTGCAAATGAGTGTTCTGTTTTGCACATAAGTTAAATACTTCATTTTAATTGATTTTATAAAAGCATAATTTGACAAAGTCGAACAAGTTTTACTATGTTCGAGCTGGTTTGCACCTGGGTGAGCCAGCTTTTACATGTTCGAGCTTTAAATAATTCTTTGTAACATTTTTTTTTATTTTTTTTTGCGAAGGACAAATTTCTAGTGTTCACAGATTTTTTTAAAATAAATTCTGCTTTTTATTATTTCAAAATATGATATTATTTTAAGTGTTTAAAAATAAAAATAATATTTAAAAACACCAATTTTAGCACCACTGGCAACCGCGATCGGCACATCTCGAAAGCTATAGGCGAATGTGAGCTTGAACCTCAAATTTGAGATAAATATGTAAATCGAATTTGAATTGTCGACTGCTGCAAGCATGCTCCTGACAATTAAACTAGAATGAGTTTTGAACCGTTTAGAAATTTTGTTTGATCTCTAGTTACAAGTGTTTCTGTCTCCTCTGAGTGCACTTTTATAAGGGGTAGACATTTCAGGGAAGAGAATGTTCTGGCAGAGTTACTGCTGTTAACTGATCTCTTTTCTAATATCCAAGTATTCACCTGCAGACAGTTTCTGTATAGCCACCACATCACCGATTGATCCATATATATATATATATATATTTTTTTTTTTTTTTTTTTTTTATTTATTTATTTTTTTTTTTTTTTTGGGGTCAATGGAATGTGGTGTGCCAGAATAGATGTGGTCTTGTCCTAAATGGTTGTGGCTTATATTGTCTTACGCTTTCAGTGGGGAATGTTGGCAGGTAGGAGTCCCACAGTCCGCTATGTGAAACTTAATTTAAGGTAAAGCTGCCATATATTTAAGGTAAAGCTGCCATATATAACTAGCAGAAATGGTTCAAGTAACGTGTAACAGAAAAGGAGAGAGTTCTGTCTAAGTCTCGCTTTTTAGTAAGATGATGATAGAAAATATGTATGCAACAGGAAAATGGTAGGAAAATCAAAGAAGTTACAACATAAATTTAAAAAGAATCAAAATTCTTTCATTGTTATCCTACAGAAGCAATATGCTTAAACAGTGGCCTTCCAACCCTGTTACAGCTGTCTATGTAGGTTCCTGTTAATAGTACCTCGGTTTACAGTGTATCATTTCCAGGCGAGGTGGCAGTGCAATAATGAATATATTGAGCAATGACCATCGAGCCTCTTGCTGTTGGAGGAAGAATCCTCTGGTGGGGAAATCTGGAGTCTAAGCAGAAAGATATAAGACTGTACTTTATTCCGCAGAAGTTTGGGGAAATCAAAAGTGGCTAGTATTCATTGCATTGAATTTATTTATGTACTACATGTCTATATCTTTTTAGTGAAATTTCAAATTCATCTCTGAGTGATGGTAATGTTATTCTTTACAAAACTGTAGCTGCGTGTTGTAGAGGGATTTGAAGATGGAGAGAAGTTTTCGGTACACAAGTGTCTGGGAGGTTTCAAGGAAAATAGTATTGATGTATTTGGTCTTCTCGCTACCACTTAAAAAGTTCTAACACTGCTGATACTTTATACATTTGTTCCGCTGAACACTCAGCTGTTTGGTTCTCGGGACTTTGTAAGTTTGTGATAAGTTATGTTAATTAAATGCAACACTAAAAGAAACCTAAGGTGTCCTTGGAATGGTTTGGAAGGCTACTTTAGCAGTGTGCATTATTTACAGTATAATTAATTCTGAATGCAAAGCACTTTATAGTACAGTGATGGAAAAGTGACACACTTCAGGGGGCGTGTGGTGTGACCCGCTAACCTTCAGAAGGGACGCACATTACACTGTATCTCGATAATAAGTTTAAACAATAATGTAATCAAGGAAAGACACCTATCTGTAATAACATATTAGCAGACGTTCTAAACAAATGTTACAAGGTATAACAAACGTATCTAGGAGCTGGGGGCCAGAATTGAGGGCTTGGTGGGCCGCCCATCACTGGTGTAGTGTTAGCAAAAAACAACTGTTAACAATCAATCCCTTAGTGCATATTTACAATTGTGGTACTGATATCCAGAATATAATATTTGGGTAGATTTAAACATGTTGAACTTGTGTTTTTCATCTTCAATTATGTAATATTGAAGCTCTGTCTTGATTTAAGGTTAAAACAAATAAGTTTAAAAGACAACAATATCTACAAAATAATTTGCTTCCCTATAATCCAATAATAACCTGTAATAGAAAATGTAGAGTTAACAGGAAAATCAGTGTTTTAAGTGACAATGGTCAGAGCACTCTTCACTGGAGTCAGACAAAGAACTGTTGCAAATCAGAGCAGGTTAGAATGTTAACACAAGCACAAATAATTTCATCTATGTTCTGTGTATCCTGTATTGACAAGATTCCAGTGGGAGGAGTTAGGCCAACTTGTAGCTAAGTGGAATATCTAAAAATTAGGAAAGCATTGGAGTGGGGGCTCTTGGTAAAATGGGTTGGGAAGATTATGGTGTAAAGTGTATCTTTTATACGAAACAAACTTCTTGCATCCAACTCGTAAGACTGACCCCAATAACATAAACAACTGCTGGAACCAATACAAACACTCAAATCACAATTCCTAGTCGACACCTGTAGTTATATATTTTCAAGACCGTCATGTCAGAGAGCGCTTATACTTATACCACTTTCAGATTGCCACCCCGGCTATATATTAGATAGATGGTGGGAGACAGTTCTCTGACCCTGACCAATACCCGGGTAGACCGTGTTCACACTGAACATGGGTCTGCCCGGGTCTCCATGGCAACATCACAAGAGGAGCTCTGATTGGCTCCTCTTGTGATATTTTGTTTTAAAACTTTTCAATAGTGTCGGTGAGACTGCGGTTGAAAAATCCAGGTTCCACCATTGACGCTGGAGGCTACCCGGGTTGGACCGGGAATAACCCTCCAAAAGACCCGGGTTTAATTCCTGGTTTATCCGACTCGGGCAGATGCAGGGACCCCCTTTCACACTGAGCCCATACCCGGGTCTTTTAGGCAGTGTGAAAGGGGTATTAGTGACTTACTTCATATAGAGTTTTTCCCACGTATCCCAGATCTGAATTTGAGTTTGAATACGGTGGGACTGAAAATTTTTAAGTTAATATAAGTCAGAATAGCAGCAGATGTTTTTAACTAGCTTTGGGGTTGAGATGCAGTAAGCTTTCATTTGCATGAGGAAACCGATTTAACAAGTAGCCTATTTTGGTGGCACTTGTACCTCTGCGATACCTGTTCTGTTATCATTGTCTCTGGATGGAGACTAACAGATCACCATTATTTTAAAAATGCTTTAATATATAAATGTTTGCTTAGATGACTGGTAAATGTTTTACATTTTTAAGAAGTTAAATGAGGGCAATTAAGGACTCTTCACTTTAGCTTTGGAACATTCATTAGTTGGTTCAGACCCTTGCTGCCACACAATGTGGGATAGTTATACTATTATTTGCTGGGTTGAACTTGACTGAATTGTTTAAAGAGTTCATTAAATCAAATTCCACAACACAGATCTAGACAATTAGAGGACAATTCTGCAGTTTGATTTTGCGTTCTCTTATTTAGGATTAGGGTAGTGAAAGATATGAAATTCCCTTATACTTTAATTGAGTGCAGTGTTTCTTGATTTGCATATATAATACATCTAATTTGCATTGTACAAGGCTAAATGCGTAACCCCACAGACCCTGCTGGTCACCCTACTGCAAACTTGACAATTGTATTTCTCTCTCTTCTTCCTTTTACAGTCTATCTAGATGATCCTGCCTATTAAAAATCAGTTACTAGATAACCTCTTTTTTTCTTTCTTTTTATTTAATGGGATTTAATTGTTGTAACTGTGTTTCTTCAGCTCTACATTTGAACTTCTCATTGAGGACAGTGCAGAAACTACCGTTAAAACAATGTCAAACGATTAATTCTCTAATCCCAATTCCTGTGAAAATCAGGGATGAAAGAGCCGAAACAGTAATGCATTTTATTTTGCGAATGATCCTTAATTTGCCATGAAAATAAACTCCTTTACTGTGGGCCGTTAATGAGTGTCTTTTAGCTTTAGGTAGAATTTGTACAGATTGAAGCGCTATGATCTTGAAAAAGAGAAGCTGGTTCTTGATTTGGTTTATATAGGCTGCCCTGTGAAGGTTTGGACTATATCTGTGAGCTGGCCACACAACATGGATATGTAATTGTGTGTGCATAGAATTCTATAATAGCCCTTAAGGGTATCTCCCTACACGATGGATTCATTTAACTGTTTCAGATGTTGCAAGTGCTATAATTACTATGTAATCTGGGGCCTGATTCATTAAGGATCTTAACTTGAGAAACTTCTTATTTCAGTCTCCTGGACAAAACCATGTTACAATGCAAGGGGTGCAAATTAGTATTCTGTTTTGCACATAAGTTAAATACTGACTGTTTTTTCATGTAGGACACAAATACTTGATAGCTTATTTGTACACTGAAATTTAAAGTTGATATGTGTGTGCTACATGAAAAAACAGTCAGTATTTAACTTATGTGCAAAACAGAATACTAATTTGCACCCCTTGCATTGTAACATGGTTTTGTCCAGGAGAGTGAAATAAGAAGTTTCTCAAGTTAAGATCCTTAATGAATCAGGCCCCTGGTTAGGACAGTGTTAGTTTCTTGGTTGCCTATTGAATTTGAAGAATTGCAGTTGAACATGCGGTCCCTTCAATTTAGACTTATGACCAGTATAGTACCGAAAGTACTGCTACTGTTGATGCTAATGCAGCTTGCTATTGGGCAAAAGGCAAAGTTTGTTAATCTAATTTTCTCCATGAAAATGAACAATTCACTTCTAAAAAGCATTTTTATTTGTAAACCAATCACAAATTAGACAGGTTGCTGTGATAAAAATTAAAGGACAATTGCAGTTCAGTGAGTCATGATTTCATTAGCCCTAACAATAACTGTTTGCATACTTTTATGTCCCACCCATATTTAGTTTAAATACAAAGGCAAACCAGATGAATTGGATATTTTATTGCACTCTTCACAAAATTAGAAGGCTTTCTCAATCACCCTTTTTGCAGTTTGGCATTGTCTACATTAATGGTTCAAAAGAGAAAATGTGTCAAAATATTGTTCTTACTTTTCAACATTTTAGAGGGTTTTTTTTTAACGCATAAGCGCTGTAGAAGTCTGGTTCCACTTTGGCGCTTTACAAATTATTGTTTGTGGATATTTGAAAGCAACACTTATCCATTGTTCAGCCTGTCTTTTAGACTGTCCTGCATGGGGTGGTTTTGAAAGGTTTATGTTTGACTGTCACTTTATTAAGTGATTTGCTAAGACAATTTCAATTAGTGACTTAATGCAAAACTTAGAGCCAAGTCATAGTTTCTATTGGTGTATTCTAAAATCTGTTTCCGCTACAATTTAATTTCATGTTTCACAAAATATTTTCATCGCCACCTTTTTGTTTTGTTTAGAGATGGCGCCGATAAATGGAATCTGCAAGATGGAAGAGGTCCTGATTAAGAGTGCTGTAGGGGAGATTCTGGTATCTGGATGTAAAGAGGGAGTACATGAGATAAAATTGCAGAATTATGCTGTCCTTGAACCAGGGTAAGTTTAATTCTTCAATGTCACCAACATATTTAGAAATACATTATTTTATGCATTGATGATTTTTTTTTTTTTTAATGCATATACAGATATTGTACACAGCACTGTACAGGCACAGTCTATCTGACCAGTTGATTTTCCATTTTTTTTTAGTTTTTGATGCCTGAGACACAGGAAGCCAAGACTTCAAACCCTGGTGTCTCAGTAATTGCTAGTACCCTTAAATACTGAGCTTGGCTAAGGCTAACATTATTTCATTTGTATTTATTTTTTTACATTTCTTTATTCATTTCAAAACCGCAATCCTGCAAAGAAGATTTTCTACTTTAAATGGCTAGTTAAGTATCTTTTTAATGGTGTATCTGATTTTTCTTAGCTGTTTTTTTTTACAAATCGTTATCTCCTTTTCAAAATCTTCTGGGTGGTAGATAGCTATGGCTGTCGGACACAAACGGTCTGCTATACAGACACAGGCTCACAGCTCTCAGCATGTCATGTGATGGCAGAGGGGGGTGGATTTTATACTGCAGACAGAGCTCAGAGGGGTGTTCTAGTTTTTTTTTATAGCCGGCCACAGAGATTTATGTTAAAAAAGAAAGAAAAGAAAACCTAATTTTTTCATGGGATTGATCCGTTAATAAGACCATATAAACAACAATGGACCTACGCTGTCTCTCATATACACACGGCACACCTGTTTAGTAGCTTCCGCCCACCTACAACACCAGGGCAGATGTAGATTTTGATAAACTCTGGTAAGGGAAAGGTTAGTCTGTCTAATAATGCAGGATTCTGCTCAAGGATCCAAGAAAATATTTCTAAATATTCAGAGGAGTCAATCCATGGAGACCAGACCTTTAAACAACATTTATGATATCATATTATAACCATAGATAACCAGAACAGTTGCCGTTCAGCCCTGTTAAAGATTAAAGATATTCACTAGACCCAATAGCATCACTCTGTGATCCAGATTTATAGGAATTGTCAATACAGCAACAATAAAATCAATAACTTTTCTCCCTGGAAGGATAGTATCGTAGGACATGATCAAATTATATGAAAGCAGGAGCCCTCCGTTCCATGGCATTTATGACATGTTCAATAGACCAGGGTTACATTTATGTAGCCTAATGTGAATAATACATGCAATGTATAAATCTAGCTGTGTCATGCAGAGATTATTGCTGTTGGAGGAAAGTCGAAAGCACTTTTTATATAGATTAGGCATATCCTCTCTCTATTACTTATATAAGCGATGAAGCACTAAATGATCACGTAAATACTAAAGAGAGTCGTAGACGGCCTCTTCTGCAGGAGTCGGACTTCTAGAGTTCCCGATTTGTATAAGCAGCCAGGGAAATTGAGAAGAGGCCTTGCGAAAATGCTGAAAAATGTAATTATTTTTATTATTGAGAGAGAAAAGGATTATTCCATTAGTGCAAAGGTGCCTAGAAAATAGCCAGTAGCCTCTTATGCCATAGGAGGTTCACACTTGGGGTTTGGATGCAGTACTCTGGTGGAGGAGGTGAGGGATTGACCCAGAGAGGAGTAAACGTGGACCACATATAAATCTGGAGCACAATACTTTATGCTCTAAGGCATGTTGTCCATAGACTCAGTAACCGGCTCATTAAACTGTGAAAACCAGAAGAACAGCCTGGGAGCTTAATATGTAAGGGTTTTAGGGTCGTTGCATGATAGTCTGAGAAGATTCACACTAAACAAAGCCCAAGACGGCACAGCTGAAATGTGTATTAAAATTTATGCCACGTGCGTAAGAATTTGTTCAATATATTACTTTATTTTAAAATGTGTAATAAAGTACTAAGTGATCATGTAAATATATTTTGATTTGTCAGCACCAGAAATTATCTCCTATGGTTTGCTTGAATGAACTATTGGTGGTATTGGACTAATGGTTTCAATTTTAGGCCAATCAATTTTAAAGGATTTTTTTTTTTTTTTTTTTACTTCTGGTGGTAGAATTGGGTTGTTTAATGTTGGTTCTGCCTTTCTATCGAATTTGGTTAAAAATCAAATGCATTATTTATTGATACCGCTGTGGATTCAGCAGTCAGGTGTACTCCGCTAACATTGGCGTCACAAGACTGGATGTGATGCTCGGACTACGTGATGAACTGTTCCGCCAGGCTTCTACTTGTTTGCTAAATATTATGTGGTTCATCCTGGTGTAATAATCCCCTTTTAAAAGACACATTTTATGATCAAACATGCATGTTTTCTTTATATTGATTTCTGAAGAATATTGTAATATTTGATGTGCGATATTGGCATTCAAAAAGTCGACAACCTTAGGTTGACAGTTCAAATGTTGACAGTATTATTAGGACAACACTGTAAACGGTATTATAGGGATAGAGTTGGGGATATTATTGTCGACCTAATAATACTGTCTGCGTTATTATTGTTGACTTTTCAACCCTGGTGTCGATCATGTAATTGTGGAACATAAGGACTGTTGAGTATAGGTTATTATTATTATTCTTTAAATAACTTATAAACCATCTGCTGATAAAGTGATTACATTGTGCAGTTCTGCAGAGATTGCTTTATAGTGTGTTTACAGATTGTATTTGGTCACTTGCAGGACATTTATGTTCCATAGCTTTGATTTAAAATAAATACAGATGTCTACTTCATAACTAATATTTACATTGTCCATCATTTAAATGGAACAAGGCAGGTTAAACATGGGGCTGATCATTGCTATGACGTGATACTAATTCCTAATGATGGAAGGTTGCTTAGTTTGTGCTGTTGTAGACCATCCTGAATGAAAGCATGGTAATTATACACCCCACATGTTCATGTTGCTTTATCTCACACTGTCGCCTCTGTTGCTTTAAGGTGAGATGTAACTGGCTGGCCTAGATCGCCTAGATCACGGTAACACACTTCTCTGCTTAGCCTTGCACAGTGCTCTCCTTCGCCTCCACCTCCTTACTCTTCTATGCCAAATACAGCTCTGGATCACTCTATGTTGCAGAAGAAAGTCTCCAGTTCTCTATTATACCTTTGAAAATGGGATAATACGGCTGGCACCAAACTTGCGCTTTACAACACCAGATTTTTTTCCAGACATAAAATATTTGCATTCTGAGCCTCCAGCAGTAACACAAACTTAGCACTCGGCACCAGAAACAGGTCAGCTGCTAAATTACTACATACAACATTTTAGCAGTTGAAGCCGGGAAACCATGTTTCTCATTCAAATATTTCTGCCACTACAAGTGCTTCGGAATGTTGTGGTTTTATCTGGCCAGACGCACCCAACATTCTAAAATACCCACTTGCAACCAGCCTAATGCCAGACACATGATACAATATTGCACAGTTGTGCTCTATTGTAGGGATATAAATAAGAATGCTGGAAGCATCCATAGTATTGACTGCTGTACCTTCAAGGCTTAAGGGGAAGAGGTGACTGGTTGAATTCACCGTTCCATTATAAAGGATCTTCATGTAAACGTGCATGAATGTAGCCACATAAGAAATGCTAATCACCATACTAATGATTTGCAACTTGTAAAAGGAAGACGGTGATGAAGTTCATGTGTGTTCTTTAAGTCGATCGAGAGTTTTCCAGACAATATTGATGTAGTGTACAATAAATAAAATAAAAATACCTAATATATGTTCATATTTTTGTATGCTGGCTGGTGCAAGAGAAGAGTCTTATTCTTCCTCTGTCTGTGGCTACAGCAGGTGAAGCGTTCACAGTGTTCTCTCACAGACTATCTTTTGTTTGGGACACAGGGGAGCCCCTCTTCAGCGCTCACAAATGAAAAGCTGCTAAGCCCTCCAGCCAGTGAAGCACGTATTCAGCCGATGCCAGTGTGTGTTTTATTGTTTGAAAGACAAGGGTTTTTTTTTCTGTTTGGTAGCCGTTCAGTCCAAAGGATAACTCTCTGGAGCCTGCGATTGGGTTATTTTTACACATGGGTGCAAAATATAATGGAATTTGAATCTTAAGTAATCTTTGATTTATTGGTGTGAAGGAATATCTGAAACGGTCCCTTTCTATAAATTGTGCCCAAACTTTAGACAATGCAGTTTTAGCTTATTGGAGACTGAGATAGTTCTAGTTGTATACTAAGGTCAGGGAATGTATTCTCCAAGGTTTTCTTGCATATATATGAGAGGGTATTAGAACTTGGCCCGTGAAAATGCATATGGAAAAGTAATTACTAGAACAGCCGCCTAGTCTCTAAATGCCCCAGACAGGGTTGGATCGAGACCTTCGTATTGAATTCCACTTTATTGAAAAAATTCAGAGCAATTCTTGGATAATGTGCAAGCAGTGTTATGTTTTGGAGAGTGACTTGCTTACCTTAATTGCGTGGTCTCCCACAGAACCACCACCTTATGGTAAGCAAGTCGGGGCTGCCTCTCGCATCATTATTACACTGCTTTAACCTGCAGACCAAACTACGTTATCCATTCCCAGTGTAGTAACTAGCAACTTCAGCATGTTGAATCTGCAAGAGACAATCTTAACACGGAGTCCTGTTGCGCAAATTGGATCCTTCTTTGAGAAAGACTCATTTGAACATGTAACCCTCACAGTGCAAAGGTACGGGCTCCCAGGAACTGTACCCCATAGTTCAGGTAAGGGGTGGAGTGGAGAGAGATGAACTTTCATATTGACTCACGTAAAATTAGCCTTTAAGTTTAGAGATAATATTTCTTTAGCACTTCTACATTCTTGTTGATGAATTCGATTTGATGAATTTTATTAGTCCTTAAGGCCAAATATAACACTGTCATACCCCTATTTTAAGTTTTTCAAGGGACCATGAAAAATTGGTGCAAAAGGAAAGTATAGAATGGGGGAGAGTCTGAAAACGAACTAAACCTCAAGTGAAATACGAGAATCACACACTGGGCAATTTTCAGATGACCATGGCTGATTATTTTGTTAAACTGTTTATTCCAGCATGTAGTCTGTTTACGGGAAAATCAATCTCGTAAGCATCAGAGCAAACCTATTTAATACTTGTAAACTGTATATATAGTGTGACCAACATTGCTGTGTGACTGGATTATACAGTCCATTTAAGCACTTTTTACCTGTGCAATCTGGCTGGATCAATATGCAATATGTAATGTTTCCTCATGTATCAAACTCCCATTGTCCCATAGATTGGAATAGATCCTGGCGCTATATAAAGAAATGATGATGATGATATTGGGATCATTCAATGTATTGGATGTTGTTCAACATCTCTTAAACTGATCAGTATATTTAATTAGAAACCCTGTGTTTTAAAGTGCAGTTTGGTATTTGGCCTCGTCTGTTGCATTATGCCACATGTCACAGAAGAGGTTTGTGTGATTAGATATACTGTTTAGACAAGGACAATTGGAAGCATGTACATTTACATTAGGCTGGAGGTTCTATATGCTTAAGAATATTTTACTGTACGTTAACAGATATCATTGGACCTAGTGTAGGGTAAGCTGTGGGCCTTAATGACCCTGAAAGAGTATTAGATGTTCATCTTTCCTGTTCTACAAGTGTGCATTAACTCGAGCCTGGTTTTATTTACTGGGGACCTGGTTGACTAAATTAAGTGGTAACACCTGGACAGTGACAGAGATCCACACTCCTGCCCTTTTCCGACTGGAGACCTTTCTGTTGCTTGAGCTTGCTTCCCAGCAATGACCTCACCCCCTGCTGTGTCAGTTACCCTGGGATAACCAATCAGTCGTGCCAGTGGCGGCACTAGGATATGGGAGACCCAATCGCTGGTCAGGCCAGAAAAAAAGTCAGGCAGGTGGGCTCTCGACTGATTAGGGCCACCAATGCTGTGCATAGGCTGCACTTTGATTGTTCCACCCCTGTCTTTAAAGGCTTGTTCAGTGTGGTTTTTAAAATACACAGTCCACGTTGATCTCATAACTTGGGCAGGGCCATCTTTGCCTTCTGTTTCATATCATTGTTGTTTGTGTCATGATCCCCCTCAATGTATACAGCTCTGCGTAATATATCGGAGCATTAGAAATAAAGATAATCCCAGTAATGCATGCTACTCTATAGTCCAGTGTTGGCTTACCTCTGAAACTCCAGGTGTTGTGAAACTACAAGTCCCAGCATGCTTTACCAATATATAGCAGCTTATTGCTTGAAGGGTATGCTGGGACTTGTAGTTTCCCAAACACCTGGAGTGTCACAGGTTAGCCAACACTGCTATAGTCTAACTCGCTGCAAACGCATTCTGTATATTCCTGGCCCTGTAGACTATTTACAATCTAATAGGCCAGATGTCTGTGGACTGCAGAGCTTACAATCTACACAGATTGTTGCAAACATACAGAGGAAAAAAATCAGAGTGGAATATGTGCTGTTAATACAAGCACTAGCACTTTTTATTGCCTTGTTTTTATTGGAAGAAAATGCTGTTAAAATATAAATGGGAACATAGTTAAAAAAATAAATCTGTTTTTCTACATAAGATTAATGTTGAGCAATATTAAGAATGCTTCTTTGTTTTATAGCAAATAATAGATTCATATTTTTTTCTTTAATAGTAAGTGCAACATTTTTCAAGATGATACTTTTTTTTTTTTTTAAGAGTTTTTTTTTTCCCTATTTCTTAAAACTTTTCAAGCAGGGAAAACATTTTACTTGTTAATGAGAGGAAGTGAGAAAAATTAAATACCTAGGTCTCGGAAACCTCCAAGATGTCTCCTTTTAACCATGCAAAAACGGCTTTCTTTCCTACTGTATGTAGTTTAATTTCTTTGATAGGGTTCAGTAAGCAAATGCAAATAGATTTAATGATTTGCATCAGTAGATCATTTCTCAGTTTAATATCCTCCGATATTTTGGTCAAGGACTTTTTCCTTTTTGGTGGCTGGCAATATTTCATATAATAAAAAATATTAATGCTGGGTACATTATGATACATTCAAATTAAATGATATATTTTAACCATTTATTCTTGGGGAATATTTTTCAAGTAGCTGTTTCTGTCAGTCTAGTGACAGTAAAAAGGGAATCTATCTTAAAAGAAAATGGAATAACTCTTAAAAATGAATATGGAACAGTTCTATTAATGCACTTTTGAGAAATAATCATTACGGGTTGGGTTCTGGCGTGAGATGATTGCCTGTAGGCCTCAAAAGTCCTGAGCCACAAAAAGGGTCTTTAAAAAGACAGAATGCAAATGCATTATTCTGTCAGAAATGAAATATACTTGCTTCAAACAACTCAAGAGATAGACAAAAAAGTTGCCAGCTTGGGATATAAGTTCATAAATTATTTTTTTGTAATTTTTTTTTAAATACTATAACAATAATAGAGCATTTAACCTAAGTTTTATTAAATCGTGTATGGTTAGGAGAAAAAATTGAATGTTCAATACCTTTAATTACTGAAAAAAAGAAAATGCTGATCGAGACCAAAGCATTCCTTTAGTTTTACCAGTTTTAAATTATTTTGGCCATCATGTATAATTATTGGGTATAAATGTCTTAAAGGAAAACTCTAAACATACCAAATATAAATATGGCGAGTCAGCCCAACCTCCTTCTACAACAGTTGTTTTAGAAAAAAAATCATCTTAACGTAGCATGGTGGCTAAGTGGTTAGCACTTCTGCCTCACAGCACTGGGGTCATGAGTTCAATTCCCGACCATGGCCTTGTATGTTCTCCCTGTGTTTGCGTGGGTTTCCTCTGGGTGCTCCGGTTTCCTTCCACACTCCAAATACTAGTAGGTTGATTGGCTGCTATTAAAATCGAACCTAGTCTCTCTTTCTCTCTGTCTGTCTGTGTGTGTATGTTAGGGAATTTAGACTGTAAGCTCCAATGGGGTAGGAACTTATGTGAATGAGATCTCTGTACAGCGCTGCGTAATCGGTGGTGCTATATAAATAAATGGTGGTGATGATGACATACAGTAGAACACAACATTTATTTTTTTTAGATGCAGATATATCCGTCCAAAACCAGGAAGGATCAAGTGACAAATAAATTACAAATCTAGATTATATTTAACCAAAACCCCTCTCCCGCCTTCTGCTCAATGTAACAGATTGACAAGGTCCTGGCACCAGAGCTGTAACTTAGAATTCTAGCGCCCAGGGCGAGAAAGACAAATGCCGCCCCCGTAGCCCTCAATTTTAACCAAATTAACCTAAAATATTCCTAAATTGCGCCCCTCCTTCGGCGTTGCGCCCTGGGCGGTCGCCCCTGTCACACAGCCCTAGTTACGGCCCTGCCTGGCACACCTACATACTAATCATCACCTGGACTCTGAAATGGTTCAATTGCTTCCCATGACTGGCAGAATACTTTTGAATTTCATGAATGCTGATACTTCTGTGCTAAGAGTAGATAATTGGAAGACAAATCAGCCATTCAATCAGCTGCTCTCAACACAAGGGTGTGGGAAGTAGCGGAATTCAAAATGTTCCTGCCAGTTGTGCCATATGATCTCCAACCAGGGAGTTTCCCGGGCAATCTATATCTTCAGAAACCGTAGTTTGTTCTACTGGGTGTCCTAAAACTTAGGCAGATTATTATTTTCCTGGTGTATTTGAAATAGAAAGTTGTGCTGATATTGTCACTTGCAAATACTGTGCTAGACAGTGCATCCACTGTACAGAAAATGTTTAGCTTTGTATTAAGAGATATAAAAGTTCATTAAAATGAAATACAAGTTACTTGTTGTAGACGAGTACTTAGATATGTAAATAGCGGAGACCAATTAGTCAGAGAGCATTGAGATTGGAAGTGAGGCTGTGGACTATCTGAATAAACCTGGGAAAAATCCGACATTGGTGAAGATAAGCAAACATCCCATTATTGTATGTTAGAAGGGTTAGGACAGGGGTAAAGGGAACAGGGGTCACAGGAGGGACAGAAAGATAGAGGTCAAGGAGGGATCTAGATAGATAGTGCGGTTAACAAGGGAAAGCCAAGAAGTGTATGTGGTCTGATACTAAGAATAATGTATGAATAGATAGAATGGGAGAGCTGGGTGAGTGTTTAATATGTCTGTACATATGCTTTTATTATTTCTGCCGATGTGTGTGCATGACGTATGTTGCTATGTATGTATTTATGTTACTGAATACAAAGTATATGTAGGACACTGTGTGACTCTGCAAGTTTTACCTGTGTATTTGACCTTATTTTTATTTTGTTAGTCCAGTATATGGGCCTGTGCATCTTATGGACCGATATGGTCCTATAAACACTCTTTTGGTGCAAATCTGTTTGTGTTTCATTTCAAAAGAATTTAATGTTTCCAGGTACTCCACAGTAAGTAATAATTTTCTCTCTACAGATTTCAATTAAGACATGAAATTAAGTTTTTATTGCACTGTAAGCTTCTTTCACGAGACAATATATATCACAGTATATGAGTATGTATGTGTGTGTGCATATATATATATATGTCGGTGCAGCATGTTGCCATATTAATAGGGGTGCTTGGCTAACGAAGCAGACCTGGTTTGACTGGCAGCTTGCAGACTTGCCATGTAGCAATGCACTTTGTGGATTCCTACATAGTGGCAGGCTAAGTCATGTCACAGCAACTTAAATGACTCCAGTCTCAGCTTTTTTATCTGTATACTAAAAATACAAAGGAAACTAAAGCTGTTTTGCATGCTGTGAGATGTTAACATTTGCTTTAACAGAGGTACAATGGAAAGTCAGGTTAACGCTGAGCAATGTATTTTACCTTCATGCTTCATACCTGTAAGTTTATGCTCTCTGCTTACTTAATATACTAAATATTATCAATTTGTTAATTTCATTGGGTTCAGCATACTTAACTGTATATCTTAATATATGAATTATTTTGTTTACTGTAAAATACTCTTGCAGTTTATTATTCTATATATTAAAACAATAAATTACCAGCTATTGTTTAAACCCTTTGTAGCAGTTCCCATAACTCCTGTACTGTAGTGTTAAGCTGGCCACAAACCATGAAATATTCTAGTCAATATCTGGCAGTGGATCCAATGTTGCAGCATTTGCATATGCTCTAAACCAGTCACGCTTGCCATATGCTGAAATTGATAGAAAAATGTCGGACAATGTGGTTGGAAGATGACGTCTGTCGTCCTTCATGTGAAGTCATTTTCTGACTCTGATAAAGAGCTGCAATAAAGCTGGAAGTGATCCAACAGCTTCCGCCATGAGCTGAAAGATATAATCTATATTTATATAAACAAAATGTTAATAATAATTGTGAGGATACCGGGTTTTTAGAACCGAGGTTCACTAGGTTACCCAGCCCCCACTTAGGTTCAGAAATCACACAGGTAAGGAAGAGAATGAAAACTACGAAGCTATCTTTGCTTTTCTTACAGTAAAATAACAGAATATAAAACTGCACACTTTAAACAATAGTTCAGTGGTTTACCAGGGCCAATAGGAGTCCCAGCAAGGTTCCCCAGCCACCTTAACCACGCAGAAGTTCCAGAGGCAAAAGAGTCTGTTAACAGAAGTTCCAGGGAGTCTTGAAATATTGCTGTTCTCGGCTGCTTGGCCAACTCTCCACCACTGTGGTGGGGCTCTGGGTATCAGTCTCCCCACTCCTGTGGCTGCACCAATTTACCCAGAACCTGGCGAGTATCTCCCGATGCAGTGTGGTGATGACAGGTCTGAAGATGGAGCAACAGCCTGCTTCCCCGGGTACAGGACAGCAAAGATCATGGGGTCTTCTGGTAGAGAACAGAAACTCAACACCATTCAGCCCCACACCTTCCAGGAATCAATCCTCAGAATGAATACCCCCTCCTCCCCTGGAGTGGCTGCTTATATTCATGGTCAAATTCCCACAATGTTTCCCCTCCCCTGGCAAACCCCTGGGTCTCTCCTTGTTAAACATTGGTGGGTGCTGGGCCAGGCGGTTGGAGTGGGAGTGGAGATGAGCAGGCCTTCCACATTGGCTCCCTGCTGTGTCCCTGCCACAGTGTCTGGGCCAGTCCTGTGGAAGAGAATGGGTAATACTTATCTTTCCCCACCTCCAGATCTTGGATAACGCACAGTCCCTCCTGAAATTGACTTCTTCCACACTTTTGTCACGTGTCGGGGTTTTCAGCTGTCCCTCACTTTCTGTCCCTTTCTTCTTACTCTCACATGAGTCCGCAATAAGTTCTTCTCCAGTCTGCCGGACACAATTTAAGAACTGGCCCTGGGAGGACAGACCATGTAATTCCTGAAGATGGACGGGCTGGTCAGAGATGTTATCTTGACACTGTGGCCCGGGTCCGTCACAATAGTATATTGGCCAACCTTGTCTGGGGCCAAATGGAAAGATGATCTTAGCACTGGGATCAAGTGGCAGGATCACCTGTGTGTTGATCACCTCGTACTCTGTTTTTGAGATCTTCTTCAAAAACTATATTACTGTAAATAGTGTTTTCCTGTGAAATGGGACATTTTGCAGAGATGCACGTTTCAGCGATCGAATGTTTGTGTTTCTTGTGTGCTCCGCACTGGATTTATAAATTTAGCATTTTGCGGAATCGATAGTCTATCACTAGAGCCTAGGACCAAGATGGTCAACTCTTTCTTCTGTGTGGTTGGGGTAGAAGCAGGAACACTTAAGGCCACATTGTACTAGAGAACACTGAAATTTCCCAGCCAAATATGAAATGAGGTAAATATTTTGTAGAAAAGTTTTTTAAATTATGCTTTTCTCTAAGCTTGACCTTAATTATCATGACTCAAAAGTGGCATATACATTTAAGCGAATATTTGCTAGGCCCCTTAATGTCTATTTGCCAAGGAGCTTTGGATCATGATGAAACTAATTTTATGCAGATTCTGTATAAGTAATTTTACTGTCCAAATAATACTTTTGTAACTATATTCTTTGTGTACTTTACTGCATTGTAGTTGTTCATTCTTCTCAATGTAACGCTATAGACGGACTAGCAAAAAATGCCTTATTAAGCAGACAATGGTTTCAATATCATAGTGTATTTTTCCTGTATTTCTTATGTAAATAAAAAGGTTTGCTGTGGAGACAAAGGCAGGTACTATTCCTTTGGTAGTCCGTTTAGAAGGCAGATGTATTCGATGATTTACTGTGCATCACCATGGCCATCATTCCCATAAGTATTAATTTTAACTCCACTAATAAGAAACTGAAGAAAAGTGGAATTATGAGTTCAGTAGTGTTCTATGAAAGGTCAGTTGTTAAAAAGGCAGACTCTGACATTCTGAGAAAAAGGTGCCTTCATTAATCATCCTGATAGGATAGCAGTGGATATACTTGACCAATACCAGTAAACCTTACATCTTATCGTTCCTAGGAGTAGTGTTTAATCTCTTGTACCGAGAAACATTACTTTATTTTCCCTTTATTTGACCCTGTTCTATGGTCTATGATCTCATAGCTGTATTTAGAGCAAAAACAATGTAGTATTATTTTATTCACATATTATACATAATATTAAAAAATATAAATTTATTGGTCATGTCAAAAAGACATTACTCTGGTTTCAAATCTGTGTTTTTATGTATCATGACATAATTAAAATCTAGTTATTGGCAAGTCATACAGTTGGATAAATCTACTCTCATGTGAAAAGTAAGGCATAACAGATTTTTAGCAAAAACATTAAGAAGCCATGTGTGAAAAAGTAAGTAAACCCTATGATTTAGTTGCTTGTAGAATCACCCTTCTCAGCAATAACTTGAAGCAACTGTTTTCTGTATGTTTCAGTCTTTGTTTTTGAGGAATTGTGGCCCATTCCTACTTACAAGACATTCAACGTCCCACCACAACATCCGAATGAGGTCTGGATTTTGACTTGCCCATTCCAACACTTTGATTCTTTTGTTTTATTGGTTCTATCGTAAATATTGTCTTGATGCAGTTTGTGGTTTGGCCATTTGTGAGGATGGGTTGAGTATCCATGTCCGCTAATTGGGTGAGGTGCATTGCATTTTGTGTCTACAAATTACATTGTAGGGTCATCTCCTGATTATTTGATGAAGTGAGTTATTGTTTTATTATTTTTTTACTTTCGTAGACTCTAACTAAAGTTGTATAAGCATGAACAACCAACCACATCCAACATTACAGTATGAAGTAATATTTTGTGTCCACACGCTGTAGGCCACTTGCCTATCCGTCTTCAAGTAGGAGACACTGTTTTATTCAGTCCAATCTGCATATACAGTTTAGTATCCTAGATAAATGCAATTCTTAACCATTAAATGTGGGTGAGAGCAATAACCGCATATGGTGGTATATGCTGAAAACTTCATACTTGATTGATGAAAGGGCTCTTCAATGCTGACATTTTTCTGCTTACGTTTTCCGAAGGATGTAATTTGCTGGGTCTGCAATAGTCATGCTTCTTTCTTAATGTCATAATGTTTGCTTAATAGCTGTTTGTGCTACATTGACTTAGTCCATGCATAGCTTAACATAAATGATTACATTTGATTATGATTAAAAACTTCCTGCATAAGAAGAGAAAAAAAATATATATTGTACAAAAAAGCTTACAAATTATTTGTTGTTTGATTGTTCCTGCTTCATTAATCACAGCGTACACTATGTGGAGTGGTTGGCTAAGAGTTAGAGAGACTTGTAATGAGCTGTATAATATCAGCCTTTTGACAAAATTTAAAAATAAATGAAATCTTTTCAGAGCAGTTTAGCATGCAAATTAAACCCCAGAAACAATGACGAGATCTGTCGCTGCAGGCCAAATTGGATGTCACATCTTGAAAAGGCAGAGACAAAGAGTGCAGTTTTTTTTGCCCATTATGATCATCTGCATACTTTAAAAAACAATCCTACATTTGGAAGCGCTCAAGGCGTTCAGAATCACTCCGTGTAGGAAATATATGAAACTTACTGAGATCTGCTGAAGTTGCGACAATATGAAAGCACTCAATTTTTAACACTTGTTAAATTAGTGGAGGTTCTAGAAGTTATGGATGTGTATGTCAAATGGCCAAAAAATAAGCTAAGTGGTGAGGTGGGCAAGCCGTTATTTTTGGGATGGCTGTATACATTTCAACCTTTTGGCTGAGAGAACTGTTATTGGTTCATGTTATTCTTATCTAGGAGCAGGGCCGCCATCAGGGGGGTACGGGGGGGGGGGTACTGTTGTACCAGGCCCGGGCTCACCAGGGGGCCCGGTACAACGGCTCAGCAAAGACTTACCTGGGGCCCGCCGCTGGTCTCCGCTATTCTGTCTTCAGCCTGGCTGTCACCGTGACAGCCAGGTACCAGGATCAGATCGCAGGAGTGGAGGCCCAAGGTAAGTATGTGTTGCTCATGTGGGGGTGGGGCCCGCTCATGGGGGGTGGGGGCCCGGGTGGCATGGGGGCCCGTACTGGGCCCGATTTTTTCTGAAGGCGGCCCTGTCTAGGAGGACACGAAATTGCAACTGAATGGACCACTGTGTAAAATTTTAGGATCTCAAATATTGAAGAGAGTGTCTCTGGCCCACCTATGTTGGAAAATTTTATGTAAATAAAAGCAAATAATACCCCTAAATCTTCATCTATTTTTGCCCATTTTCCTGTTCTGTTTTAACGATGATTTATGTCATGTTTTGAGAATTTTGTATTTTATTACTACTAGCCTTTGTCTATCAATCATGTCGAAATCCAGAACTTTGTATTATTTAAGGGCTCTGACGCACGGGTGTTTTAAAAGAACACTAAAAGCACTAGGCAAAACCTTTCTCACGTTTAAAGTGTCTTGACATCACGTTTTGAAGCATCTTTATCTCACGATAAGGAATGCGTTTCAATGCTTCCCTGCAGCGCAAAGTATAGCCTAATGTCTTTTATATTCCTAAACAGCTTCATAGAAACAAATTCAGTTCTACATAATTCCATTATTGGTAACATTATAATAATAAACTGAAAGCACTTTACATTTGTAGAATAAAAACACATGAAGAGCAAATTATCTAAAATAAATATATAAAAGTTTAACGGAGTAGAGACGGTGATGGCCACAGAGTAATTGGTTGGGACTGCAGCTTCCAATTAGGGGCTGTGATGTTGTCTAGAATGGTCTCCATAATACATGCTAGATCTGAAGATTCAGTAAGGTCATCAAACGTAGTAGTCCTGTTCCTTATAGATCTGGTCTTCCAGAGGAGTGTCCTGATAGGTCATACTGAGGTAGTTTTTGTGTATATGAGAGGTCTCTGAGGATGGGGCCACACAGAAAGAACTCACAGTTCTGTTCCTCCGAACACTGGAACGTCTGTTGGACAACACTTGTGTCCACCTAAATGGGAGAGAGGAGGAGATGAAGGACCTTATCGGGGACTGGAGGATTTCAAGCTGCTTGTCCTTCACGGCAGTTCCCTTCAGGTTTTTTTGTTTGTTTTTTAAAAAGCTGTCAAAAGATTGAAGGATGAAGGCCTGTGATAGCTTAATAGGAATTGCAGCATGTGGTGGGTGGAGGGAATGAATGTAGCTGGAGGTGTAGGAGTACATTGGGTGATAAATGAAAAAGTAGATATGGGACCAGATAGGGATTATTTTCCACAGTCCTTGCTTTGTGTTTTTCCATGCAGAAATACAGATCTGGAGGAGTCTTCAGTGGAGGCAGAAGTAGAGTTTAATCCAATATGAATCACATCACAGGAAGGCTATCCGTTAACTTTCACATTTAAGTGATCGTTTTGGAAAGATGTTGGTGAGAAGTAGATTAGAAAGTTTTAGGATGAGGTAGAAGGAGAGGCGCCCAGCTTGGGCACCCTCGGTATTGTAGCAGTAACGACCCAACTCTCTGGGTCCAACAGTTAAATTGAGAGGACACAACAACTCCTTGTTCTTTGGTTTGGTGACACCCCTGACACCACCCTTATTTTGTAATATTTAACTGTTTTATATATGTGAGGAGATGATCATGTGGGAGGTAGAGCACAGAACTGACTTAAAGTTCAGCCGTCTCCAACTACCGTTCCATTTCACGTATAACCTGTTCTCTCTCACTTGCTGCACTATATTATTAGCATAAGTTATTATTCATACTAAAGCATCGGGACCATTCATTTGGAATCTGGTTTAGTATCTTACTATTGTAATGGAATTTACAGTTTCCTTCTCAGGTGACCGTCTTAAGGTGAAGGTGGCAGCGTATTCTATTTATGTAGGAATGATAGAATATGTGTTTTGTATGAATATTGATCTCTCCTGTGAACAGTGTTCAGACTTGGCCTCACTGTACACGACATGTGTTCTGTTGAACATACGGATCAACTATGGCAATTTCAAGCTCTGTCGATAATAGGGATATATGTTGGCTGTAGTAAGGACAAAGGTCATAGACTTCAATCTTTTTTGTAAATGTTGTGTTGGTTCTGTAGAAGGTAAAGCTTCCAACTAGTGATACATTTCTCATATGGGTAACAATGTACTTCCTACACCTTCAAATGGCAATCACCCCAGTTGTCACCTGCTAGTTGTAACTGCCAGTACTATTATTGTCAGAAAGGGATGGTGTACATTTAAAAAAATGTGTGAATGGACCATCCCTATCCTTATAGCGTAAATCCCCTTTTTATGATGGTGATTAAACTGTCCTTCCTTCAGTTGCAGCGTATATTACTGTGATGAGAGAGCGGTGCGGCATTTACTGTGATGAGGGAGGGGGGTGCATGTACTGTGCAGAGAGAGTGCACAGTAGCTAAGTGGTTAGCACTTCTGCCTCACAGCGCTGGGGTCATGAGTTCAATTCCCGACCATGGCCCTATCTGTGAGGAGTTTGTATGTTCTCCCCGTATTTGCGTAGGTTTCCTCTGGGTGCTCTGGTTTCCTCCCACACTCCAAAAACATACTAGTAGGTTAATTGGCTGTTAACAAATTGACCCTAGTCTGTGTGTGTGTGTGTGTGTGTGTGTGTGTGTGTGTGTGTGTGTGTGTGTGTGTGTGTTAGGGAATTTAGACTGTAAGCCCCAATGGGGCAGGGACTGATGTGAATGAGTTCTCTGTACAGCGCTGCGGAATTAGTGGTGCTATATAAATAAATGGTGATGATGATAACCTTCTTTTCCCCTTCATAGCCTTTGGTTTGTTAGACAAATATTTGCACTGATTTTAAACATAGACCTCTGTTCGTGGAGCAGATGCCATGGTTCGCTTTTTACTAGGGCCGTATCTGTGTGGAGTTGTTCTCCCCGTGTTTGCGTGGGTTATCTCCGGGTGCTCCGGTTTCCTCCCACACTCCAGAAACATACTGGTAGGTTAATTGGCTGCTGACAAATGAAATAGACCCAAAGCTCTAATGGTGCAGGGTCTGATATGGATGAATAATAATAATTATATGTACAGCACTGTGTAACATGGTGAAGCTTTACAAATAAATACCAATACATAACTATTAATCCCCTTCCCGTTATTGTATGCTATTTAGTCAGATAATTTATGGCTAATTGTTAGACTTCCACGTTGGGGTACATATTTTCTTTATCCATAGTCCATCTGTACACACAGAGCTCTTTCATCTCCTTGTTATATATGCAAGTTGCATGCAACATGTGCTGGTGCATACATCAATCTGCCGCTCATTTAGCTTGAAGTATATTCTGCCTGCAATTATTCTGGAAAAAAAGAAAAAGTTAAACTAACACACATTAGAAACGAGAGCACATAACAAGTAGTAAGAAGATAAAAAAAAAGGGGCCTCTTTCTCTTTAAGGGATTTATTTAGCAATGATTATAAACCACAAATAAAAGAACACAGACTGTAGCCCCCACGCTCTGCTAGTAATAAAAAAAACAAAACACTAGTGCAGATTTACTGGTAAAGGAGTTTTAACTGTAATACTGTGCAATGGTAGGTTATTTTGTGTTCAAGAGCTACATTTATCACAAAAATGATGATATACAAATCACTTCCATATCACAGAATGTTCTTGGTCAAAATTGGCTTGAGGCAAGTGATATCTTCGAGTAAACAGTATATGAAGACCATATCTTAAAATGATAGATCACCTAATTTTATTCTGACAGTGGTTTTTGCCGCAACAAACATCTGTCATTGAAATACCAATTCAGAGATATGGAGGCCAAATTGTAGAGCTTTCCAAGTATTTGTCAATCTGCACTTAAAAAAAGTACTGCTTATTTCTCTCTAGGTTTTTTTTTTTTCTTCCCTTTATTTTTCCTTAAAATTATGGAAACTTGTGTGAAGCTAATATAAACAGACAGTGTCAGTAATTTCTACAACCTATGTCATACGATAGTTTATTATTTGGCATGAATTACTCTGTTTTTATTCGGTTTCCACCCTTTGTCTCTGTAATAGCAGCGTAGGTTGCAAGGTTAATAAGCAATGTGCTATGTAAAATGTAATTGTTGTTGCTGTATGGTTGTATCTAATTTTGCCCTTTTTTTTTTGCATGATCTCTCATAATCCCTGGGGCTTTCAGACGGTGGCAGATTACATTTACATAGAAGGATGGGTCCGCGGCGTCCCGCGAGTGATCCACAGTGATGAGATTTTATTTCATGTGGTTTCTGCGCAGTTATTTGATATTTATTATATAAGCAGGTTAGTAAGTGAGCAAATCCTCACGGTGTCCAGGAAAGATTACAGGACAGGTCTTGCTGAGTATTGCTGGGCTGTGAGCGAAATTTGGTTAAAAAGCAGCTTTTTCGATGTTGATAGGTTTTGAATAATTAAATGGAGTGTTCAATTGTGGACAACTCTATCTAGTTAGGCAGCAATCCGTGTGTCCATTAGGTAGAGTGACCTAAGAACTCCACAATTACCTGCTCCATTAATTCTAACTGCATTGATCAGAGAGATCTGTCAGATGCAGCTCAGTGTACAAGGCATCTGATTGGATTGGTTGCAGCTCTTGTCCAATCACAGTGGCGCACGCAAGGGGGGTTTCTGAGTCTCTAGAAACCCCCCCCTGCGCTAACTAAGTGGCCACTATAGCTGCACTGTCCTATACAGCAGCCGCGGCGCTGTCAAAGAAGCGTCCGCAGACGCTTCTTAGACAGCGCCGCGGCTGCTGTATAGAACAGCGCTGGCGAAACGGAGCTGCTGCGCATGCGCAGCAGCTCTCTCTCGGGTTTTTTGGTTTTTTTTGGGTCGGCGGGGGGAAACCCCCCAACCCCGACAATCCTCCGTGCACCGCTGAATCAGGTACATGCACTACACCCTTACCAGCAGTGTTCTCTCGTCTCGGCTGTTATTGAGGCAATGGTGACCCTCACTGATTGGTTAAAGCTAATAGACTGATCAAATCTAATATCTGTTACTTAACATATCCGTTGCAATAGGTTGTAGCATGTATGCTATTTGCATACCTTATTTAGCGGAATTCATCTCGCTCATGGGAATACGCATACATGAATGATCCTTACGGATATGTCTAAATGATGGTGTGTTAATATCAATAAAGTTTTTTATGATGAACCTTTTTATCCACTCCAGAAACCAGAAATCAGCGTGGTAGTTACCTTAGTTCTTTATAACATTACTAGAATGCAGTTGTTCTGTCTGCTGCCTTGTATTTGCATATAGGATAGATGCCAATGTTACGTAACTCTAGAGTTAAAAGATTTGAAAAAGAACTATATAGATTAAAAAAAAGTTAACAACAAATACATTATAAGCCTGTATATTAATTCTATGATTTTAAACATATCTAAATAAATATAAAATATGTATAATCCATATAGATGAAGAAAACAAAACAAGTAAAACATTTGTAACGATCATATCACATCTATAAAGAGCTTAAATTCCCATAGGAATGATTACCGAACTAACAAAAGTTGCTTCAAAATATACTTATGTTAATCCAATTGACTGAACTAATAGGTGTTTTAGTAACCACTGAATATATAAAGAGAAGACCCATTCTTTAAATTTTACTCTGTCTTCAGCCTGTGACAGCCAGATCACATGATCGCTGGGTGAATGAATCCTCCACCCCTGCGATCGCATCCTGGTGCCTGGCTGTCGGGCTGAAGACAGAGTAGCGGAGACCAGCGGGCCCCCAGGTAAGTCTGTGCTGCGCTGTTGTACCGGGCCCCCTGGTGAGCCCGGGCCCAGTACAACAGTACCCCCCGTACCCCCCTGATGGCGGCCCTGTTTATGCTATTGGAGAGCATCATGCCTCAACAACTTGTGCTGCAGCCCACAAAGATGGCGGCTTCCATTGTGTGCAGGCCACAGGTGCACTTTAAGGTGAGTAAATGACATTCATGTTAAAAGATGTTACACTGCTGCTTTTATCATTTCAGTTGAATAAGTGCATCAGACCGATGCTTCAGAGATAATTGATATTTTGTATAAATTTCATAGAGCCAAACACATGCATTAGATATTCTCAGACAAATCAATATCAATAGATGATACTTTTTTAAAACTTGTTATGTGTGCTTGAGAGAGAACGCAAGAGCCTATTTCATTGATCTTTTTACCTCTCCAGTTACGAGGAAAAAAATCAAGTTCAACACAAATTATCAGCATGGTGTCAATTTAGGTGTACGAGACGTGGATTTAAAAAACATAGAGAAAATGATTTTCAATTAGACATTCTTTGGAAGTTTTACATGTGACCATAATGCAGACCTGTTACTTTGTATTTCTGTAGCTTATGTGTCCTTTCTCATTTTGTTTGAAAACAAAATACACTTTATAAGGTTTGCATTATTGACACATGTAACGTTGCCAGTCTAGGGAGCAGCAATGACTATTTAACACAATTTACATTTGTCTGGGAAAGTGCTGAAAGCATACCATTTAAGTGTATCACTAAAGACGATAATGGCAACCTACAGAGGGTGGTCTAAAATATGGAAACGTCAATATAAAGCTACTTGATAGGACTTTGCGCCACCACATACGGGCTGTATGGCCTGTGTGTGACACGACATTGAGATTACCCAAGTCTGGAATCGTGCAGGAGGAAAGCAGCACTATTATTTCACAAGAAAGTGACTTAACTGGCTCCTTGTTTATGGTGGTGGAAAACGTGCTCTTGGTTGTCGTTCTAGAATATTCCATAAATGCACGATTGGATTAAGCTTTGGTGACAGAGAAGGCCATTACATCGGTGTCGTGCTCATCAAACCAGTGGGTGATCACATGGGCTCTGTGGATCGTGGCGTTGTCATTCTGGAAAACACCCATCTGGCCAGGGAAATAAACTTAGTAGCTATTAGCATTGACCATGTCTTCTAAGGGAATTGCTCTACTCCATTTGTGCCAGGGCAATGGGCACCACTACATAACAGAACCAGCAGAAATGGAAACGAGCACTCAGGGTTGTACAAGTCTTTGGTGCCGCACATGCAGTCATCAGTTTGTTGAGAACTTGGTGAAGGATGATTCATCTGAACGTGTCACCTTGCTCCACAGTTCAGTTGCCCATTGCCTCCACTCTTTGCACCACCGAACTTAAGTGCCTTACCAGGTGAAATACGTGGTTTGTGTGCTGCGACCTGACCCGATATCCTTCTAGGTGAAATTCTCATTGTACTGTTTTGATTAAACTGGCTGCTCGCACCACAGGTTAAATTTTGGGAGGATGAGATCAGCAAACAGGAACAGAGCAACTGATTGAGGGAAGTAGAGAAGTCACAGGTGTGCTGGTGGAATAAGGAGTTTGAACTGGACTTTGCAGGGTAAAGTGAGCCAGTGTTGGGACTGGCAGAGGGGGAGGCAGATTCAGAGCATCAGGAAAGATAAATAACACTAGCAGTGGGACGAGGGTGGACGGGAGTGGGGAGAGGTGGGAGGAAGGAAGTCCAGAGAGAAGGATGTTTAATACCTGCAATTTGTTTACCTTGTTTGCATAAGTTTTGCAATGTTGTTATGTTAATCATGCAATATAATGAATGTGTGCCAATCAATCACTGTCAGTTGCAATGTTACAATTCATGGTTTCGCTTGCCTTTCATCCTCCACTTCAGAGCATCTGCCGGGATCCTTGTGTATGTTTCCTATTTCATAAGAGGTGCTGTTACATTTCAGTGTGCAGGTGTACAAGCAATCCGCATCTTTTCTGTGCTCTCTCCACTCGGTGTAGATCATAGATGGAAGATGCGCCTTGTATGCAAATGCTGGGAGTGCCAGTCAGCCCTGCGCTATACTCACTCCCACTCCTGCCTTTCATTCAGCTTCCATTCCCACAATGTAGGGTGACTGCCATTTAAGAAAATAACTGCACGGGAAATGGAGTGAGTATAGTGCAAAATGCGGTCCAAATGCATACAGGATGCTCTTCTTTTTTTTTTTTTCTATGCTCTATCCTGATTGGAGGGAATTTTGGAAAACCGATTTTAACTTTGTATTTTTTGTGCTCTATAGTGAAGCAGACTCTAGATTCTCTTTCAAAATAAGCTTGTATATTTGATACATTTTTATGCATGTGATTTGGTCGGCATTTTGGTTTGATTACATTAGTGTACTATGGTTTATTATTTATTATGATTAATAATAATAATAATACTAATATAATGGGCCTGATTCATAAAGGATCTTAACTTGAGAAACTTCTTATTTGTCTCCTGGACAAAACCATGTTACATGCAAGGGGTGCAAATTAGTTTTCTGTTTTGCACATAAGTTAAATACTGACTGTTTTTTCATGTAGCACACAAATATCAACTTTAAATTTCAGTGTACAAATAATCTATCAAGTATTTGTGTGCTACATGAAAAAACAGTCAGTATTTAACTAATGTGCAAAATAGAATACTAATTTGCACCCCTTGCATTGTAACATGGTTTTGTCCAGGAGACAAATAAGAAGTTTCTCAAGTTAAGATCCTTAATGAATCAGGCCCAATATTATTTACTTTAATGCAGTCTCCTAATGTCTGTCAAGATAGCCCCTACCCGTGAGTCCTCCTTATCCTAACATAATGTGCTTTGCTTGTTTGGTTTGTTATGAAAATGTAACAAAATTACAAGTTAAAAAAAGAAAACCAATTGAAGACACTTAGTTTCGTGTCCTCTTAGTTGGTGTAATAGTTTTACTTTGAATTGACATTATGACCTAGCTGCATGTCCGTGGCACACCTGTCTGCCCAGGTGCCCTTCTTTCTAACACACAAAAAATGCATGCTTGACCAACCAGTCACCTCTGATGCTTATACCATGAGCCTATGAAATGCAGTAAGATAATAGGTAGAGTTCTGTCATTTACTCCTTACACTGTGTTTGTAGAAGAAACCTTTTACATTTTACTGCAGTATATTAAGTAAACACACTGTTACAATGTATATACGGGTCCCAGGCACATACTGTAAATGTATGTGGTGCCTCTGATAAGGTTATAATGTGATGGGCTTTCTGAAATGACACAAGCATTATACTGTGTAATAAACAGCCTTCTGTCTAATGAGCAGCCTTAAGGCATCTTCACATGCATGAGCTTATTATAATTGAACAACATAATCTGTAGGACCACAATGTCTCGGTTTCAATCTCTGAACTTTGTACAAAAGGGATTTTTTTTTATAAAAGAATTGTGTCTCTTCTGTTTAACGTGGTGCTGTTTTTTGAAATATTGTGTCTCTGTGTTACACAACATGTAGAAAGAATGAGAATCAAGGGGACAATATTTTATGAAAAATGCAAAAGACAGGAAACTCGGCCTGTGATTCTTTCCTTTCTGGCATATTATTTTCCAATGTTTCGATCAATTTGTCTGTCAGGCATGCTGTGAGGTGGAAGAGGCCAGCAAAAGCAATTTAGCTTGCCGGGTTCAAAACAAGAATGTTTTAGGAAACCGTGTCGCACATTATTTCTTCATATTAGAAGTGCAGTTTTTATTTGACGGTCATATTACGAGGGGGCAAATGATATCAATCAACAGTCCGCTCGGAATGTCGCTTGTTCTCTATCCATTATTCTACTGCTCTGTGGAAGGATCGCTACAAATTCAGATTACTTTTTTTTTTTTTTAATCATTATTACAGGAGATTCACCCCCCTCTGACAACCTGGCTTTTTTTTTTGTTTGGATTGTTCATTAAACTATTCAATATGCATTTTAATTGATTGTACCCAAGTGACATCACGCTGAATCATCTTGCTTATGAACATTATTGACCCAGTCTTAACTTTAATTAAGCTATGATTTTCCTGCGCTATATGCTTCACCGTTTGACAAACATATCACAAGTGATGCTTAAATTAAATATTTTGTAGAGGTGGCACACACGTAATCTATGAATTGTCGGCATACTAGGTGCATTTAAATTGCCGTGTATGTGCGTGAGCCTTCTGGTAATTTATTTCTGCAGAAAAACTACACTTATGTAGTAAATACAAACACTACAGATCAAATGGGTAATATAAGCACAGATTCCAATTTCCCTTTGTTATTATTAAACGTGTGCATCATTTTATTTTGATAGCTTTCGTTTTTTAAACATGCTTTCACTTAATATATTGTCACTGCAGTGTTGAGTATGTTTTATTTCCTTAGATTTGTGTGAGCTTTAGATAACCGTTGTATTGTTGATATGCAGAATTTTTTTTTTTTTTATTTCAATGTGTATTCTGAAGTCAGGTATTTTAAATGTAAAAAAAAAAAAACCCCAACAGGTTTTATAAGTGTTTTTGTGCTCATCATTGTACTGAACAAAGTTGACTGTGACACTGAATTTAAATGGCTTAAATGCTGTTAGGGCTGATGCAGGGTTGTGTAGTAGCTTGTCAATTTCTATACAAGTTTACATATTCAAATTTGGTAGTTCTATCTCTCGAGCCAATGTGTGTATTATGTATATTTTAAAAGCCACTCGTTTGACAGGTAGAGTGGATGATTTGGCATTGGATTAAATCTTCGCTCCCGTGACTGCAGTCATTGGCTCCTGAGACATGCTTAGCGGTTCACATTTTGCCCTTTTTAACCTTGCTCTGGGGTAACAGACCACATCGCTGCTTTACAAATTTGCGTCACGCTACTGATGATGGTGAAGATCAAAACGTTTTGCTAAGCAACTTATTCTGACACTCTGAAACATTATAGTATTAAATGGTGTTCCTTTTGCCTACTCGTTTTGAATTTCATGGAGTGAACCAATATTTCGGAGAATGTATCCTATTCCCAAGACAATGTAGACAGTCTCTGCGACACTTCATGACTAATATATATAAACCAGTTGCTCCTAGTTTTTTTTATTTACTATATTCTCATGAAAATCTAGTACTGCCTAAAACAATGATGGACAACCTGATATATGCCAGAGGCCACATGGGTGGCCCTCTAACCTTCAAAAGGGCCACACATTATTATTATTATTACCATTTATTTATATAGCGCCACTAATTCTGCTGCTCTGTACAGAGAACTCACTCACATCAGTCCCTGCCCCATTGGGGCTTACAGTCTAAATTCCCTAACACACACACAGACACACACACACACACACACAGACTAGGGTCAATTTGTTAGCAGCCAATTAACCTACCTGTATGTTTTTGGAGTGTGGGAGGAAACCGAAGCACCCGGAGGAAACCCACGCAAACACGGGGAGAACATACAATCTCCACACAGATAAGGCCATGGTCGGGAATTGAACACATGACCCCAGTGCTGTAAGGCAGAAGTGCTAACCACTGAGCCACCATGCTGCCCACATTACACACGACCTTAACACTATAGGGTGATATCGTGTGCTCTCCTAGGCCACTACATACCCTATGCCTAGTGGTTATATTAAGGCTTGTTGCTCTCCCTCAATACAACTACTGCTAAATTAATATCCCTAATTCCCTCTTCTTCTTGCAGTTCCCTCTCCATCCATCAGGTGACTCAGTGTTACCTGCACAGTCTCCGCCATCTTCCTTCTTGTTTATTTTCCCTTGTGTTTTTGTATGTATGATAAACATACAAAGACACACAAATGTCATTTAGACAATTTGAAAAAAAATATTTCAAGTTACTTAACTTTTCTACCTGTCTCTGCTTTGCTGGCGATCACATGCAAATGACAGGAAAGAGGCTGATTGGGCAGCATGATAGCAATTTAAACGGAAAGTTTCCTCGGCTGAGGGGATCGGAATGAAGAGGTGACAAGTGTTTCGTTCTGACCCTAGCACTGATAAATGTGTAGCTGATGTTCTAAATACGCCAACGAGGTTTTATGTAGGAATATTGTGTGTTTAATTTAAACTGATTTAAGGACTTTTGAATTTTATATAATCAAAATGTACAATCATAAATGGGGAAAAGCAAGGGTAGGTTTGGAGTAGTATTCTTCCCTTTAGCTGCTGGCTATGAGTTTCTGCCTGTGGACTTTCTTACCTACAGAGCATTAAAGTATCATGATACTAAATTATATAGTAAACCCTCCAGTTCCTCAACTATTAGAACGATTCCCTTGTGTGGGACCTACACTATTCATCAGGAGAACGCTCCTCCTTTCTCTTGCCTGAGAGTATCAGAATGTTAGTGCTCTGACACCTCTTGTGTGGAGAGCACTGATTGGATGGCTGATTGACTTCCACTCCGCTCTCTCAACACAAGAAAGAACTGAGGTGTCAGGAATATAAGATTTCCTTTCGGCAGATGAATTGCTTAGAGAAGCATCGGGGGGTTAGGTAGGTATACCAAAAGGTCTTCAGCCATCTAACTATAATTGCACTATCATTACCTATAGCAATACAATTTACCAAATGCTTTTAGAGATGACTTATTGAAAACCTGATACATCACTTTGGGATAACTCTGGCTTAATTTGTTTTTTATCATCATTGCCATGGTCAAAGTACCTTTGAGTTGTCGAACCTTTAATAATTTCTTTCTAAAAAGTGAACTCAATTCTCTTTCCTAGCCCAAAGTGTTTCCACCAATTCTCAGCCTGTAACCTCAATACCAGGTCCTGAACTTTTTTTTAATTTTATTTGTCAGCTTAACTGTATATTAATATATTGTAGTGGATAGTGATATCCCTTCAGTAACTATACGTTCTCTTTGATGTATGTGAACACCACGCCATCATTTCCAAGCCACTGACTTTGCTCTCTATATAAAGTAGCAGATATAAATTCCTCTTTTACCTTTCACATATCTCGCTTTTTTAAAACACGTAGACACTCAGAACAAATCATTCCTGTTCTCTTAGACTTTCCTATTCCAGCAAAGTGCAGGTGACAATGATATCATGACAACTCCCAGTCTGTTACTACAGAGATTAATGAAATTTATACAACTAAGGTGGATCTAATGCAATACTCCTATTTTACCTTTACATGTATAAATGAAGCATCTTAAACAGATCTTTGAAACGTGTGCTCTTTGTTTGAGGTTTGGTTTTACTTTTATATTGAGGTATATGTTCTATTAAATGTCTATATACTATAAATAAAGAGCTTTACTGTCATTCTTGCAATTACAAGATGAACAACTGGTAGAACATTGTGGTTTCTTTCAATGCTTAGAACAGGGTTGTCCAACCCACGGCCCGCGGGCCGCATGCAGCCCAGCACGCCTGTAAATGTGGCCCAGAAGGAGTTTTGGTTGTGGCAAGGGGGCAGCACTGTTAATGGAAAAAAAAAATCCTGCAAAAAAAGAAAAGAAAATACTTACCTTGCGGTCACGCGGTCACGTCAGCTGGTACTCCGGCTCCCTCCCTTGTCTCCTCCTCCGTGCGGTGCTCGCAGTGAATGTCGGGCGTGATGTCATCACGCCCAACATCCATTGCGGAGCGCAGCACAGAGGAGTCACCCGCGCGAGAAGAACAATCAGCAGCACAGAATTGGAGAAAAGAAGAGAAGAGGACAGGAGAACAAGCCGATTAAAAGGTAAATTAAGGGGGATTTTTTTTATTATTTCAAGGGACGCTGACCAGTGAATAAAAGTCACCTGGTCCTGGAGCATCATGGACCTTATCTCCCTGCTACATACTTCTACTTGTAATACTAATGGGGCATTATATATTATTCTCTTTGGCCCATTATAAGTTGTTATCCCTTACCTAACATATTGGTGTAATTAGCAAAACAGGTCACAATTTGGGGTCACAGTGATGTATATGTCAGGTACCGCAGGCCTGGTCAAGGCACCCTGATATACAATGCCTGGCTTAAATGCACTTTATTGATATTGCATTGAAACAATACAAAAAGTGATTATAGTATAATAACTAGTGACGATTTTTTGAACAGGGCTATTGAAAGGTAAGTATAGGGGGATTTGAAAAAAAAGTGATATATATATATATATATATATATATCACTTTTTTCATATATATATATATATATATATATATATATATATATATATATATATATATATATGTTAACTATGTTTTCTATGGTTTTTTGGATGATCAGCTATCGTTATTGTTAGTGTATCTTATGTGCGGCCCAAACCAACTCGTCGTCTTCCAATGTGGCCCAGGGAAGCTAAAAGGTTGGACACCCCTGGCTTAGAAGATCCCTTGCAAATGCAAAACTTCATTTTTTAAAAAACTTTATATTTGTTTTTATTAAAATTCTACGGAAATTTTGATCTCCAGAAAGTGTGTATAGTTATAGCATAACGGTTAGGAATTAATGTCTTGTGAAGGATTTACCATGACTCTAATCCACCTATATATATATATATATATATATATATATATATATATATATATATATATATATGTAGACGCCCATAAAAGTACTTGTGGCTTTTGCTAATAATGAAGTAGAGTGGCCTTCTCTGACATAAGAAGTGACTCCATAACTCGCATCATTAAAAAAAGAAGAAGATAATCTGAAAAAAGTTGTGATCCAACAAACAACCTCCTTGAATGCCTTCATTCTACTAAAGCCACAGCTACTCCCCAATAGACTCCGATCTTTCAGAACTATCAGGATATACGATGAGTCTGCATATATTATTTTAGTTGTACGTTTGTCCGTAATGCAGTAGAGCTGAGCAAATCTTACTTATCTCTTGAAGATGATGATGAGCACTGTAACTATTGCTATTTTTGGAACCTATGTAATTTTTACGAGCATTTTATTTTCACTATGATACGAATGAGGTATGGGGCAAAGTTGTTTGAATATTGCTTCAATACACAAAGTAAATACCTCCACTGTGTGTAGGGGACAAGTCCACTTCCATAGGTTCTTGCATCTCTTCTTTAGGTAGAAACAACAAAAATTACACATTACCTTTTTTTTTTAATTTATTTTTATTTTTTTTAACACACCGTTAAGCATTTGTTACATCTCTGATATTTTGTGTCGTTTTATGTGAAGAGGACAGATACACTTTACATAGTTTGCTGCAGAACGTATCGAATCTGTGGTCTGATAATGAAACGTGGTTTATAGCTTAAGAATTAGTTTAAGTAGATAGCTTGTACTAGGCAGAAGAGAGACAATGTATATCTTACGTGTAGTGTAGCTGTATCCCATTGTTTGGTTTCAGAGATGAGACATGTAGGAAGCAGCTGACTTTGTCAAGAGGAGGACTGTGAAGACATGATACCAGGGGAGCCAAGCATGTGAGGATCATTGTAACCAAGGGAGATAAGAGGAAGGATCAAAGCATCAAGGCAAGGAGGGGGAGTTAAAAATGTGGTGCCCTGGGCAACCCCAGGAGAGCCGGCTGGTAATGGAGTAGCCCAAGGGAGCCCAGGAAAGAACACTGCATCAGCTGTGAAATGCAGGGGTAGAATTGGAGCAGGAGTGGGGGAATAAATGAACAATACAGTATGTACTATGATGCATCATCAAATATTGCATGAACAGCGTATGACTTTTCAGTTCGGTTGGGTCAGACTAGTTATAGAATTATGAGCAAGCAAGCTGTATTAAAATGCATCTTGACACTGCAAAACAAAGTTTATTTTGTACATTTCTATCTCATTGGAAAATAAAAATCCTTGTGGCATAGAAAACTCCTGAGCAGCTGCAGAACCTCTTGAGGGTAAAACAAAGTGCATCGAGCCCTCTGCTGCCGACAGTGCTTGTAATGTTAATCTATTGATAACTATATTTGAACCTCATTCATCCCACTACAGTCATTTTTCGGTAGAAGCAGGCGTTTGGTTCTGCGCTGCAGGCAGATGCAATCCAGAAAACACCATATCAAATATTTAATATGCAAGGGAGATTTATCAGAACTTCCTTTCTATATAGAGTCTCACAAATTAAATAAAAAAACAAAAAATGAATTAAAAAAAAGTTATAAAAAAATGATGACCATCTGTCTTGTTTTCTCACTTCTTACGTAATATTAAGATAGAGGCAGCATATTTCTATGCATTTAATTTTAATATAGGCCATATAACTTTTTAAACAGTATGTATTATGTACACAGAATTTGTCAGGCTCAGTTTCCCTGCCCATTCAGCTTACAGTCTAGTTTAATGACTGGTACACAAAGAAATTAAGTTATTTGTCAAAACTCACAAGATGCCGACCCTGGGATTCGAACAGTGTCAATCGGTGCTCTTAACTACTTAGCCACATCTCTGTCCTAGACAGTTTGGAACTGTTTGTTGGACATCCAAGATAATTATTCCTTGCTCAGCATGCGACATTTATAAGTAGTTAGGACTTTTTTTTGTTTCTGTTTTTTTTGTCTAGCAATGTGTTATATCAGTAAAACCATATAGCTGTTTACAGATATAGCTATTTAAATGTTATTAAGATATGATGTGGGTGCACTGACAAGTGGCTTGGAGCAGTCTGTACCGGAGTGTTTTCCGCAATTGCAGTTGAGTGCAAATCCGTTGGCTACTGCTATGTCTTGTCAGAATCTGTGAACATCGCTTGAGAAGATCCGTGTCTGCGTTGACAGATTTCTTATCAGTATTTTGAGCTGTCACCGAGGTGTATAGACATGTCTCTGGAATAACATAAATATGTTATATTGCAGAGAAAGTAATGTGCAAAATAGTCCAATATTTAACTGCAAATAATTGACGAAATTAGTGGTTTACAAAAGACAGAAAAGTTTGGGTTCTCCCTTTTGCGTTCTCTAAATATACAGATTTGTTTTTAGATATCATAAATGATTTATTTTTAACAATTGCCTGATGCCCACTGCCTTTCAACATCACAGCGGCCCTAGTGCTCTGAAATTTTATAGGGAGGTGGGGGCTGAAAGGGACCGTGCAACGGTCAGTAGGCAAGAAGCAGCTGATTCGGTCACTGACCGGAGGATTGCTGTTTGTAAAAGTGGGAAAATGCCTGGTCACTTCTACATAAAATGTGGGGTGGTTGCTAGGTGAGGTCTCTCTGATGCTGTCTGGTTTCCTTTAGGTGTAAGGTCTCCTTTGAAGTCCAGATCGAATTTCCCCTAGATCAATTGTAACTTCATCTCTTAGCAGCATACATGTACCACATAGTTGCCTTCTCTCCCAGAATGTCTGGGAGATGCCCAAATTTTTGTGAGTTTTTCCAGATTCCCGGTAAAGTAGGCAACCTCCCGCATCCAGCTCTCCTCGTGGGTGGGGACGGAGCCAAATGCATCATATTGGCGATTTGTGTGGCCACGCCCCCATGAAGAATCCCCCTCGGGGACAGCTTGACAGCAAAAGTCGGCTAGTATGATGTACAAGCCAGATAACACTATATCCAATATTTACTATGGAAGGGAGATTCATTAGACCTTCCTTTCTCTATACAGAGTCTCGCAAATAAAGTAAAACAAAAAAAAACCAACAAAACAAAGATGTAATAAGAAAAACAATTTAAAAAAAAGTTGAGGCAAAAAACTAACTATTGTTCCTCAACACCATCTCCAGCTTGAATAAAACCACTTTAGTCATTGTGTGTAATGCTCATAAAAGTTGACCCCAAAATATCCCAACCCAATCTCACCTTTCACTTTAAGGATTCGTGCAAATGGATACATTGTACCTGTGACTTTTGTCCTCCCTACCCCATAGCTAAGTCAGACTTAAATAAGATACTTATTCTGCTATTCTACCAAGAGGAAATTCTATTCATTCCAAAAATGACAGTGAAAAACAAAATCACTTGTGTATACTGAGAAATGCAAGTTATTCTCCATTAAACAGGCACTTTACACAAATTGGGGATATTGGCCCGGTCATAGTAGAGGTTAAGCCATCCAGTTATGGAGTGGAGAAACTGAAGAATTCTATCTGTAGAATTCTAGTGGAGGTCGAGCAGAGTACAGTAAACTTGCTGAAATGACTTTCACGTTCATGGATATAAATACCCAATTAAGTTATTACCTTCAGATCTTTATTTTTGTGGTTGAAAGCGGTCGGGAAGTGTCACATTACACTACAGCTTAATTTGCTAGTCCTTAATTTGAAAATAAGAGGTATATAAGAATCACACCTAATTAGACACGATTTTAATAGTTGCGTGGCTGACCACATTTTTTTAGTTTTGCAATCTGCTGGCTAGAAAGGAGACCCTTGCTGTTGGCACAGAACTGTCTCTGTTGTAGTGTCCGATTCCATAAGGTGTTTTGCATCTTTTCTTTAGATATTCTTATTGACGTTAATTTAAAATAGGAGTGTAGACCGAAAGTGCTGTAGTCTGTGGCAAGCTAGGAGTCCTATTTACTGTGCGCACATAAGTGTGTTAGTCTTTTAAAATATTGAATTTAGTTTTGTATAGTTATTGCAAACAGAAATTAACTTTATTTTTCTTTCCCCACAGTACAATAGCAGGGGCCTCTTTCTTTTTACACTACTAGAATGTCTGCTTAATCTCCCTCCTTATTTGCATAAAGATGTCAAAGGCATTAGCCAGTAAATGCCATTAAAAAGATTTGTCTCTGGAATAGAAGGCTGGATAATAGATTGTAACATGCTGTTGGAGCTGATAATGTATATCTGTACAAGTTTACATTGAAAAGGACTTCATTTTTTTTCTGATTATCCGTAACACAAGTTATATTTTTTATGGATAAGTTAAGGCATGCTGCAATTGACCCGGACTGTTGCAGGGGGGTGAAACAGGCAACCATTACAGTTTTAAAAAATAATTATATATATTTAATAAATATATATATATATATATATATATATATATATATATATATATATATATATATATATATATATATATATGTATTATCATCAGGAAGCATAATGTATAGACCCCTATGTGACCTGCACTTTCTAAATAGGGTTTTGTGATCACTATATGAAATGACGGTTATGTTGTGGGCAGCACGGTGGCTCGGTGGTTAGCACTTCTTCCTCACAGCACTGGGGTCATGAGTTCTGTTCCCGATCATGGCCTTATCTGTGTGGAGTTTGTATGTTCTCCTCGTGTTTGCGTGGGTTTCCTCCGGGTGCTGTGGTTTCCTCCCACACTCCAAAAACATACTGGTAGGTTAATTGGCTGCTCTCAAATTGACCCTAGTCTGTCTCTGTCTGTGTGTGTGTTAGGGAATTTAGACCGTAAGCACCAATGGGGAAGGGACTGATGTGAGTGCATTCTCTGTACAGCGCTGCGGAATTAGTCGTGTTATATAAATTGATGATGATTATGTTGCATTAAGGCTCATGTAAAGTACCGGTGTGTACAAGCCAACCAATGGTTTTGTCCAACTTGTTTTTAGCAATTTCTATCTGAGAACTTACAGAACTGTAACAATATTTCCCATCTCTTACTGGAACGCAGGAGTTCCATTGGTATATTTATTCCGTAAAATGGCTATATTGTCATCCTAAAATTACAAAGGACTGGCTAACAATCCCATAAACATAGATTAATGTCAGAGCCAATCCAGACTCTGCGCTACAATTTGACCGTTAATTAACATGTCGCACCCGTGATGACTAAAAAAGCTTCTGGGTAAAACTTTCTATTGCGTCACTGTAGCACGTCCCCTGCGGAAAACCGCAGCATTGTTCTGCGGGGGCGGGGCTTATTGACATGAATCTCGTCATTAAGCCCAGTCACAGCCCTGGATCCAGGAGAGTGCCTACTCGTATGGAAGGACCCCCCCCTTCAAGGGTGAAGTTCTACTGGGTTTATCTGCTCCTTCTAAGATAAACAGGCTGTCTTTATATCACACAGCTCACACCATGACGATAAATGAAGTTTGATCTTTATTGTTTGGTCTGCATAAAATATACTCCCTGTGCAAACTTGAAACCAAAATATTAATTATCTGTTTAGCACAACTGGACTCTCACATCATCCTCCCCAATGGGAGATCTCATCTAGCGCAAAGAGCTCTGAACCCTCCTCTGCCCTGGTCTAACTTTATTTATTTATATTTAGAAGAACACTCCTTGCACAGAAACTGCCGGGACTTGGCAAATAATGTAGGACAGATCTGTAAAGAAATATAAAACATACCACCTTCAAAAAAAAAAGAAAAAGCCTGAGCTGTCAGGAATGCTGCTGACAAGTGATAGAGTGATGGGAAAATCAACAGACATGAAAAGGGAGAATTTCTTAGTTTAGGGCTCTCTTGCTCGTGACATAAACAGCGTTTTTGGTGACTTATGGAAATGCTGGCAGAAAATCCAGTTGGAGAGAGCCGTACTTCTCCTGTTCAGCACTTGTATGCCGACACGCCGCCAGAAACCACCACGTGTAACAAACGCCCACCTCTGACTACTTTATAGCCTGTTACAGAATGTAATGCTTCTTTCACAAAGAGAATTCAGCTGTGGGAAGTTGTTTTCTTTCCTCTATGTTCTATGCAGAGTTGTTACAGTGTAACATTATTATTGCATATTGTGCTTGTTTGCTTTTATTTTTTTCAACTAAATATTTATCGCAGAATAGGTAAAGAAAACAGTTTTGTTTTTTTATACTAAACAAGACTTGCGTCCTTGCTTTGTTTTAAATCAGCGGATTTGACAATTATTCTGGTAGCTTAATTTGTTTGCTCGTATAATTACAATTTGTTTTGTGTGAGAACGATTTATAGAGGCGTAAAGTGCTTGAAAATAAAGGTGCCCATACAAGCTATTTTCTGATTAGAGATCATAGTGAACGTGAGCCAAGTACGACATCCGACTTCTAACTTTCACTCAGGACTGAGAGAAAATACTTTCCTATAGTGACTTTGTTCTGACTGCAAGTGTGGACGTCAATAACTACAGGTGTGTAGCCAAGATGGACCTCGGCTGTTTAACACTTATTAGTTTGTGACTTCCTTTGTTATTCTGGTGTCACACACACCTTTTAGTACACCATGATTTTCCAGTCACAAACATGATCTAATCGGAAATACCTATATGACAGCATCCTAAACATGTCAATATTATTTTATTGTATTGTTAAAGGGGCAGCACGGTGGCCTAGTGGTTAGCACTTCTGCCTCACAGCACTGGGGTCATGAGTTCGATTCCCGACCGTGGCCTTATCTGTGTGGAGTTTGTATGTTCTCCCCATGTTTGCGTGGGTTTCCTCTGGGTGCTCTGGTTTCCTCCCACACTCCAAAAACACACTGGTAGGTTATTTGGCTGCTATTAAATTGCCCTTAGTCTCTCTCGGTCTGTGTGTGTGTTAGGGAATTTAGACTGTAAGCCCCAATGGGGCAGGGACTGATATGAGTGAGTTCTCTGTACAGCGCTGCAGAATCAGTGGCGCTATATAAATATATGGTAAAGATGATTATAGATGTTCATCCCTAGTATTCCTATTTTCCAAGGCAGGCCAGGAAATCATGTACTGTCAGTAGTCTCCTTACAGAGTACCGAACTTCTCATGTTGTGGTGGTTACCCACACCCTGAGTTTGTGTAATAGTAGAAATTAGGGTTTGTGTGTGTATTTAAGCTGCTCATAAAATAACAGTGTACACCAATTTTTTTTAGCTATAGATGCTTAATGCTGTGCAAAACAAAACAAAAACATATATCCTACAATATTTCTTTTCATTTTATGATCCCTTTTAAACTTGTTGGGATCTATTTAAAATTTGTGTAAATTGGAAGCTGTTTTGTCTTCTACACTTCGTATACACTAATGTGCAGGTCACTAGCAATTAGAATTATAAAATATAAAAGGTCTGTTTCATGTACCAGCACTCCTTTCTATTATGAAATAATAAACGCCATGCATAAATATTCAATTGATATAAATGATCATAGGTCATATAATATAACATTATAGAAGATAATCAAATATTCGCCTACGTTGAACGCGCGACGTTATGAGAAATGAGGCTAGTCCTCTGACTTTTCCACAGGCACGCCGAACATTAGCAAACATTAGCGTTTCTTTGTGTGTTCAAAGCTGTTGTCTAAATAGTTAGACAATCAGTGTTAATCATATCTATTTTACAAATTAATGTTGCATGAAAAAAGACATTCATCAGCATATTTGTTAGCGCTTTGTCTTTGTAGATGGCAAACTCATTATGGTATAGGATGGAGCAATGGAAATGAAAGACAGAGGTCATTGATTAGTGAATTACTGTGTAGTAATGATGCAGATTTATTTTTAAGTGAACAACTATTATTATTTTTTTTGTCTGTATGCACTTTTGTAGGAGAATTAAGCTTATTGTAAGTAATGCCGATTTACTAAAATGTTTCATTTCATGCCATGGCTTTAAAAATTACTCAATTTTTTTTTTTTTGTACCACTTTTCACATAATTATTTTAATAGTTTTATCATTTATTTAGCACCAATCATACTATGCAGTGCTGTGCAAAGAATATGTAGTCCCTCACATCAGTCTCTGCCCCATTGGAGCTTACAGTCTAAATCCCCAACTACACACACACAGAGCACTTGGGGAAACCGACGCAATCACAGGGAGAACATGCACCTAGGGCCATGTTCGGGATCAAACCCATAACTCCAATGCTAACCACTGTGCTACATCATGTAAACATCATGGTCATCATCTATTTAGCGTCGCCAATTCCACAGCTCTGTACAGAGAATATTTGTCGCTCACATGAGTCCCTGCTTCATTGGAGCTTACATTCTAAATTCCCTAACACAAACATATTCGTGTTAATTTGGTCAGTAGCCAGTTAACCTACCAGTATGTTTTGGAGTGTGAGAGGAAATCGGAGCACCCGGAAGACCATGCTTGGGAAACAAACTCGTGACCCCATTGCTGTGAGGCAGAAGTTCTAACCACTGAGCCACCGTGCTGGTTAGTGGTTTATTCTGGGATTTCTATTATTGATTCACACACAAGACTCTGTAAAATCCAAGAGAAAGATTTAGAGAGGTTTTTCAATCTATTTTGATCCCATGATGTAAGAAAATAAAATGTGAAAAATGTCAAAGGGTGAGGGGATTATAATGCATGAACATAACATACAGTTTGACGTAATTCCTTCCCCATTCCTAGCAAAAGAGAAAATCTGCACTCCATACCCTGTGAATTGCATTAGTATAACCTAATAGCTCATCCCTTTTTAAAATGTAGAAGTTTCCACACATTGACAATCCCTTATCATCGGCAAACCGAAGGGGGTTTACTAGTGCCTGGAAACCCCCCTCCAAGCCTGGGACACTGTATAATTGAGGTGACTGGACCCTGCCCGCGCTTCACACGGCTCTGCTTGAAAAGGGAGAGCTGCGTGCACCTAACAATAGTGCAGGCAGCATTGCCCATGTATATTAAAGGGATAGGAAGAGTTGGAGAGCAGCCAAGCACTGTCTAAAATTATAGCCACGCCCCCACGCATGCTGGTCACGCCCACTGGGGGTGTGGTGTGGAAACCCCTCTCTACAAATCCTGCGTTTGCCCCTGCTTATTCCATATCGATACAAGATACAGATGCTTCTCCTTTTTGTAAGTCTCCTAGCAGTTTTCCTGGATTAATGCGGATTCTGTGGATCCCTTGTATTGTCCATCGTTACTGCTCTAAATGCTTGTGCTTTTAGTAGGGTTCATTTATCCCTAAAGAAAATTTAGCATTTCAAGGCATTGTTTTCCATGGAAGTGGCAGGAGGGCGCAGTGGTCGCCTGGAGGAGAGAAGAGTCTTTAATATTTGAATTAGACAGTATCAAAGCAAAAGTTTTTTCTTTCCAATACTCAGTCCTGCAATACTCCACGTGATACCGCATTGTCTTTCCCAAACTACCTCTCATTTGACAAGGTGTTTGTTTTGCTGTTTGATTTTTTTTTTCCCCTAGTAATCTCCCAATTAGATTGTGTGCAGTAATTGAAAGGAGCTAATTTCATCTTGCTCTCTCCACAATGCCATGTTCAGCTCCTTCTTGCTGAGGGTTATTGTTCACAGCAGCTTAACATCTAAATGCCACTTGTGTTTAAGGAGATAATGCAACAAGCCAATTTAATTACTTAAACGGGACCATATTAAATTACCCTGAAGTTTAATAAACCAATATTAAGAACACTTTTGTGGTTCAAAGAACACGCTTATCTACACATCATATGAGCCCTGACAGCCTGAAACTTGGTTTAATCCGAGGGAAATAAGTAAGGATAATTGTGCTCAATGGGAATGAAATAAATGGAGCTTCAGCTACATTGCATCACAAGCTAGAATACTTTTAAAGGTTTATTCCTTCCCCCCCCCCCCCCCCACCTGCTCACTTATCACTGCCTGTCTAGTGTATGACAAACTGCCACCTTCCGAGGACACATCCACTTAACAATAACTTTACTGCGAGGTGACAGCCCATCTGCAGCTATGTGCGCAGGCATAAGTTGCTGTTCCTTGACCAGTGGCACATTTGGACAAGTAAATACAAAGGGAATGAGTGATTTCCGAGGCCCACAGACAAAGACACACAGACACGCATACAGTCCAGCCTGCAGAATATTCTGAGTGACTGCGTTAACACTGTGCCCACTGCATTAATAATGCTGGAAGACTGGTGGAGATTTTAGACAACGTTAAACAAATAATCGTGTTAGGTGCTGCACAGCGTACTGGTGACTCTATCAAGAACGTTTAGTAAGGAGGAGTATGCCAAGGGCAGTCCGGGGAAAGATGGGAGTCATTTTTAAAAGCATTTTATTCGATATTAGGCATGCTCCAAATGACAGAAAATCTCCTTATCTGGAATTCCCCAAGCATTCTGGATTATGGATCCCATGTCTGTATTTTTGGAGGGTTTTAAATGTCCTTTATATAGTGATAATATATTATGCAGCGTTCTGCAATGATGATGATTGTCCCAGGTTTTTAAATTTGTCCCTGGAAGTTTGTCTATTTTTTTTTATTTAAATGTAGACCAAATCAGGAGAAACAAGGAGAAATTATTGAAATAAATAATTCATTTAAAGCAAATTTTTCTGACCAGAGTTCCGCACAATTATTTTTATTATATCCATCTTATTTGGGAAATTAGAAGGCCAAGTCAGGACTTTCAGTTCCATTGTGCATGCGTGAACTAGCAAAACCTGGTCACACATAACCATGGGCAGTGGGTGGTGAAGTGGTGAGCCTGCTCTTACCTCTTACAGCCAGTATCGCTGCAGACCCGAATATCACTAAGCTACCCCAGCGAACTTTTCTTGCTAAATCGCGGCGATGCAAAATTTTTCATCAAATTCATCAATGCGAAAAGCAGGGATTGAAAATGTTAGTCACAATTGATGGAGGGCACACCAGTATTCAGCTTACTAATTTAAGAAGGACCAGTGAAATCACTGAGATGGCCTGACTAATATTCATGAGGCCTGACTAATATTCATGAGGCCTGACTAATATTCATGAGGCCTGACCAATATTCATGAGGCCTGACTAATGTCCATGAGGTACTGGTTCTTACTGAGTGGATAGGCTACATACTCGTAAATATTCAGCTCACAAAATATCTACCTTCACGGGAGCCAGTCCATTTTAATTTTGCGATGAACCTCTTCCCCTATCTGATTGGACATTGTTATTTTCTGGAGTGTGGCTACCAAACGCCGTTGTTCCATCCTCCTATAGATGGATACATAATTAATTATATTTCTTTAGTAACCTAATAGAACTTCTGACCTGCATGGAAAAAAATTATGTACAGTCCCATAGCCCTATATTTCAAAGGGTGTTTTTTTTTTGTAATATATTGTATTGTGTATGTTTCCTGCAGGTAGCTCTTCAGAGAAAAATAATTAACATTTAACTCCACCTAGGACTGCTAGTTTAATTGGGTGGAATAGTATATAATAAACTGTACAATAAACAATATAGTAAACTATACATAAATTAATGTAGTTAACAGTTGTGTAAGTTGTTTGCAAAGAGTCAAAGTATGTTGCGTAGATCTCTCACGAACTCTTGGACAAATACACAGCTTTACAAGCAGACTTACAGCGCAAAAGATTTCAGAAAAAAAATAAAAATAGCTGCGCTCTCCATCTGGATTGAGTAACAAGTGTCAGGTCTCAGAGACTCATTACATGTGCTGTAGGGGGAGAGTGTATTGTCAGGAAGATCCAATTATGCACAAGTCTCATTAAAAGGTTTAAAGTAAAGAGTTGCTCAAGGCTGCGTTTGCTCTACAGAAATGGACTCGGGAATAGGAAGGTGTTTTTGTCTCTGAAATATTCTCACTCCTCACCCCGTAATGTTTGTAAATGAGCCTGTAGTTTGCAAACTGTTTACGTTGAGCAGTTTTAATACCCCTTATATTGCAATATATTTCAAATGTGCTTACTTATGTCAATGAGTCAAGAAGCCTGTACTCCGCATTGTTAAGACAGTAATAAAACAGAAATGTAATTTTTTCTATGTTTGTGCAGTTTGATATTTCTGCTGTCTAGCAATATTCTGCTCTGCAAATAGCTTAGAAACACATTTTTTTTAAGAAAAAGATGATGCAAATCCCATTGTGGGATTGTAATGCTGGTCATATGAAAGCACGATACTAAACAAGCTGCAATTACTGATGGTGAGTGCTACAAATGTCAGCTTCACTGGCTGCTTTTATTTATTTCTTAAATGGTGAGGTTCAATTTATGCGCACCCGTTATACAGCCTTTATATGTAGAGAATGTACTTGTACAGCGCGAACAATGTGCTTCTTACAACTTGCCCTTGTTAGAAGTGGCACGGTCAAACTGATTTTTACTCCAGGATAGAGATTAAATTTTGTGCAAGTCAGGTTTTGCAACGGCACAGGCCATTTCGCAGAGGTGTAAACATTTAGTAATGGAATACAAACTTCCACTTTTAATGGCATTTCGCACTGGATTCTATAATACAGGACCCACCTATTGATGAAATTACATCAGACCAGTTCTGTTCGGTGGTAGTCATTATACTGGTGGTTGGAATTCAGACAACCAGTATAACGACAAAATGATACAGATTGTAATAATTCCGAAATATATAAAATGTAGACTTACTATTATGAAGACAGACCACATCTCCAATAGGACTTACTGACGGCTGCTATACGTTCCGAAAGAAGGAAATGCCAGCACTTTAAAATGATGTCACTTATAATGAAGACACTCGTTTTTTAAACGACAATGCCAGGACCCGCCGCCTGCATAAAGTAATCAAAGCGTTAAGGTTAGGATTAGGGTTAAGATTAGCTGCTTTAAAAGCGAAAGCAGCATTGCCACTTTTAAAACTTAAATCTCTGTGTCTCCATTTGTAAGTGACGTCATTTTAAAGTGCCGCCAAACGTATAGCAGCCATCAATAAGTCCTATTGGCGATGTGGTCTGTCTTTATAATAGTAAGTCTACATTTTATATATTTAGGAATAGTACCATCGACATTACTTTGTCGTTATACCGGTTGCTGGAATTCCAAACACTGGTATAACGTACCCAACCCATGCTATTAATCTGGCCATACAAGATCTCAAACAGAAGGTTGACTGTTCAATTTGGTTGTACATTTGGTGGGATAAATTGGAACCAGATCTGGCTGTTGTGCATGCTGGCCTTAGATCACTTTCAGAAGACATTGAAGCGTGTAGGTGTGGCAGGAAGATGACCACGGCTTTAGGCTGATAGCGAACATCGTCTCACTGGGTTCAGGGCATGGTGATAAAGATCTGCAAGATTCCGTTTGGATCATTGTTGTGATCTTGCTCGTTCTGGGCCCACAAATACTGCAGTCTCAGGCTATTATATTTGCCAGTATTTCAGCATGTAGCTTGATCTTCATGCTGGACGGATCAGTTGATAAATAAAACTGTATTTACTGTTTTACTGTTGCCATCCCATGTTGTCCAATAGATACAAGGTCAGGTATTGTTTAAATGGGGAGTCTTATGAAAGTAAATAGTAAATGAATAGCACACAGCCTTGAGGTCTGGTGAAAAGCCATGGCTTCCCCATGTTTCTGACTGTATATGGGGACAGGACTGCCATTTGCTAAGCTAGCTGTCTGCTCTTTCTGAACTTAGTTGACATTTTATTCCCTCTGGAGAATTGCTTGGATGACGCAGATCAAGCTAATACGCCATCCAGAGACAGTACATCATTATTTTTAGGTTAATGTGGCGGACCCCTTTATCAAATCTCTAAGATGCAAGTTATATTTGATATGAGTTTATTCAGTGGCAGGAACATTTTTTTTCCACCAAAATAGAGGTTTCCAGTAGCCAGATATTTGGACTAAACCCATTCACATATGGAATGGTCTTATTGGCTAATTTGTTTTTTTTTGTTGTTTTTTAATTTGGTGTAACATCTCTTCATGTGTGCACCCAAAATAATTGATTTGCTCAATCAAAATCTGATCAGGATCAATCAAATTTTGGTAAACTGGCTATAGAAAGCCTGTGATATTCAGGCAGCGCACAGCCTGGGGGCACCAGTGCTAGAGTATACATCCCATTGTTCAGTGATCAGGTGGGGTGACCAGACCTGTCTGTGTGACAAGGTCAAGGGCCCTTTTTCTTAAATGCATTTTACATATGTTTTCACTGTTTGTAAACGGGTCTGAAACTAGAAACCATTGTTTCCAAGTATATATAGCAGAGATATTGAATTGCATATGGATGTTACTTTGTGCTAGTTTATATTGCAATGTACTTTAGGTTTCAAGTAGGAGTTGTTTAAAGCTGCACTACCTCCTACCATCCAGTCTCACTAACCTGCTAATTCTGGTTAATCTCACAGCCTGGCTGAAAACCAGGGCTGTATGACATTGCCGTTATTTTAAATTGGCCAACGAAATAGATTTGCCTGTTCTGTTTTTATATGAGCTCCGAGAAAGACGGCTGTATGGAGCCAGGGGCAAACGCAGGATTTGTAGAGGGGGGTTTCAACAACACGCTGCCAGTGGGCGTGACCAGCATGCATGGGGCGTTGCTATAATTTTAGACAGTGCTTGGCTTCTCTCCAACTCTTCCTATCCCCATAATATACATGGACAATGCTGCGTGCACTACTGTTAGGTGCACGTAGCGCTCCCTTTTCGAGCAGAGCTGTGTGAAGCGGGAGCAGGGTCCAGCCACCTCAATTATACAGTGCCCCAAGCTTGGGGGGTTTCCAGGCACTAGGACCCCCCCCCCTCGGTTTGCCTATAGGAGCAGCCACCTCCAGCTAGGGCAATCAGCAGGTTAGTAAAACATAGGTGGTAGGTGGTGGTGTAGATTTAAGATGCCATCTTTCCTTTTCTACACTGGAATGTAATTGAGGGAATTTAAAAATACTCAAAACATCGACATTCATATTGAAAATGTCAAAAAAAAATTAGTTTTTTTTATTGCATATATAGGTAATTGTGTATTTGCGATAATTTGAGCTGTAGCCAGTTTCTGTATTTGCGTTGTGGAATTCCATCTTGACTCTGGGTTCCATATTCCCCCCCCATTTGGCATCATTGTAAAAATATTGGTCTGCCATCCGGCTGATTCAACCGTTAACTTTCAGTGCCTGCAACAGCCAGCAGTTCTGGTTTTATTTTTGGCTGTTTGTTTTTGGATTGACACACATTCATCTGTTACTACCCCGCTAATGACAAAGCATGCTATGATCACTTCAGATTTTGAAAATGAAATGAATACCACTAATGGGAGTTATTATGTATCATATGTTAAGCGTTACAAAGTGTATACACTAACAGCACTGCTCCATCGTTTTCTCCTTTTATTGAATATTTTTGAACATTTTATTTTCAAGACCTTCTTAAATCAATCTTAAAGTTCATATGTTTTATGTTTTACCATAGTGTCTGTTTTACAGGTCATGGATCACTATTCCAGCAACAAACGAGTTGAGTGCTTCCATAACGGGATTGTTACTGTCTCATAAAAAGAGAAGGTCTTAAGAGTATGCTTATGGCATGCTTAGTTTTTAGTGTTTCAATTCATTGTGCACAACAGGAGAATACATTGAAGCTGTGTATTTAATGACAAAATTGCATAGTTTTTTTTTTAAGGTTGTGACCACAATACATGTTTATATATAGCTTATGCAATACTAGATATTCTACAGTTGTTTTAAAGGCCCATTTGAAAGTATGTCTACCTGTTTGTTTGTTTTTCTTTTTAAATACTTCTATTTTCCTCATAGCTAGTCTGTTATATTAGGAGTTGGTCACATAAAGTGACATATTGTGTATGTGTTTAAAGTTTTGCGGACACAATTAAATGTTATTTCCCCATTAGCTTTATCTGAACAGACCAGAAAGGGGGACAGTTCAATATTTTGTTTTGCAGACCTTTCACTACAGTTTTTTAAATTTTATGAACCAGGTTTAAGCAGTATTCAACCCAGCTTTATTGTCACGCTAACTGATTGTTTCTCTAGTGTTCAGAGAGGGGGAAAGAGAGTGTTTGTGTCTTTAAATTTTCTTATTCTTTTAAACCCAGTAAAAAAACAATTAAGTAGGTGATCTGTTATGTCCATTGCCCTCATCTCATGTGTATGTGTATTGTATGTGTTTTTTTATCAGTATAATTTAGGAAACCTGATTTAGGCTTTTACACTACAGAACATTTCTCCTGATGCAACATATTTAACGATTTTACTAATAGAAATAAAATGTCCTGATCAGCAGCCGATTTATGTGTACACACTATACACGTCTTACAAGATTTACCTTCAGATCTGTGGTCTTCATCTGTCATAACCATTGGTTGAAAAGATGGTGACTCTGCACACTCCATAGAGATCTATGGACACTGCTGGTCATCAGTGCATACACACTGCAGGATTGGAACGACATCGGTCCATCATTGAACTACAGTTTTAGTTCCGGTTAAACATCAAATGAAACAATACAATGTGCTTTGGAGCGATAATCGTTCATCATTGTAGCGTACACACTAATGTGGTATCGGGCCGAACCGTCGTTTATCGTGTGATTGGCACGATAATCGGCCGAAAACACTGTAGTGTGTACCCAGCCTTATACAGAAATGTTATTTAGAATAATAGAAGTTTTCCTTAAGCAAGACACATTACACCCATTAAGATAAAGCCCCCTTGTTGTAACATCATTATAATAATTCTTAGCATTGTGTGTTATTCCTCAGTTAAGTGAAAAATTGGGCATGTTCCTGGGGGGAGGGGTTTGTTGTTTTTTGTCCCCCCCCCTTTTTTTTATTTTCTAGATAACATATACAGTACTTTGGGCCTGAGTCATTAAGGAGAGCAAAGCATAAAAAAGGAGTAACCTTTGCTCCTGGGCAAAACCATGTTGCATTGGAGGGAGAGGTAAATTTTAAATGTGGGGACAGATTTATAGTTGGGGTAGGGCATGTCCTAGATCAACTTTAAATTTCAGTGTAATAATAAAGATATTAAGTATTTGTGTGCTAGATGAAAAAACAGCCAGTATTTATCCTATGTGCAAAATAATAAACTCATTTGAACCCCTTGCATTGTAACATGGTTTGTCCCAGAGAACATTTACTCCTCTTTTGCCTTAATGACTCAGGCCCTTTGTCTTCAAAATTAACACCCTAGATATTCCAGTTTCTGAAAAGAGGATATTTTAACGGATAATTGCACTGGTAACTGTGTAACTGCACAGACTACATGTCGCCTTCGTAGATCATGATATTGAGTACAAAGGTTTAGGGTTCGGATAGCATGACACCGCACAGGTGGGCACTGATAAGGAAGTGTGCCCTACCCAGGTGCACGTGGATAAGGTTGCGGGCTGATAGCTGTGCCAGGCCTACCTTCACATGTTATTTTCCTATTACATAATGAATTGTGCAGCCTCTAATTTTGCAGCTCTTTTCAGCTCTTTTTTTTGGGAGCATAGCCTCACTAGGCCCCTTCTCCAGTGATGATCCAATATTTATTGCCACTTACCGGCCCATCTGCAAGATGTAATTGGACCATGCATGACAGGCCATAGAGGCACATGAGTATTTGGCCTACAGAATGTTCCATCCTCAAGACAGGTGAGTGGGGTGGGTTTAGAGGGTGTATTATGTTATCCCCTCATTTTCTGTAGTTTGAGACAGTTCACAAAATCTGTAAAACCCATAAGCAGTCATGATGTTTCCACTGTTTGTCTTTAATCCGTTTTTCATACCGATGTGCTGTTAAAACATATTTAGCTGGAGAACAATGTATGTAAGGTTTTTGCAGCCAAGTCTTCAAGCCAAATTTGCTGTTTTCTCAAATCATTGGACGTCATGCATACAGTGTTCTTTATAACAGTAAGCAGGTCTACTTTGTATATTGGTCTAATGCTGTAGCTGTAGGCATTTTTTTTTAGCTGCAAGACAATTCAACATGTCTAAGATGTGCCCCTTTTTACTGCCTTGTCACATTACCGCACTCGGTCTATACAATTTGCACCGATCATTGTGACATTTAAATAGATTATGTCAAGACAACACAAAAACAGTGTCTTTCTTCAGTATGACACAACTTATGCATGCTAATTATTCCCAATAAGCCAATCTTTTTATGGAGCATGGCCCTCTGGGCATACAAGCTATATTCTGAGAGAGAACGAGAACGTTTCGCAGGTATAGGAGTCCATGTTTTAAAGTGCAGCGTTAAGGCAATTTTTTTTTCTGTTTTTGTTTTGTATCTTGGCAATAAAGATATCCCCTATCTCCACAATTTATCAATAAAATATTGCTGGAGCAGATGAGCAGAACATAGCTGACACAGTGCTACTAACCCGCAGCTATAAGGGTCAGCATACTGCATAGTTGCTTACTCTCCCGGATTGTCGGGGAGACTCACGAATTTCTGGGAGTCCTCCCGAACTCCAGGGAGAGCAGGCAATTCTCCCTGATCATGGCCGGCTGTGTCAACTAAACGGAAGGGGTGGGGCCTAGTGACATCATGGACGTGACGTTGTTGCCCCGTCCCTATTTTTATTGCCCCCACACACCCACCTGCACCCCGGACCTCCCGGGAATGATCTTGCCCATGTTGACAAGTATGGCATACTGCTTCACTGGGCTGGTCTAGGGGGATATGTGCAGGTATGTTGCTCAATGGATCTGCATCCTTTCAAACTTGTAAAAAAAGAATAGAATAAGATATGTAAAAAATGTAAAATATATTGACCATTTATTCAAAGACTAAAGCATTTTTCATTAATTTCCTTCTGTTACCGCCATACTGAGATGGCGATAACAGAACAAGTATTGCAATGGTAGATGTAGCGCTCCAATGATTTGCATGGGGAAGATTATCTCCAGAGGGACCAGGTGTCATTGATAGAGCTAATCAGTGTAGGATGGGGATGGTGCACCATATAGGCCACCATGTAAATGGCATATCCACAAATCTGTCTACTAGAATTGGAGAACTTTACTTGACTATTTGTCCACAGGGAGCTATTTGAATTTTTTGTGATTTCATTATTTGTTCCCGGGTGCTTTTAGTAAAAAGAAAAAAAATAAATTAAACCAAATCCCACTGAACGCTTTGTAATATTTTGGCAGAAGCAATTCTTTAGTCACCCACTTGGATGATTAATTTACCTTACCAACAATTTAGTCTGTGTAGTATTCGGTATTACTTGTTTTTTATCTCTCTTATTTTTTTATTTTATTTTAAATATAGGTATAGGTATAGATTTATCAAACCTTCTTAACAGGAAAAGTGAAGATGTTGCCCATAGCAACCAGTCAGATTCTGGTTATTTTCTAGAATGTACTAGATAGATGATAGCTAGAATCTGTTTGGTTGCTATGGGCAACACCTCCACTTCCTTTTTAGAAGGTTTGATAAATCTATACATTATCCTGCTGATATGTTCCACTTGATGTCAGTGGCTAACCTGGGCAGAGTCAGGAACCGTCTAGTGGTAAAAGAATAGAAACGGGCTCTGACCCCATGCTTTGGCTGGAGAATAATGATAGTAATTGAAATTCAGCACTTTATTTCTGTAATTAACCACAGTCATGATAAAAAATATTTGTCTTTAATGTTTAAAGAATGTCATTGTCGTTTTATTTGGGAATGTCCAGTCTGATGTAATTTGCTTCAGTCCTAGGAATTCTTCTCACCAGCTAATAATGTAGCAGGAGTTGGTAGGATTTTTTATTAAAATGTAACTAAAGCAAATTCATCTAGGTCATCACACTAAAGTGTCAAATTCATATGATAATATTGTATTGTCTCCTTATCGGTCGGGTGTCAGGAAAGCAGTATGTGGCTAGCTAGCTTTGGCACAGTTTTAAAAAGATTGTTGCAGCTTAGTGGACCGGTGTGGTTTAAAGTAAGCTTACCAGATGGTCTGATTAATCCGGGACACCTATAAAACACTTTCAACATGGTTGGATAAGAAGCAATGCCGTTGAAAAAAAAGGTCTTCACCCAAATCTATTTTTCTTTTTAATATTACAACCCACCTACCCACAACTATCAGAATGGCAGATACAGGACCCTCTGACTTTGAGGATTGCTTCCCTGCTGGCTAGTCCTGCTGTGTTTCTCAGGTGGAGAACTGTCTGACTGATGCTTTTGATATATACGAAAGAGAAAAACCTAATCCGCACCAGGGATGGGACTATCCTCAATAGTAAATACCTGACCAAATAAATAACAGGTATGCCATGAGGGGGTGCTTTCACAACTATGTAGACTTACATAAAGAAAACAAATGGTGACAGAGGTCACCCAAAGAGGGTTATATAATGAGGCACTCCAGTACAAATATAAAAACAAAATTTTATTAATGAATAAATTAAAATCTGATAACCAGGTTCCAAAAAATCAGCGAAATATTAAAAGTAAAGAAAGTGATAACCTTGTGAATAATGAGTGAATCTTCATATATAACAAGCCAGTCTTGTGTTGAGAGTGCATACACTCCTGACCACCAGGCTTTGGACCCCTCCTGTTCTCATACTCGGGAGGCGGGGTGTGTAAAGAGAACATGTCTCCCCAGTTTTACATTGGCTTTTTATTTAATTGTTCAATTGTATTTTATACACTATGTATTAAACAAAGGAAGATGTTCTTCCATGCCCCGCTGGCCTGGAAGTACGCCTGGTAATATAGCGCACTCTCAAGTTCTCCCCATCTCCCACCCGGCTTGCTGCTCTTCTGCTAGGAGAGAGCCTACAGAGTGCTTTTAAATGCTCTACCCCAGGCAAATGAGGTCACAATGGTAGCTGATTTTCACTGTTGTTACATGTAGTAAGCAGCAACAACCAAAAATTCCATTGTGAAATAGGATAATAGGTTTCTCTTTAATATTAAAAATAAAGATTTAGGTGGACATAACCTTTTTTAAATTGGATAACATTTTAAAATCCGTACAATCTTCCAAGACGTATTTTAAACACAGGTCCCTGATTATTCAGTTGACCTGGTAACTGTCGTAATGTTAAGTGTCTGTTTGTACTGATCGCTGCCTTGAAGTAATTGAGCAAAGCGATGTGTAGTATTCTTATAATAAAGGTCATCTAAATATGCAGCACTAGGGTGGTAAAATAGCTTAGGCTTCACAAGCCTTGTAGAAACAGGTGTACATGGTAGGGCAACTTGTCCTTGCCTACCATTGATATCTGTGTTTTAATGTCTGTCTGCTAATCAGCTCATAATTGCAAGTGTGGTGTAGGCTCAGCGTGATGCTACATCTTGCAGGGATCTTTTCATGTGGCATTCTGATTAGGTAACAAAATCGGATTTTTAAAGTGAATCACAGAAATGTTAGGAAAACAATTATAGCATAACCTACATTCTCTAATCCCAGTCCAATTATCGCTATTGTTGTCCTAGTAACTCACACAGTTGACCTTACCAGAAGAGTACAGTGAACACAGATGAAAGGGGAGCTAATCTTCAAACTAGGCTGTAGTATTCTGCGTTTATCATTTTGCACGCATTTTATGCACTGATGGGAGATACAATTTCAGACGTTTTGTGGGCTGAACCAACGTTTATCATATCAGTTTGCTGACAACTGGTAACATCGCAAAACCCATGAGGCCAAAGTGATGTTCCTAGTGAATCGAGAGGCTACAGCAGTGATAGGCTATCTGAGCACTTCAGGAGCTGCATGGGAAGCCCTCTAACCTTCAAAAAGGACCACACATCAACCTGAATCTCAGTAATAAGTTGAAGCAATACATTTAATTAAAAAAAAAATAGACTACTATCTGTAATAACATATTACTAAAAGTGTTATAAAGCTAAAACAAATCTGACTATAAAGCAAGAAGGAGATGGGGCCGCAGTTGAAGGCTCGGTGGTCCGCATGATGTCCATCACTGGGCGGCTTTCTAATGAATATTGGTTCAACCCACTTTAAAGTGGCGCTGTACTATGTACCACCCACGCATCCTTTTAGGAGACTATGCTGCCTCTCAGCAGCAACGCACCTCCGGAGGGGGTGTGCTAGCGCCTATACAAGTGCAATGCCGTTCTCCAACACTGTGCTGTGATCTCCTACCTATTCTTGCAGCTTTGACTACATGGAGTTGCTGCTGTCGTCTTAAGCTCAGTTGTTGCTTGGCTGGATCCTGGAATGTTGGGGTGCTGTTTGGGAAAAGAGAGAGTTACTTTTCCTCTTGAGCAGTGATGGCACAATCTAGACTGCTCCACCCCAAACAGCCACACATTAATTCAGTAGCTTTTTTTTTTTTTAATAAACGGGCCTCCTTCCACCCAATCAGCCCCAGAATTATTAGCATTCATTAATTTAATAAATATGCCCCCCCCCCATAAAGCACTGACCTTAAATTGATAGCACCCACCTTAAATAACCAGGCCCTCTTCCTCCAAACCAGACCCAACATTATATTAATATCATTCCTATTTACTTAACAGACCAATTTCCACCTCACCAGCACCAACATTAAATTAATGACATTCAATTCAATACACAGGCGTAGTTCCCCGAACAGCCCCAAAATCAAATTAATGGCTTTTCCCCACTCATTTAATAAAGATTATTATTGCTAATAAAGCCATCACCGCCTTTTGAATATGTTCCAGATTTTTAATTTTTTAGAATTACTTATTATGTTTCTATAGTATTTATGTGCTCCAAAGAACCCACTCCCCATCTCTTCAATGCTCAGCCCCGGCATTTCCCTATGTTCCCTGCACTCTCATTCCCCGTCTCCCTACTCTCTCCACTCCCTTCTCCCCCCTGTTCTCTCCAAGCACTGCACTAATTTGGGCTCCTCAGCCACTCTTTTTGCATCATCATCTAGCTTGCGTGCTGGCTCCTCTCTGCTCCCCTATACTGACAGCGTCCTGATGTCATTTTTTTCACGTAGGCGACGCTGCAGGGAGCCGGGAGCTTTCCTCATAATGCCGGCCCTGGTCAAGTACAGCCCTAAGTCATGCACCACATTAATGTTTACCTGGGGGGCTGGTTTGTTAGGCATATACCGGGAAGTCTTTGCACCCTGGTCACCTGCACTGTTCTCGTTATGGCCCTGACTTTGGGACATCCCACCATTCCCAAGATGTGGCTCTGACTGTTTGAATCATCTTGGATTTGCTGCCTGCAGAATGGAAGAGCTTCGGCCAGTTGTATTCACCTGAACGGGCTCTACTTCTCTGTCGGAGAATGTTAGGAGTTTTCTAGGGATTCCTGATATTAGAATTCAATCTGAATCTTTACCAATATTCTGATTTTAGCTGAGTGTTCTAGAATCTGGATTTTACTGATAATAATTCATTACACATAAAAGCTAAGAACGGCACAGTCAAAGGTATCTGCAAACCGATCTTCACCACAGCATTTAACATGTAGAACGATTGCCCCTTCTTTTTAGGCCCAATCTTGGCTGAATACTAAAATAATGCATCAGGTACACTCTTAACCATCGCTTTGTGAGGAAATCCTTTTGTTTACAAGAACAGTAATGCCTAGAAGTCTTAGATATGTGTTTTTTATGATGAAGTATGAAAAGTTACTAATGAATTGTGAAAACTGTGCAGGATCCAAAATAAAAGAAAGTGATGATAAATGAAAGGTATGTATGTAAAGTAGTTAGTTATCCTTTATTTCTACAGAAATTAGGTAAGTAAATCACATTCGTA